>NC_137882.1:9559482-10159482 GCF_963924005.1 Protomyctophum bolini | reverse complement strand
AAATTACTTTGTAAAAGATCTTACTCACTGATACTGACAATGAGAAAACTGGGCCTGCTACATATGATGGTCTGTATTGAAAATAATGTGTTAATAAATTACACCGGTATGGAAATTGGAGGATGTTTTTTAAATAAGCAAAATATTGTAAATTCTACCCCAGATTTGAACCAAGTGCTGAAATGTTTACCATTGAGCTAATAGAGCCTACCGGCTTGCTCAGGGGATAAATTGAATCTGGACCATAAGGTCAAAATTTGTGTCAGATCTTGCGTCAAGTTATATTGTATTAACATACTCTACCAAGATTGGAAAAATTTAAAATGTATTCATTTAAAAGAATGTTACATAGTGCCACTTTAACTATGAGTAATTAAGTAATTAGTATTACTGCAGGCGAGACCAAGACGAGGCCGAAACAGGAACCGGAAATAATACAGCCCTACATCCCAATTAACATCACCAGTGTGTGTGTGTGTGTGTGTGTGTGTGTGTGTGTGTGTGTGTGTGTGTGTGTGTGTGTGTGTGTGTGTGCATTTTCATGCATGGATGATTAGATTTTTATATGGGCTTAAATCTCCATTTCGTTCGCCATGTGCCATGAAGTGCTGCGGTGCCAGACATGGACTTTAAAAGTGGGCGCAGTCCTTCATCTGTTCAACAGCAGCTCTGAACTTCAGCCATGACATCCCTCCTCTGTGCAGACCAATTAATCCCATTACTCCAACACTGCTACTGGGGAGAGAGAGAGAGAGAGAGAGAGAGAGAGAGAGAGAGAGAGATCTAGAGGGGGTGACAGATCTCGATGTCAACACCACATTGTCTCCACTGGTAGAGTATGCTAACAAGTGTTGAAGTACTCGTCATTCAAGTGAAGGGATATAGTATTCAGGATGCAACGCAAAGAAACCACTTAGACTGAGCGAGACCTTCCTTGGGTTCTTAATTGGACCACATGCGTAAATTAACTTTACACGGTCCCTTTATGAATTCTCCTCTCGATCTTCGTTAAAGCAGTAAATGAGGGAGGGACGGAGGGAGCTTGGCCAAACACATAATGTCTAAATTGCGTAGCCTACTCCCTTCATGTTCACAAGGCGGTCCAGTGAGCGTCCACAGCCCCCAGCCTCTCACACAATACCACTGTGATACGTTTACGGCGGGTCTCCCCCCTGAGAACCGGTTTGCCCTGTGACAGCCGCAGCCGGCCCGGGCCGCTGTCTAGACACAACAAACGTCTGTCTACACCCTCCCGTTTGTCAGCTCCGAACATTTCCACTCCCCGGGTGCTGGGGCAGCCATGCATGCACCCCATGTCGAACGACGAGACGCGGCAGATAAATAAAAATGGGCCTTCACTGGGAGGGAGGGAAATGGAAACTATTCGAGCGATGCAATCCCAACAAAGGGGCTGAGCAGAGAGGAATTCCGTGCCACAATCACTCACACCAAAGCCAGAGCAGCGTGGGGAAGAGACGAGTGCACAGAGCAAGTGTTTGTGTGCTTGAGTATCTTTTTCCGAGTTTCCATGTAATTTAATGTCGTTTAGATAGAGACCGACTGACTGGCTCTCTCCGGGCTGCTCTCCGACGCGCTAAAACAAGAGCTTAAGTCATAATTAGCGCATTCATCTCACAAATAACATAATATACCCCTTCCCAGATGACACGTTGACAGATGAATAGTGTGGAAACATCTAACGCAGCACCTACAGTAAAGTACCACACTTGGAAAGGGCTGGGCGGGTGGGCACGAACACACGCACACGCACACACACACACACACACACACACACACACACACACACACACACACACACACACACACACACACACACACACACACACACACACACACACACGATGTGACATGAAATCCCAGTAATTTCCCAGAGTGCAGTGAGTGACAAGTCTATCATAAGTGAAATAATTGAATTTCCAACCTTTCATGAATCATATATAAGGACCAGGCGAGCTGCGGCTTGGTGTATGGGAGGTCATTCTAAAACAAGCTGCACTGGGCTCTAATTAATGGACTGTAAGTGACAGTTCTTAGCTCTCCTTGTACTGGCAAGGCGGGCTGCTGTCACACACAGACGACACGTACGCAGGCGCACGCGCATGAGCGACACGCCCAGATGTGACACATAGGCGCCCACATGTGCGAGCAACATACTCAGACGACGTATAGACGTAAAAAAACAGTATGATGCAGCGCGTGCTGGAGACGATACCCGCAGCATGCTCCGTGCAGACCCCACACCCACGCCGCCCTCACACGTACAAGCAAAGCATTTGTGTTTGATTAGGGCCTGGATCACAAGGCCTCTACGCGGCGGCGGTTAGTCTTCACGCAGACATCTTTGATGTGAGTGGGGGCAGAGACGCATTTGTTTGGCTTTGTAATAAAAACAATATTCCAACTTACATTTCATAATTATGTCTCAGCTTTCAAGAGCACCCTACCCCCCCCCCCCCCCCCCCTCCCCCTCCACGTCAACTCACCCCACACCCCTTGTCCCAGAAAAATGCCTGTCAGGTTCCAAAACCTCACATCTCGAGCGCTGTGGTAAAAAAAACAAAAAAGCAAAAAGCAAAAGGGAAAAAAAATAAACACTGATCAGAATCAGATGGAGAAGATCACAGCTCCAAGGCCCGTGGAAAAGTCTTATCACAGACATCGGTGCAAGCCTCCTTTTAACTCACTTTCTAACCACAAAATATACTGCGAGATCATGCTGCGGCTGCAGACAAGGCAGTGCATGACGATGCCAGCCGCTATGGCTGGATTACATGACAATCGAGCTGTTCTGCCGTCTCGGGTTCAGATTAATTTCATTGTAGGCGTCGTCTTTAAACCTGCACTCGAGTGATGCTTAAAGCTATGAACTTGATCCCTGAAAGGGGACCATGTATTACAGTGCACAGTACAGAGCATGCAAACACAGGCATCTGCTACAGTTACAAGGCTGCCATCTGCAGTCCAAAAATAGAAACAAATAATTAATTAAGTTAATTAATATTAATCTATTTACTTAGATGAATATTTGCGACCAGGATCAAGAGGAGTGCATGAGTAAGGCGAGGTGAGCTCATGCTCAGAAACAGAAGCACCTACCTTGGAGGTATAGCTTGAACTCTTGAGCTCTTTATGTCTGAGTTGTGGAAGCCATTGTGTTGTCTACTTGTTTATGATAAACACATAGATACAGTATCACACACAGACACACGCACGGCGCCCGCACGCACACGCACACACGCACACGCCCACACACACACACACACACACACACACACACACACACACACACACACACACACACACACACACACACACACACACACACACACACACAGCAATTATTGCATAAAGTCATCAGATCTACAACTCACCCACCCCGAGGAAGCCTGTCTGCTTGTCAGTTGCATCTTAATCTTACAGCTGACAAGATACTAAACTGACTACCTTTGACATACCTAAGTGGTGACTTGATGCTCTCCTTATTGTCGTAAACTCACAAAACTGTCAAACCGCACACTGGGAGAACATAAGATATGGGTGCATTCAACACTGCACAACATTTCTCTGCTGACAGTGCATCTAATCATAAGGTTTGTTATCCTCTAACTGTTCTCTAGTACACTGGTTCCCAAAGTGCCGACCCCAGGGGTCCTTGAGGCAGTTCCAGGGGGTCCCCAGCTAAATGATAGTTTGGAACCCTTTGGACCCTTATGGGTCTGTAACTCTCAGAGTTAAATTAACAATGATTTTACAATATAAATTAGGGTCTCAGAGAAAATGCCATTAAATGGGGGTCCGTAGACTAATGCATGTCAAACTGGGGGTCCTTGAAATTAAATGGGTTGAAAATCACTGCTAGAGCCGTAAGAATCTTCTCTTATGGGGGTCTCTGGCATATATTTTTCAAATGGGGGTCTGCGGGCTAATAAATGCCAATTTGAGGGTCCTTGGCATGAAAAAGTTTGGGAACCACTGCTCTAGAAAGTAGTCTTGGGGTATCTACCATGCATCTCTTACTTCTGGCAAGGCAAACCACAATACATCATCGTTTAGTCCATCCAGACCAGAGCTTCTCAGACCCCCCTAAACCGTACCCCACCCCATCCCACCCCCCAGATATAGCGGTTGGCATCAGTTTGTACTCAACATTAACGACTACAGTCACATCCAGGCAGCGATCACAGCAGTCCACTCGCCTATTGGTGCTGTAATTGCTTCCAGTAACACCGCTGCAATTTGCCTCTCGATTAACTTATCCGTCTGCACCACGGAGACTTTTACGGGTTTCGTAATGGGAGTCGCTTGTCTTTTACTGGGGACATTCCTCTCTCACCATCATAACCTTCAGGAGATGTATACCCGTCCATGCCAAGCCTGTGCTTTATATGAAAGATTTAGTGTGGAAGTACAGTAACTGACATTGACAGTGGTGTTCTCATTCTTCACTATGCCTCCAACCGTCTCCTTCTCTCCTCTTGTTGGGAACAATGCGCTCGTTGCAGCGTTGTTGTTTGTTTACATTGTTGCTGGAGCAACTGTTGTGTCTCTCGGTTGATTTGGGGCGAGGCAGAAGCGGGCAGCAAAGGGGGGGAGGGTCAGGGAGTGCAAGGAAGGTGGGGAGGGGGGGTGCACGCTCGAGGGGGCTTTGCTGGCGTCAGGAATTGCGTGAGGCGTCTGCCAATGTTGGCGAAAGACAAGAGAACAAAGAGACAGGCAGTGCCATTACCGCAGCACTCTGGACAGTAGAACGCACGCGAGGACACGCACGCGTGCGCGCGCACGCATGCACACACACACACACACACACACACACACACACACACACACACACACACACACACACACACACACACACACACACACACACACACACACACACACACACACACACACACACACACACACACACACACACACACACACACACACACACACACACACACAGGTTTCAGCAGCTGCAAACCAAGACGAGCAAAGAGACACAGGCAACCACCAGATCCAGCTACTTGAAATGTTGGTGGACATGAAACAGGGGCAAGTAGATTGGAACATGAGTAGCAGGGATGCTCTACTAAGATGCTCACATTCAGTAATTCATTAGGACAAGACAAGCTGGGAGCCACCACATCAACCAAGCTGGCATGGAGAGAATAAATATCCATCCAATAAAGATGAGTTTCTGTGTCTGATTTTCTGTCTTTAATTTCCAGATCGGAAATGAAGGACACGTGAAGAGAGAAAAGGTTTTAGCAGCGCCTCAACGTCTTGGGGGTTGCGGGCGGGACATGGATACCACTGTCTTGGTCAGGCTTGGTTTGATCGCGGCAGCCATAATGGTCTCATTCAGAGGAACTAAAGAGCTGCACAGAGAACCACACACAGGCATACTAATCCCAGGCAGCAGACACTGCCTTAATCCTGTGTGTATCAGAGATCAGACATAGTTCTATAAAAGCCTCATCGTGGCCCGTCAAACCCCTTCTGTCACTGTGAATCACCTCGAGTGGAGTAAAGGTACACTCATGTCCCCCACTCCTGTTTCAGGACCCCCACCGGGGAGGGGCAATGCACAAAGAAGGCCTGTTAACTCACCCCGGGGTGAGGAGGGGTGGGGGGGGGGTCTGATGGATGTGTCACACTCTCAGTATCTCTGTTACCCCTCGCTGTGGGTTCTGTATGAATGTGATAGATGGGACTCGCAATCTAGGAGCCAGTGCACTCTCATTGCATTTTGATCTCGGCAGTAAAGACTGACAGCGCTGTCATGCTGTAGTCCTCTCTTAACAAACCAAACTCTAGTGAAGCAACAAGACAAGCAGGCAAGAAACTCTGGTCACTTTGTCTTTCAAGGGAACTCTGCTTTTAAGAAGTTTATGTCATAGAGCTCTGATTTTAGATGGGAGTTACCTAACCAGAATTATTTTTCCCTCTAAAGTAAACACATGTAAACACATTTAACAAAAGGTGGACTGCATTCAATACTTCCACCTAGAAGGACGAGGCCATTAACTTTACTGTGGGAAACTAACTTGTCTCGTTAACCCACCATAAAACAACACTGCAAAGCCAAAAATAAGCTGACTTAGTCGTTTCTTATTTCGGATAGACATAAAAGTGTGGTTTCACTGCCTGACGAAGGCTTGAATCTTGTCATTTTCCACAAGTTTACAGGCGAACGTGAATCATATTTTTTTTAAATGAAGTTTACAACTGTGTACAGTATACGTCAGACTAATGAAAACAACTGGGGGAGTGCGCTGTGCCATCGCTGCTCATCTGATTTTGGAAGCACTCTGAATTAAACAAATCAATCTTATGCACTTATGCACCCAGAATGTTTTTCCTCTATTTGATCTGAAAAAATGATGCCTTGCAGCACTGCTCCTCGTGTGCTTGCATGAATGCAGCCAGGTTTGGAAACCCATTAGCACACAGAATTGATTTGGAGATTCAGTCATTTATTGTTCACAGCCAGCATTTGTATTAGCAGTGGCAGTGATAATGTCATCGGTCACCACAAGCAATGCTTGCTGTGCTGAAAGTATGGCTACTGCTCCTCTCCTGCCCTCCAGTGGACACTTTGCAATACAACATAGTCAACGTTTCTCAACTCTTCTCCTGTGCTCGGCTCTTGTCTTCCTTTCCCACCACTCCTATCATCTCCTCTTGTGGATCAGATGCGTGACTATGATGGCTTGTATGCACAACATGGCACAGTTCTCAGCATCGTTATAGCTCTCATTTAGACAGGGCTGATTTGTTTGCAGAGCAGTAACCAATAAAACAAAGCCAATTAACAGGCATGGTGAGCAAAGCTCTGATTAGCTGACACTAGAGAGGAAAAAGTGGTATGTATGTGGTTTTGAAAAATGTTCATTTGGAATGGCTGCTTTGATCATCAAAACTATAACAATAATAGGAAAGCTGAGACATACTTCTCACACTATAACAATAAGCTATACGTGCGTGCAAGTGTGTGTGTACTGTATGTGTCAACTCTCCGTTGACAGTGGTTTAATCTTGTGCAATGTCTGTAAACACTCACACAAGCCAAACTGAACTTGTTCTCTGAAATGTGCTTTGTTGTGTGTTCACACCACACCCCCACGGCCGGCGAGCCACACACACACACACACACACACACACACACACACACACACACACACACACACACACAGGGGTAGGTGAGTGCAACAGATGGTATACATTGCTGCATCACAAAGATAAGACGGTATTTCAGACATTGGGTCCATCATATAAGACAGTGGAAGGAGTAGGCTATCACTAGAGGCTAACTGCAGAGAACACCTCAGTTGCCTGTCAGACTGTAACTAACCACTAGGGGTCCTCATATTCTCATGCATAGAATATGGAATTTAATCAAATCGGTAATCACACACTCAGGGCTGGATTTTGAAGGTGCGTTTTACCATGTGGTAATACATAAATTGGCCTCGCTCTGCGCACAATCGTATTATGAAAGCCTTATCGTCCCGTGTTGAACGCACACACATATGGAATACGACGTTGCTGAATATTTTAGCATTGTGGGAGTGTCCATATGTTAATTATTTTCGCTTTGCGCAATTTGCTATTAAGCCCCTTGACCTGCGCATAACGATTAGACGTGGGTCTAGGCACCTCATAAACGCAAAAAGAAAATATAAAGCACTGTTTGATTTTACACTTGAGCGGCTCTGGGACGCTGCTGGAGTGTTGCCAAGTCTGTTTATTATAAGCGGCTTCTTTTTCTGTAAAGTTGCTTGTAAATATTGGTAGTTGTGGTTGCTTTTCTTGTTTCTAAAGGTTTCTCCTAATGTTGTTTAAACCAGTGATCCTCACACAGCACATTCCCATGTCAAGGATCCCCAGATGAATGCATTTGCCCAACTAAGGACGGCTAATACAAAAATGTAATTAAAAATTTACTTTTGAAAATAGCAGATCTACCAGCTCACAATTAATCACATTCATTCATTAAAACTATGAACTCTGACTGCAGGGATATATAATGATCATTATAACAATGTGCAAGAAAATATTTAAAAAGATGGAATATTTGTGGACAATCAAAATATGTTTTTTATTTTAATGTGGTGTCATTAAAATTAATCTGGATATAGCAGACTCACTATCTAGAAAATAAAAACATGGCACTTCATTTAAAATAGGTTACAGACCCCTGTTATATGCGCTTATTTTGGGATTATTTTTATAGACCTATTTACTTGTTTCTCTGAGACATGGCAACAGCGTCTTTTTATTGCGTCTTTTTATTAAAATGTTGAGATTAGAAACGGCCATAATTCTTTCATTTCTCAACCTTAAAAAAAAACAAAAACATATCCATAATCCTTGGGAAGTTTGCTTTCATACGCTGTATCACACTCGAGTCAAGTCTTCTTCAATAAAATGCTACGAGCGAAGATCATACCATCACGGGACCATACCGCATCACGGGCATACGCACCAGGCATTCAACTCATTACTCATTTCAAATATAATATAATTATAATTTAAATTAAAATATAATTTTACTGGTGTTTCTCAATAGAAACAACTTATTTTGAGGCATAAAGGTGACAGCATGCAGTGCAATAGGAATATTTAACCCAAATGTGACAAAGTCATATGTCATGTCTTCTATGGTGCCAGCCTGAAGAAATGTAATAATAACGATCCCCAAAGTGCGCATTCCGTATGTGACATCAGCTGACTGGTAAAGAAAATAGTACGGACATGTTGATTGGGTAACTCTCAAACACGCCTTAAACACTCCCATGACTAATTCAAGGCCGTTTTGCGCACTCCACGGGGTGTCGAAAGCGCTTCTTAACATGCTTAAAATTGCAATATGACATACCTCACGCCCCCAGCTCATATTACTGTAATAGGTAAAACGCACCTTCAAAATCTAGCCCTCAGTCTCCTGTTGTGCTGTAATTCAAAATAGGCAATGAACTGTCTCTAATGAGTCTGATTTTTAGATGAGAATTGCACACTGCTTATTGTTTCTGTAAACAGTTTCAGACTTGTACTCTTCTGAAGAGGAAACTATACAACATACAATGTAATCCACTGAATTCAACATAAAGTTCTACCTTTTATATACTACCCCCCCCCCCCCCTTTTTTTTTCTTTTTTTTTTTGTATTTTTTTGAGGGGCCTCCTATATTCAACTAGTGTAGATTTTCATCTTACAAATTCCTAAATTACCATTGAACAATGAATAGAGAATTTCACGTCATAGTGTCTGAGCAAATATGCATAGAGTCTATTTTACGTCGTGATGATGTACGATGATAAGAGCGCCCCGCCTCACTTCACACGGGTATGATTTTTACCAAGCCCATCCATCTACACGGTATCTCTGTGTGCTTCAGGGAGCAGTGCTGTGGCAACCACTCCGTCAGAGTGGAAGTGCTTTTGGCCTCCATCGGCCACAGTGGAGTGAACTGGGACCAGTGAACTGGGACCAGGCCTTGACAGAGACTCACACAAAACCTCACTTCATTACTTCCTCTGAATTACTGCACTGAACCATAGCATGAAAACCACTGGAGGAATGTTGTGCCCAGGAATCAGAGGTATCATTTTAGAGTATAAACACCCAGTTACACAGATGTATCTCATCATTATATGGCACTGCTGTTAAGGGCCACAGCAGAAGCTCAGTCCAGCACGGATACGTGATACTATGAATGCACCAGAATCTATTGCCAAACTTTGACACTCATCACATCATCAGTTTTACTTTCAATACAGACAAAACCTATTGTAGCACTATGCAGACCACGCAATTGCGTGGAGCCTCGAGGTAGGGCGGCCCCACCACTCGCCTGCCGTCCGCTGCATCACCGCCTACCCTGCTTCAGCTTTGCTGGGAGCCCCCAGATTGTTTTTGTTTTTTATTATAATCTTTATCCCACAATTTTGCAATCCATTTTTTTTTCACCCAGTGTCAATTATCTAATGTAATCCTGGGCGCTACACTTCCTCTGCCAACCTGGGCGGGGGGGGGCAGTGGACTGAACTCATGCTTCCTTCTATGCATGAGGAGTCCAAGCTGCTTCTTTTCACCTGACAGGGGAGAGTTTCCCCGGCCGGACATAGCTTGTGGAAGGAACACATCGTTATTCCGACCAGTTCCTTTCCCCTCCATCAGGCGCCCCGGTTGGCCAGGGGGAGGTAGTTTAGAGACCAGGATTACTGCATGTTTTTTGTGAGGGTACCTACCCCAGATTTTTAAATCCGTCACTGCTTAGCCCACGGCCATGCCGATCTAGTTTAGCATTTGTTTTCATAGGAATAATAGTCACACAGCACTGGAGGAGACTATGCACACTTAGGATCATTCGTTATTGACGGACGATATTGAACTTTAGTTATAAAAAAAAACCACATTCACTCATCTGCAATGCTCTGTGATTTAGATGGAGGCTGCAGGCTATATGGTATGCTGCAATATGAGATAAATTGCATCACTGTTTTGTGTGCGTGCATATATACAGTATCTGTGCGTATTATGCGTATATGTGTATATGCAAAAATCACGTCCTTCTCACGCATTAGGACATACTAACAACGTGTGACGGAGCGTGATTTTTCCATTACTTTTTTCATTTATATTATATATATTTTTTATATATTTATTTGAAAGTAAAATATCCCTTTCATATACGGTAGAGTGAGTCAGAAGGTAGACAGAAAGGAACAGAGTCACAGAGAGTCACAGGGAGAGTGCGTTTGTGTGTGTGTGTGTGTGTGTGTGTGTGTGTGTGTGTGTGTGTGTGTGTGTGTGTGTTTGTGTACACATCAAAGCACATTTCAGGGAACAAATTCAATTTGGCTTGAGACAAGACACCCTTGTGTCTTCACAGACAAGATGACGAGCATCGACAGACACTCCACAGAATAATCCCCACTTAAAAAAAACAAATCAAAACAAAGCAAAACAAAAAAACAATCAACCCACCTCTCTGCTCCGAGACCACTACCATTCTGTTCTAAGTCAGCGCCAGTGGTGCCAGGTCTACTTATTATAAGCGAGTTTGGCCTTGTTTTTCTGTAAAGTAGCTTGTGGTTTGATTGACTGATTGAATACTTCATTAACAGTTTGCAAAATAGTACAGTGGTACAATTTCCATATACAATAATGCTAAAAGTAATAGTATAACACTAAAAATGGGCTTGTTTCCATTGTGGTCCACAGTGTATAGTTGCTTATAGTTAAACCTGTCACATTCTGTCTCTCCCTCAGTCTGTGACTCCACACTGGCCACTCCCATATTCCATATGCTTACAATTTTGTATTCAAGACCACGCTGATCGCATGCGTTTTCATATTTGCAAGAAATCCCCAAATAATTATTGTTACCAGCTATGATAGTTGAAATTGCGTAATGGCTATGAACAGCACACGGCTGACAGAGAGAAAGATACTGTAGAGTGTGTGTGTGTGTGTGTGTGTGTGTGTGTGTGTGTGTGTGACACGTGTGTGAGTGTGTGTGTGTGTGTGTGTGTGCGTGAGAGAGAGAGAAAGAAAGAGAGAGAGACTATGGAACACACAGTGTATATATAGTGTATATATATTGTGTATACAGTGTATATATTGTATCGCGTACACATGCATAATTATGAATGTTTGCTGACATTACCCAATAGTTCCATGGCATCGTCCTCATCCTCAATCTCTTCCTCTGTGACAGAGAGGGCAGGGCTGTTGAGCGAGTCGAAGGAGTCCTGGGACAACATGGCTGCCAGGAGCTTCTTGTGATGTTGCTGCTGTTCCTTAAGGCCTTTGCTCTTGGTCTCCATCTTCAGGCTGGGAGGACACAGGAAGTAAAGTGTGGCTTAACCCATTCTGACCTGAGATCAGATTCTAAAAATGTCTTCTACATCCTGACAGTTTTCTGAAAAAGCTATGTTTCTATGTCAGTCCTCTGTGGATAGATCTGAACACTGAAAAAGTCAAGGATGTAGAGTTAAAAACAAACTTTCATGACGTATAAACGTATACATTAAAGTTAGTTTTAACTCTACATCCTCACCTCCACTCTTTTGAGTGCTCGGATGCTTCTTTTTAAGCCTTCTTTTTAAGCCAATTTATTTTGCAATTTTTTTTTCATTCCAGTTCAGTATACTTTTTAGACTTTCTTATCTCCTTCGGGCATCTAGTTGGCCTCTTTGTTGTATTTATTCACGTCTCTGACATTTAGCTGCCAATGACAGAGGCGATTTCAAGCGAATAGAAAGTCTGTCACTTGCTGGAACAAAAGCATGCTAAGATATCAGCCACAGTGGTGCATCATTAAAGAAATAAAAACATAAATCTAGTTCTGAAAATAAATAAATGTTTCCTGCTGATAACATCACAGGCAGATATTACTTCAAGCTATGCGCAGTCTGCCTTTGAGAGACAAGTATTGTCAGAATTCCTACCTTCCTCCATTATAGTGAGCATGTTTTAAGGATCAATATATCAAGACACATGTAGAGATATTCACATGGAGGTAAGGTTGAAATAAGTTCCCTTTCAATAAAAACATTAAAATAGAAAAAACAGGAATTGTACAGTCAAGGGTTTTTCAAACCTCATACAAAGCTAGATTGATCACGTATCATGGCTTCTTATCCAGAAATGTACATGCTAACAATGTGTCAGATGTGGCCAATTCAGAATATCCCTTTGTGCTCAATTATGCGGCCTAAATGTTAATGTATGTTCTTATTAAACATTTCCCAGTTGTGATACCATAAAGCATTCGCATCTGGAATATGTTGACAATGACTGGCTTGTGAGACTCTTCTAATCCACAGTGGTATGTTTGGAGCCAGCAGGCAGTTGGCCAGCTGAAATAGCACTCTTTTCACAATAGCAGCTCCTTCCCTGTGAGACTATTATGTTCCCCTCGTGTCCGCATCTCTCAGGCTGTTTCTTAGCAGGCTATGTACAAAGTGTCCACACACTTCCTCTTCCTACGACCATGCCTAGCAACATAACATCCATTTGGTAACCATTCCTCGGTTGTTGGACAAAATGACAAACAGTGCAATCATTTGAGGACCCACACAGGTGTAGTACCTGTGTACCGTCCTGGAAATAATTGGTTGTAAAGAGATAATAAAAAGGTTAATTGCTGTCGAGGCTGAGCACCAAGCCATAGAGCTACTGCACATGTACGGTTAGCCTCCCACCATCTGCACTACAATTATTCAAAGTATGTGTAGGTAAAAGGAAGCTTCTGCATGTAGGACAGAATAATGCTTATAAAAGATAGAGAGGTTTGATTAGCAGGACATTTTAAATACAACCCCTGGAGTTGTTTGTCAGCAGGGGACGAATGATCAAAAACAAGCTGGTACTGTATGTATTTAAAGCAGCAAAACGTGCACAAAACAGGAAAAGAGGCGTTTTTGGGATCTTTAAATCGATTGATGTATATCCAAGCCAGAGGCTATGGTTGCACACGGCAGTTGATATTTAGATTTTAAAACAAGACTTGCACTGCTCAAGGCAGTATAGTATAAAACAGACAGAAAAGCAATAATCTGCCAGAGTATGGTAAATGCATTCACCGTGTTTGTATATTGTGTGCAGCCATTATGCTAATATTCCCACAGTGACAGTATAGTAGTTAGTAGTTACAGTACATACAGTATAGTAATGGCATGTTTTCCACAGGATATACTGTAAGAAAGGAGAGGTTGAAGACACAGTGATCTTAAGTGTTCCAAAACTGCAAAGAAAATCACCAAACTGCAAGGGGGGGCATATTTTAAATGCAATTTGTTTGCAACTTTGCAATTCACCCTTTGTCAGCCTTCCCAGCTCAGCCAGGGCAAAGTGACACAACTTTGCAATTCACCATTTTCAATTTTGCAATTTTTTTGCAATTTTGCAAACCTTTTGCAACCTGGCACATATCTCCCAGGGTTGTAAATAAATTGAAATACTTGTGAAAAGTTTTCAGTTCTATTTTCTCAAACTAAATAGATAAGCAGTGCTTAGTGCTTGTTAAGGGAGTCAATTATAATTATGCTTTGATTAAGATCAAAAGAGAAACTGTGATTTTCTTTTTTATAATGACACTTTCAAAGAGCTTGTTGGTGCTTTGCGCTCCTGTGTCTTTCTTGAGTACACATACAGTATGTTAATGTGGGACGTCCTCGTGACTGGTGCCCGTGTGTTGGTTGCCTAACTTTCCTTTGAGAATATGTTCGTCTCTGTGCTGCTCATCGTCTGCACCAATGTCAGACGTATAGTTGATAAACTATGATGTAAAAAATGGCCATCACAAATGGCCATTTGGGCATGGCCGTTTTTAGCCCAATGAGTGTTGTTAAAGACCTAGTTAATATTATGCCAATTATGAAAAATGCTCAACATATCACCCCTGTCCTTGCCTCTCTCCACTGGTTGCCGGTCTGGTTCAGGATTCAATTCAAAACCCTTCTCTTCACATACAAAGCACTAAACGGACTGGCCCCCTCCTACATCTCTGACCTCCTATCATATTCCTCCTCCATCAGGAACCTCAGGTCAGCAGACAGACGACTCCTAGAAGTCCCAGCGACAAGGAAGAGGCTCAGGGGCGACCGAGCCTTTGCTGTCGCAGCCCCTATACTTTGGAAGAGCATTCCTCTCGCTGTCAGATCTGCCCCCTCCACTGAGAGTTTAATGTCTAGGCTCAAAATGTTCCTCTACTCTCAAGCCTTCCAGTCCCCTTAATACTCTTGCACGTTATACTACTCTTGCACTTTATACATAGGATATAACCTCTGCATAACATCATTCTTTACTTGATTAATCAATAAGACAATTTTTTTTTTTTATTGAAACAAGATTTTCTTTGAGTGATTCATTTATTTTATTAATATTTATTCTCATAATATGTGTGACTAACTACTACACCACAAGACTTACATTATGTGGTGCAGGCCTATTGTATAAAAGTATGTAAGTATTTTCTGTTGGTCGAGTTTGATGAGGTTTAGACAGAGTATGGATACTGTATCACACTCAGAGCCTGCTGTGGGATTCATTAGCCAGGAAATGCAATTAAGATGGTATAAATTATATATAAAATGAGCCAAGTTTAATCAGAGGAACAACTGTGAGATGAGAGGTTTAATTTTGGGACACTGCACCATCCAACCAATCGCTCACACGCATGCACACAAACACAGAGCTCCAAATACCCACACATTTCCTATCTCCCAACTAAGGGTCCTCACTAGACTAACCTAACAAGATTAAGCCTCTGTATAGCCCCGTGTGGCTCATTTATGCTTTATATCCCATCCTCCTAGAATTAGCCATATCAGCACACAGAACCATACATTAAACATAACGGCACACACACACACACACACACACACACACACACACACACACACACACACACACACACACACACACACACACACACACACACACACACACACACACACACACACACACACACACACACACACACACACACACACACACACACACACACACACACACACACACACACACACACACACACACACACACACACACACACACACATAATTATGTTAATGGTGAAATAAAAAATACTTACAGACACTTGACTTTCGTTAGCATTTAGGCCATATACTAGGGATTGTGAAGGATACATTGTGAACTGTGCATGGACAAGCCCCCGGTTCGGGACAAATTCTGATAATATTACTTACCTTGGTTTGCATTACCCCCATTCCCAACTCTGTACAACTATCCCCTCAATACATCCCTATGTTTGCAAATACCGTCTCTTGTGTGTTGGTTTGGTCAGTCATCACAACAACAACATGTATGCATCCACAGTCCATCCAGCTATATTGTAAAACAATGTGTTGAACATAATGCAGGGAACATGTGCTGCTCTTCTGCTTTGATTTTACTTAACACACATCTAAACCCGAGCATGCAAACGTCGGCAAAAATCAGGTTCCTCCACGCGTGTGCGATAGCTATTTAATAGCTCTGCAGCACTTACCTCCCAGCAGGGCTGCTGCCTCCACTCCCCCACACTTGAGTCTTGGCTCGAGGGACAGGTGGCTGCAGCATCTCTGCAGCCAAGGGGTCTGGGTCATCCTCCTCGCGGCCAACCCATTCTCCCACCACATGCGGGCGCAGAACTGAGTTATAGCCCCCCAAATTCTACAATTAGGAGTGCAGGGGAGAGGGAGGGGGGAGAAGACAGATAGCAAGAAGAGAGCCGAACAGAGAAGAGGCACGATAGGAAGATTAGTGAGACAGGCTGACAAACGGTGACAGAGTGACATCAAGACAGAGAAGAGATGATAAAGTGGGTGGTTGGTTTGGAGTGAGTGGACCGCAATGAAGTCTTATCTCTATGCAATTCAATAAGCATCACTTTCAAATCCAATGCTTTACCAGTTTCTTCACAATGACAATAATTGCCTCTGCTCTTGGGAAGAGGATAGGTAAAAAACACTTTTGTATATTTTAGTTATCTTCTTCCGCCGCTCTAAATATCTACACAGTCGGTTTTCACAGAACTCTGCAGTAGAGGGCCATGAAAAACTACAAAGAAATTCAACTCACAACCATTGACCCAAGGGTGGCGCTATAGCGATTCAATTTTAAAACGACAGTTCAACTGAGAGACTGAGTTGATAGAGAAGCTCCTTTTCATCACTAGTCATGATGCCTCCTCCTTCCTCTGTTCAACTCCACCTCCCCGACACTGCCTAGCAGCAGCACCAGGGTTGGCCTTATCCACAAGGCCAGCCTCCGTAGCCCCCTGCCTTCCATCAGGCAGGCATCAGATCAGATTATACCATGCCTCTGTGATGTCAACAATAATAGATTCATATCACATTAATGTTTATTCAGTCAGTCTCTGATATTTCTAAATACCTGTAACAGTTTATTTTGTAATAATACCTTGACCAGGTATAACCTTTTGAGCTACAACCTTTATTTAGATTTTGCACAGCAGAACATAATGCCTAACCTGAATAGACATGCATAACATACTAGTTCTAATCCTTGGAAAGACGCCTGGTACATGTTGTGCCAGTGAGGTAAGAAACCATAGAGAAGCTCCTTTTCATCACTAGTCACTGGTGCAGTGACAAGATTGTCATTCCTACGCAGTTTCACTCCCCTGAACATGGCAAAGCCAGAGACACCGCTACGAAATGTACAGGATGCATCTCTTAAACTAAATTCATCAAGTTACCAAATTCAATTCTCAATGCAGGATGGGAACAGTGTTTAGTATTCAGTCCACATCCCCACCAGAAGAGAAAGGAGCCGGCGCACCCGCTGAGTTCCTGTCAAAATGTACAAAAATTTACCAGACCGATCAGTCTGTAGTCCAAGTCCAATATTGTGTTTGCGGCTAGGAACAGAACCTGACCTACGTATGGCAGATTTTGAGGGTCCAATGTCAATCCTGACCTAGACCCCCGATTACCCATGTTTTAACCGATCCATGTGATGGAACCTGGCTTTCATACCTGGTTTGCCATTTGTCTTGGTCTTGTCTCGGTCTCGCCTTTCATTTGTCTTGGTCTTGTCTCGGTCTCGCCTTTCATTTGTCTTGGTCTCGTCTTGCCCTTCATTTGTCTTGGTCTCGTCTTGCCCTTCATTTGTCTTGGTCTTGTCTCGGTCTCGGACCAATTGTCTCGGGTCTCTTCCCACACCGAGACCACTCGAGACGAGACAATGCAAAACGTTCTATTATATCAACCCGATATATAATGTGTGTTGTAGCCTGTGGTTGTTTTAATAATCGATTCAATTTTCTATTCTGTTCTGTTGTACCACATCACATTGTGCGTAATGACGCACAGGGAGACTTCAGCCTTTTCATGTCCTGTTTCTATCGTCCTATTTATTTCATGCAAACAAATGAAGTACATCCATCGACCAGACCGGGCCGGGCACCGGTCTAGTAGCATTAATAACCAACGTACAGCTGACGAGAGGTGTCCAAGGGATTACTGTGGGGAGTATTATGTGATGCCGATGATAAATGACAGAACCATACATTAAACATAACGGCACCATGTGTGAATTCACACCTACTGTACCTGGTCGAGGTCATCAGTGCTGGCGATGCCTGGAGGAAGGGGGGAGGGAGGGAGGGAGGAAGAGAGAAGGATTTAAAGCCCAGAGAAAAATGTCTTGCCACACACTATCATAATGTTACTATACAAAAGCTCAGCTCAGGATTCTTTGGAGCTTAGTGGTAAGCTCGTTAGATTAGGTACTGCATCCTCTTTCTTCCCCGGATTTACGGTGGTATTTACAGAGAGGTCTAGGATTGGAGTCTACAATTTCGTATTAGTACGGTATATGTTACAACGTATTAAGCGTTGCACTGGGCATTAAATTGTAAGGTGTATAATAAACACATGGACCGTGCTGCTCTGCACATCACACTTACTGCGTGACAGGTTCTCCAGAGCCTTGCCAAGCTTCTTGCTCTCCTGCAGGATGTGGTTGAGCTCATCAAAGTCCTTGCTCTCCCTCCACTCCCAGGACGGGTACTCGATCGATCGTGGCACTGGACCCCCGTCAATAAAAAGGAAAAAAAGAAAAGTAAAGCACAATGTCAGTGACGTTCGTGCCTGCCACCACCCCACATACAGTAGGTCACCTCGTTTCGATATTCCCATCATGGCAAATTGACCGTGATCAGAATCGACTGGAAAATGATCTAAATTCAATATGATTTGCAAACAGCCTGTACCGCAAACAGATGTTTGTTCCTGTCCAAACAGGACTGCAGAGTGGACAGGAGTATGCTTGCAGAATGCTTTAGCCAGGTTAGTGTGAATAGATGGGTTGAGTGGATAGGGGCCAGGGGCCAGCGGCTGTCCATCATTGTGTTTGATTAACTACCGGTATTCAAAATGGGTCAAGCAGGAGTAGGAAATGACCCATATAGTGCGTCACCACCCTCCTCTCATCCTCTGGCAAGCAGCATCCCTCAGTCTTGTATGATGTTTAATTCATGAATGGGAGGACCGCAGACATTATTTATAGAGGGAGAGGGCAAGAGGAAGAATCTCCTATAGGAACAGAGATACTTCTTTTGCTTCCATGTCTGCACCCATAGCTAATGTCCTTATACTGCTGCAAGCCTGCAACATCGCTACATTTGAATAAAACATCTAATGATGCTGGCGGGCAACCATATGCCAAATTAATTTACTGGATGTTTTCAAGGGCTACAGTATACACACGCACACACACACGCGCACACACACACACACACACACACACACACACATACACACACACACACACACACACACACACACACACACACACACACACACACACACACACACACACACACACACCATAATATTATGGAGGTCTTAACAAAGCCCTTTTTTCAATTTAACAAATTATTAATTAGTAATTAATTTATTAGTGAATTAAAATTCGACTTACTACATGGGAAAATGCGAAAACTCACATCAAGTCTTTTACCCTCAGAAACCGTCGGAACTACAGTTACAACACTTGGAGGGGAGGTTCCGAATTCGCAAATGCAGAATCTTAAAATGTTTATTGCGAAAACAATGCTTTTTGGAGCATCAATCCGCTCTGTTTGCTATAGCAAGACAGGACAATTCCCTCCCAATCAGTAATGTGATCTATTGCATTACCCACACTGTACATAATTTGGTAAGGTCTAGTAATAATAATTTACAAAACACTGTCAAATTAATCTATGAAGCCATCAAAGTTGCAATGTCACTTGAAACACTTGGAAACCAATGGAATAACTCAAATCTGTGAACAGTCAACAGACATTGACGAGACAATCAGCTAAAGTTGGTGAGCTATAGTCTGAAGTGTATACGGGGGTCACTGCCTGTTTCTCTTTCTCTGCTACTGGCCCTTGGCTTGGCCAGAAAACCTTTGAAGACCCCTGCAGGCATTACATGTACAGTATACATGATGTCAGGTGACACGTGAAGAAAATAAGAATCAAAGCTCTGATGCGCGTTGCACTATTTTGACAGAGAGCATTGCTGTTGCTGCATTCTGCCTTCCTCCAACCCGCTCAATCCAAAGGAGGCTGCTTGGCACAGTGACAGCAAACATCTCTGCCAAGCCCAGGCTGGAGAATACTCTTATATTACCACTGGTTAGGAGAGGCTTCCAGGCAACCCTCTAGCTGTGAGGCTGTGTGTTTGTAGAGCTGCTGCATCTACACAGCAGCTTAAAGTGCTTAAGTGTTTATAGCTCAGCTTAAGCGTTAAGGATTCGATTCCTTTAGGACGAGCCATTACAGTATCAGTCAAATGGAACAACCGAGGGCACAGTACATTAACCCAGGGCTGTACTGTACACGTATCTGATGAAGGGGTCTGTTGTCATCAGAGATGATTTTATAGAGGCAGGGTGTGTTAACTGTATTAGACTAATTAACTAAATCGTTAAATAGGCCTACATGTAATTGTGGTTTGTAGGCTGTGCACAAAAAAGACAATAGTTCAACTTCATAATTTTGGGGATTATTAGCATACAAGTGGCATTATTCTAAGTATTGGGTTTATTTTGTTGTTTGTGTTTTCCTCATGGCTAAATCCTGCCCCCTGGCCCTACTGACCCTAGTTCTGCTATCCTTTTAATCTTCTGCTGAATATTTGATCTCTGCTGCACACCTACGGTAGAAATACCAATATAGTATAGTAGTATATAGTATAGTATGTATTTGTAATGTGACTTGATTTCGAATTCCTGTTTTTAATCAGTGTATCTGGAATTCCCATGGAGCAGTAAAATATAATAAAATGTCAACAAAGTTTGTCTCTTTCTAAAGTTACTGTATCTCCCTCTCGCTCTATACGCACGCGCACACACACACACACACACACACACACAGCAATTTCCTTATGATTGAAAGCAATTGTCTAACTGCAGCCTGGAATAGACCTAGGTTGGCAGAGACAGAGCACAATGTTGAATTATTGAAGTGCTCTATGACTTCCAGTCAGACTGTTCTAGTTCTCCATCTTCTCTTTGACCAAACAAGCATCCTCTATCCCTCGCTCCAAGATTATAACTATAACTGTAGCTTCTCTGTCTACTGACGGTATCGAGTTTCAGAAGAGTAAAGACAAATACAACCGTGTGGGAGCTAAGATACTACTGTACTCACAGGGAACTACTCAGAGTTACTCACGGGACTTGGAATCCGGTGACGGAGGAGAGATGCTAGAGACAGCCAGGTCACTCTTGGATTTCTTGGGTTTCTTAGGGTGAATCTGCCACGGTTTCTCGTAGTTCCTGCACTCCTTCCGGGTGTTTTTGTTTTCTGCTGGGAGATGCAATCACAGTATTCCTTTCAGCAGCAGAATGTAATGTATGCAGTGAATACATGAATACATACAACATATTTTGTACTGTGCAACAGTATACTGCTGGGGATAATCTATGCAAAATGTATACGTGGCAGCTAATTGCCTTCAAACAAACAGACGGCTTGGAGTGGATCATGCTGCTTATACCAGGGCCAACAGAGATTACAATATCACAATTTGGAACAATACACTCTTCATTTCTGAAGTGTTGGCAACTGTTGGAATTATCTTTATCTATATTGGAATAAGAGTTACCTTAATACTCAAGCAAGTGGGAGAAGCCATAGTCACAACCTATTAAACGAGTACCCGCTGCATCATTCAGCTGTCACATACTTTACCACAATATTATGTTGTGTTCCGTCATCAGGTTGAAAGTTGAATTGAAAGAAAATATGTTTTTTAAGGATAGTTTGTACCTGTAATACTGTATTAATTACCATGATTAACTAAAATAATGTACACCCTCCGGGCCAATAAGAATCAAGTACTCCCCATGGTCAGGCTACTGTATAAGTACAGTAATTATACAATTGCATTTAATGGAAACTGAGTCATGTGAATGTATGATATGAATAGTGCCTCCTGTAGGAAGTGTGCCCTTCCTGTTATTTAATTGACTTTAATAATACATTGTGCATGCGCGCGTGCGTGAGTGCGTGCGACTGTGCGCGCTTGCATACTGTATGTGCATATGTGGGCGTATGTGTGCTTAGCCTCCACTATTACCCACCTGCAGAGCTCTGTGCCCACAGTGCTGCGGAGCCCGACAGTGTTCTCTGCAGCTTGGTAGGGCTGACCTGTTTGGTCTGCAGGTGGTCGATAAGAAAAGGAATGGGCTGGTCTGGGGTCTCCGTTATTAGTTTGGTCATCAACTCCTACAGGAACAAAGAAAAACACAGAGCCCTTATGGAGATCGACACCAGGACGAAGGGTCAAAAATAGGCCGTCCAGGCGTGCGTCCATGACTAAGAAAATCACAGGGCTGCTCCTATCATCATATACATCATCTCATTCTGGCCAATCAGATTCACAATTTGCGTCCTAACTTTTGTCATCAATATTTGTGTTTGAGTGCACAAACACTATAGTCATAGGAAACTGTAGCAAAACAATGTTTGTGTTAGGGTTAGGGCTGTCAAAGCTGGACACAGCTGGCTCAAACATCCTAAGTCAACCAATAATCATAGTATCGGTACTGTATGTAATTCCTCTCTCTCTCTCTCTCTCTCTCTCTCTCTTCCCTCCTGTCTGTTTCAGTGTCTGGGCATGGCTTCAGCCTGGGCGTCTTGCCCGCCCCACTTGTTTGTCCGCCTTCCTAGCCTGCCTTCCTGTTCTCCTATCCTTGCTCTGACAATACTCTGTAAACGTTACTCTTGCCTCCTCTCTGTGTTGTGCACTTTGAGTTCACCAGTGACCATAACATTGTACAGTAGACCAGGGGTGGGCGAGAATCGAGATCAACCAGTGCCAGGCAGTGAAAGAACGACGACAGTCAGATATGGTGCCACTCTTTCAAAAGCTATTTGAGAGAGTTTGACCTCACTGTACAACAGGGGTGGGCAACGATTTTGAACAAATATCCCATCAAGGTCACCCAGTCGATGTTCCCATCAGGGTTACAGACTAATCGATTGATGAATTTAATCAACAGATCTGTAAAAGGTGTCTTCGCGGTGGCAGCCCAGTAAAGAGAAGAGTGGAGGAGTGTTTTATAAAGTGGAGAAGGTGGCTGAATGGAGAAGTACAAGAAAAAGCTGAGCGAGAGATTGATGCAGGGAGAAAGATGGAGACATGCTGGTATACGGCAGGCACAGTAACAGGTGCTGAGGGCAGAGGGCGTATCTCACGCTGCATGCTAATTTAAGAACCGTCAAATGCATGATGGGAGTTCGGCATCCAATTTGCCAATCACGTCATTATACAGTACCTAATATTGAAAATGTCAGAGCCATACTACTACTACTAGTAAGTAGGTATTAGCGTTCATGTGATGTACAGTAATAAAGAATAACAAAACAAGTAACAAAACCAATTCTCAATAGCAAACAAATGAACATTTGCACATGCACGCATGCGTGCAAGCTTTATGTCTATGTGTGCATATAGGGTGTGTTTATAATGCACGTGCCTAGCACGTTGGGGTATGTGAGTGTGTATGTATGTGTCTTGCGTGTGGATGGGTGGGTGACTGGGTGCATAAAAAAGCGTATCAGTTCAACACAGGGGATGTGAATGGTAAACGGTCTACATTTGGATAGCACCTTTATCCAAACCAGAGCTATTTTATACAATGTACTGTACTGTACATTTATCCACTCCTACTCTTAGTGCGTTGCTAGGTCTGCTGCCAGACCTTTATATTTTCCAATTCGCCTGCACTTTTCTAGCCTCTTTCTCACCCTCAACCTGTTCTGCATCAATTGATTTTTCAAAGATTTGAAGGAGGGGAAAAAAATATACATACATGTGATTTGCCTATAATGATATGAACAAAACTGGGATGCCAAGTTGAAAGTGGCTAAAATATATATTTTAAGATATAGAACTTGCCTCTGTATTGGGAAATAAGTACTGCACAAAGTACTGGTATAGTACTGTAAGTGTGAATAATGAATAATGGAATTCATTGGTCTATGGTAGCTCACAGCATATGGACGGACATTCGCAAGGAGCCATATAGGAACTGTCTCTTGGGTCTGCTGCTGCGGTCCACACTGACACAGATTCATTGCCAACACTCTCTGCCTGTCGTAAGACAATACACACTCTAGGGTAAAGAGTACTAATTTGTCATTGCTAGAAAATGTCCTTACATTGGAACGGCGCACACTAGGATTTCACACAGACCTCTCTTCACAAATCTGCAGTGGAAGTCTGTGGCACGTGCCAATTGCCTCACAATTATAAACCACTAACGACAGTGAGATGTAAAAGTTGTAATTGTTGCTTTAGCTCGAGGGTAATTAAACTAACCTAGCAACAGGAGGCCTATAAACAAAGGCTGTAATTTGGTCGATCATTCAGGAAGCCAAACTACTTGTGCGCCGTTAAATATCCCAGTATTGCCAGGTCTTAAAAGTCTTTAAGGGAAGGGTGCGTGTGTGCGTGATGTTAGGAGAGTGATACAGGCAAAAGGACAGTGCTTTGTGCTGGGATTTGGGGCTCTTTATTCGTCCATGCTAAACCCTTTATCACTAAACTTCATTTAAAAAAAAGTCGAAGAAGTTTAGGGATGAGGGGTTTAGCATAGACGAAAATAGAGCCCCACGTGTTTACAATGTATGTATTATTTCTATTCATTCATGTGCATCTGAATAGGTAGATAGAAAACACTAATATGTCTAAGCGTCTGGTTAGCGTCCCCTCTGGTCAATGGTTATAAGTGCGCACTAGAGGAAAGGCCATGGGGCACTAAAATCAGTCAAGTTCATCATATCTGCCTGTTAGCAGTGTTGTGCAAGTTCACACTTCACAAGACTTTAGCTCAAAGTTCAGTTCACACAGATTAAAATGTATAAATATTTAACTAAGATAATGAACTAGTTCACATTCCTTTCCTATGAGCTGCTCTGAGCTATTAGTTTTAATTAGAACGTCCTCCTATCCATCAATCCCCCGCAACCAATAATTGCCACTGCCCTAAACTAAATTAATGAAATACTTTACTTATTTGCATTGAATACGTTTGGCATTGAACCGGTTGCTATGGCAATGCCCGTCACTTCCAGCTATGGGATCGTAAAGTCTGACCACTTTTCAAACCTCCATCAATTGGAATTGTGGAGAGCTGTCCTTAGCGGATTTTCTGCCATCTAAAGTGTTAATCTAATTTTATTTGTACCGCGTTCCTCCCGACATGTAAACATTTCTGACGACAGGTAAGCAGTGTGTGCTTGCACTGATGATAGCAGAGTGTGTGTGCTGAGTGTGTGTGTGTGGGGTGGGGAGGGGGGGGGGGCGGGGTTCAAGATCGTTCTCTTAAAGTTAACGTGGATTAATCAGTAGGGTGGATCTTCTAGGTGCCGTGACCCCCAAAATATATTTCAACTGGAACCCCCTCACCCTGAATGTAGGAATTCATGTATTATATTTAGTTTGACTAGTTTGTGAAAATAGCAGATCTACAAGCCCCCTGCCTGAGGTTCCTGACCCACAGGTTGAGAACCACTGTTCTAGCAAGCATTAGAGTTACAGCTAATTCCAAGGCAATCCATCCAGTTGTATACTGTACATCCTTTAGAATGGACAGTAGAAGTGCACTGCATACATGTATGTTTGCATGTTGCTCACATCCTTATTGTGTACAACATGTGACAGCTTGTGTGCTGGCATTATGCCAGCACACAAGCTGTGCCAGTGGCAGTGGCATATACCAATTATACAGATGTCGTACCCAGATGTCAAAAGATGAATCATGAGCTTATATAACCAGATTAAGTACCTGCATGTACATCCAGTCTGAATTGGGACTTGCGTACTGTACCATTATGCATACTATATTACATACTGTAAGTCATGAATACCAAACGACTCGCCCCTTTACCAACTCGCTCAACTCTTGTTGTGTGTGCGTGTGCATGAAGCGAGCACGGACACAGCCGTTTCACGGGTGTGATCGTGCTTGTCGTTGTCCTGCCCGCTCTCCTCTAACTGAATATTAATTACTAGGTGCATCAGTCACTTTTTTCACATGAGATGCACAGTGCGACCTTGCAGATCCAAGCGAGAATGACGGTGTTGTGTTGCACCTCGAGTGAAAAGCATTTTCAAAATTCAAAGGCTGCCTGTCACTGATCACCTAGTGTGAAGACGCCGGTGAAAACCACTATACTGCTTTTCTGTCTTATTGTCGCATTTACTATGAAATGTTGTTTGGTTGGTTGGTTGGTCACCCCAGGCATAACCATACAGTATATGGTCATGCTTATATATATCTGATCGCTTCTCGCTTGTCACCCTCAGGTGTCTTACTGGCAGTAATCGGTCGATCCCTAACAGGCAACAGTGAAATCATTACATTTATACAGCGTTGAGTGAGCAAAACAGACAATGTCACATCTGGTAGAAGAATAAGCCAAATAGAAGGCGAAATTACTTTTTTTGCAAATGCAAGGGTACAAGTGGTTTAAAAGAAGACAGAGTTGTTACAACTACATAAGTTTTCCCCACCCTCAGTCTTTCTATTGTCACCCTGAGAGCCTTCATGCTACAGCTGAGCTGAGCTGCAGTTTCACGGTGGATGCTCTGAGCTATGGCTGTCTAGATGGGAGCAGACAACGACAATGACTTCAGCTGCCTGCACAATGCTGACTCTGAACAAGGTTGCCAGACGTGATGTCTATGTTTCTGGGAAAATGTACTGTATTGGGAAATTGGAATTAACTGTTACATGCACTCACTATTCAGACAGAGCGTCTGAAATAGTACACAATGTACACACTACACGTAACCTGTACACTGGGTGGACACACGTACCCGGTGGGTGTACACAAGCATGTGTATACTCTGTATAAAAGGGAGATTAGTATTAACATAAACACCGACTACGAATTTACACTTGATTATTTATTTTGGTTGCTTATATATCCTTGGGCCATCAGACACAATTAGTATTATTCAATTAAAGCTGTAATTCAGAATTTATTTTAGTCAGTATAATATGATCATAATCAATCTCTATGGTAAGAGAATGTTAATACAATATAATTGGCAGTGCTAATTATATTGTATTAACATTCTCTTACCATAGAGATTGATTAGCACGTCTGCAGTTGGGTTGTTAGGGTGGGGTGTCGTGGCACAGGGGTAAAGTTCCTGCCCACCACTGCAGAGACTATAGCTTTTCAAAATCTCTGTGCTGCATCTGGCTAGGCCAACAAACACTGTGATTCGCTGCAATGGCAAATCCTACACAGATTGGCCTGTTCAGTAGGGAAAGGAACTAGGTTTCTCTGCATGTGCTACGCCTTCCTGGTGAAACTCCTCTGGCTAAAATAAACAGCTGCCGGCTTCATCGGAGGAGATGCTCTACTAGCCTGGTAAATAAACCAGACCGAATCAGCCGTTGGCAAAAAGAAAATTGCCTGCCGGCGGATTACGGTCTGGAGAGGCTCAATTGTATTAACCAGGCTAATGCTCTACACCCTCCCACATGACTGTAGGGTTAGCACTAGTAGCTATAGGCTACACATATGTGTGGAAAACTCGGAATAGACTTATAGACTTATATTACTAAATTGAAAAGGTGAAAAAGGTGTCAAAAAGAAACAAGAAAATGACTGTAAATGACTGTCATAACTTCCAAGTGCACACACACACACACACACACACACACACACACACACACACACACACACACACACACACACACACCGGTTTTACTGTTAGTTGTTGCTGTCGAAGTGTTGTTATTTTCATCATCATCTCCTGGTCTCCTCCTCCTCAGAGTCAATATAATAACAGCATCTGACTCTGTTGTGTTGTTGTTTGGTGAAAGAAAATCTACAATGCATTTGTGCTGTCTCGTCAGTCGCCATGTTGTTGTGTCTACTCTGTCCACTCACTGTATGCTGTGCAATCTTCACGCTCTGTGATAGACGTGTTCACCTGGGCCTAGGTAAACGTATCTATCACAGAGCAACAGATTGGTCCTATATACTGTATAGTTTGTTAGTCAGTCACCTTACGTGAGGTGGGCAGGGCAGGGTAGGGCTATGGACAATGCAAGGCAGATCCCGACGACCTTTGTTGCATGTCACTCCCCATCTCTCGCCCCCCATTTCAGCTTACTGTAACCTATCAAATAAAGGCAGAAAAGGGCCCAAAAATATCATAAAATGTCTTAGGGCTCTATTTTCGTCAATGTGTTTATCCCTAAACTTCTTTACCTTTTTTTTACCATTTTGAAAAACATTTTTGAATAGTTAAAATAGCCAATCTACAAGCTCTCAACATGTCGATGTTGATCGGCTAGTTGAACTATTCAAAAATGTTTTTCAAAATAGTAAAAAAAAGGCAAGGAAGTTTAGGGATAATGCTAATTTAGCATCGACGAAAATAGAGCCCCAAGACATTTTATTATATTTTTGGGGCTTTTTCTGCCTTTATTTGATAGGTTACAGTAAGCTGAATTGGGGGGCGAGAGATGGGGAGCGACATGCAACAAAGGTCTTCGGGATCGGGAATCGAAGCCGCGGTGCTCGGACCATCAAAACTGTATTTCACACACATTTTTCTATCTCTCTATAAATCTGACCTTGAATAAAAAAGTTACAAGGAGAAAGCCAAAATGTAGACACTGCCCCAGTGACTCCTGCTAATGGCTCCGAATTGATTTACTGTTCGTGCTATTACAGTACGTGTCAATGAATAGTGACTCACATAATGACTAGTAGTGAGTTATTTGAGGTGAATGAAATGTCTACAGTATGTTTGTTCTATGTTATATACTGTAAGTGACATACAGAAGATGACGGTGCAATATTTGGTAATGAGCAGAGGATGAGTTGGGGGGGGGGGGATATCACTGGAGGAGATCCAGACCTTGAATCAGCAGGCAGACGGAAAGAGTTCATGCGGAAGAGGGGAGGAGTGTGGGAGACAGTCAGAGGGCATGGTCACCTCACTAGACTGGCACCCTGTCTAACACAGACAGACAGACAGACAGACAGACAGACAGACAGACACTATATAATGTATTCATCTGTCCTGTGTTGTACAAACAGTGTGACTGTCAAGTGTCAAGCTAGCTTGTGTATATCAACTGTCTGCTGCTGGCTTGACTCCATTAGAATGACTATCAATTGCCTGCAGAAGGTCAGACCATGGGATCTTTATTAACTCTAACACCATCCCCTGCAAACCCCCCCCCCCCCCCCCCCGTACATCTGTAAATGTGTGTCTGTAAATGTGTGTCCTCTGCCTGCCTCTGATCATGAAGTTCTCTCTCGCTGACTGTCCATTCTGGACTCCCACAGGTCCAACCTGGCCTCAGGGTGTGAGCTCACTGCTCACGGTTCATCTGTCTGTCTTGAAGTAATTACTCCAACCTGTGCCTGAAGGGGAACTGCATACCCAGGCATAACTAAATGCCCACAGCTCATATCAAAGCGTTAAACCCATGGAGAGACCATCATTGAACATGATAAGGATGCTTCTGCAGATTAAAGGACAAAACCAGGGGGCCGAAATTCAATTAAGAAATTGACTGTGGCCTCTATTTCAGCCATAGTAACTCACACAATATGAATCAAATACCATTCGAAAAATGCTTTCTTCTTCACTTAATTCTTCTGCCGTTTAATCCGCAATATGAATTGCGACACCTTCCCTCATCCCCCACAAGCTGAAAATGGAAGCCCAACTTATATTTTCAATGAGTGCCATTCACAATCACCATGGGGATATGTAATGTGTTTTGGCCTGGGCTGGCATCACGCCACCGCAACATTCAATTTGTCACAAGTCTGCAGCAAGCTTTATTTAGTATCACAAACAATGGCATGCAAATGTTGTGTCACCATTAAGATAACGGGTGAAAAGCCCTTCCATGCATTGAGCCGTGCAATCTGTGCATCTGTAGTCTGATTTAAGCACCACCTCACCTCCCCAACAGGGTCACGTCGTCGTGACGACCCTGCATAATCAGCGGTCCCTCTGGAGGATAAGGACAACTGCAGGCCAACCTCTGGGCCTTATTCAGTGACCTCATTCTGTGAGGCTGGCTGCCAAGAGTGTGCAACAACAGCGGCAGCATGACTGAACAATAATAAACCAAATAGGCTGGCATGAAATGACAAAGTGTCCTCAAAAAGATAAGACACACGTCATTCATTCAAGTGATGAAAGCAGTCCAACCTTTGGGAGACAAAGAAAGTTTCTAGTGCAGTTACTGCTATACAAGACAAATACAATGCATTGCTGAAGGATGAATTCATTAACTACTTTTCTGTCTCTCTAACTTTTTTGCTGTCTCTCTAGATCTCAAACATCAAGGTTAACACATCAAAAGGTTTCACACATTTTCTGACATATTCTCTTCCGATTCCAATTGAGCCTAGTTTTACAGAGTTCTCAGCATGTCCCCCAACACACACACACACACACACACACACACACAGAAGGGTATAACAAGTACGATATTCAACAAAAAATAAATCACAAAAAATAATACCTTGCAACCATCCCTTCCAATCATGAATGAAACTATGACTTGGGACCGCAACTGTCACTACAGATCCGAGATCCCATAGCCCCACTAAATAAAAGAATGGCCACCTACTACTCCACCTATTGTCATTATGTCGTTTTAGCACACTGAGTGCTACTGTGGGTTCTTGCTGACACAATTGATGAGACCGCTTTGTAATTAAAGCGTGTGCCTTTTATTGACCACAGGCAGCCACACACATGAACTACAACAGCCTTGCTGAGGCTGCTGCTTGCCATGCATTTAAAACAAAGTTGTTTATTATGTTAGCACCGTTGAGCCAGCTCTCTCACTCTGCTGGCGTTCTCTCTCTGGCATTTTGCGTTTGGCCTTGAAGCCAGCTCCAGCATGCTACTGTCTACAGTATAAAGTGGAGAACACTTTTAGACAATTGGAAACACCTGCCAATGAATGAACCCTGGCACCTTTCCCGTTAGTCAATCCCCCCAATTCTGTGTACTGTCCGTACACAGAATAGCCTGGTGAAAATGTCAATTAACAGCCTAAATGTGGGAAACTGGGAACATTGTTAAAAGAACAGCTTCCTCACTCCCTGCATAGGACATCATGGCAGTGTGCAGAATGTCTGCATCTGTTCTGCATAGATCCTTCCCTCTGCCTGGATTGTCTTATGTCTCTTTGTTCGGGATGTTTTTGGGCGTCAACCCCCTGCAGGAGGTGTGTGCCACTAACAAGCAGAGCTCAAACTAGATCCCACCCAGGGGATCCATAGTTCAGACAGAGTGTGTGAGTGTGTGTGTGTCTGTCTGTCTGTCTGTCTGTCTGTCTGTCTGTGTGTGTGTGTGTGTGTGTGTGTGTGTGTGTGTGTGTGTGTGTCAGTGTGTGACTCCTGGCTGACTGACTGACCTCTCTACAGGACCAGGCTGAAAGCAGAAGCACAGCGGATTAGCAACACTGCTCAAGCTGTCAATACCAGTGTGGATGGATAAACCGCTCCCCTGAGGTATCTGCTGTATGAAACAGGTGTCAAAGCAAAGACATTTCGTTCTATGCTGCTGGGCAACTACAACAACACAAGGACAGTATGGCACAGGGGTGTCATTCGGGGTCTCAGATGTGCAATTTCCACCCCTAGTGTTCACATCATGGGTGGGAGGACGCAGTGGCACCTTCGTCTGTTTATTGTAATGCTACAGTGTCCCTTCCCAATTCAGTCCGGTGAACTGGTCACCATTGTGGTGCATGTAAATTTGTCTGAGCGAGGTCCCCTCTCACGCGGTATGAGGACCCGGGAGGACCCGGGCCAAGTCTTCAGACATCACGACCACAAATACACAACCATTCGGAGAGGGTCATCCTACGGACGGATACGGGGGTGCCCCGTGGGCCGTTCAGAAAGGTATGTAAACAATCAAACATGCTCAAGCAGCTCATTGTTCTCATTGTCTGTGTTAACTAAAGCCTGGTGAGTGACGCGCGGTTACAGTAGCCTACCTTAATGGCCTGGGTCAGAGATTTTTTTTTAATGACTGACCCGAACGGGAGGGACCCGTGAAATTGTTACAGAGATCCGAGTAGAGCCGTCACGCACCAGGACGCTAATTGGACCTGTGGTGGGAAAATAGCCCCAACAAGCTCATAACATAAAGTTAAAGTCATGAACTTGTCTGAATTTTTTTAGACTTGCAAATCTTAATAAACCCTCAGACATGATAGCCTAATTCTGTCATCACATCTGTCAACATATGGCCTACAACTATATGGCCTAACAGTACGTTTTTATAGCGGGCGACAGCCAGACAAATTTTCCGGAAGTGCATTATTTGTCTATGGGACCGGGGATTACCAGCGATAGCAGGTGAACGGCCGATAGTCGAAAAGTGGGCGGAGGGACGTCGCCCGAAAAGATAAAAATAATTCATCTTTTGAAAAACTGAATCCATTTTCTTTGGATCAAAATAGTAATCTCAGCAAGGCAGATGGCTTCTTGGTTAGAGTGGGTGACAATATTATCACACGAAAAAAGGAAATTACCTACCTAGGTTCTGGAGGCAAATCTTTCCGGTGATAAAATGGCCACCAACGTCATCAAAAAGACCCTAACAGGAGCCCTCGTACAAGGTTTCTTCAACTATGCATGCACCTCTTGGTACCACAGCACCTCAAAGGCCCTTAAAACAGCTCAACAAACCATGTGCAACCCAGATTTGGCACAAACAAGGGACTAAATTAATTTCGCTCCTATGCCACCAAAATGCGGAACGCCCTACCAACGGTCATTAAGACATGCAAATCCCTTGACTCCTTCAAAACCGCTCTCAAACGGCACCTACGGATGGCTGCAATTTGAAACTGGCCCGTAAAATCTGAATCCCCCCCCCACCCCTTTTTCCCCTCACTGTATATGCTTTCTTTGCCCTTTTTACCTCCTTTATGATGATGATTTCCTGTTTTTGGCTATATAGAAGTGTATATTTGTATGTCTCTAAATGTCAAGTGTAGTGCTTTATTGTTGTGCTCGAAATGTACTGTAATTGCAAACTGTTAAATAAATACTACTAGATACTACAATCATCAATGGAACAAGGTCCATGAAAATAATAATAATTAAGCAACTAGGGTAGGGCTGACTGTCAAACTTCATCACCGAAAGTTGTTTTAGAGCAGTAGTTCTCAAACATTTTCATGTCAAGGTCAAGGAGAATATTTTAAAGCAACTTTACAGATAAACAAGACCAAAGTAGCTTATAATGAGCAGACTTGGCAACACTGTCTGTAGCTCAAACATATCTACATTCTACAAGCTTACAATATTAAATATTGGGTATTAAAGTTAATTAAAACCAGCAGTGCAGATACCCTATGTATTTTTCAGAATGGACAAAACAATGAATTATATCGTATATTGATACTGGCCAAAATGTCTCATTGGTACATTCCAAAATAATATGAGAGAGACATATTACACAGCATAATGGTTCTTCCTTTCATAAAAGCCTTTCATATGATATAAAAAGCCCTGTCAGATAGACCTATGATATTCTTCTTAATGGAACTGCCAAAGGAAAAAGCATGCTGCATAGTAACTGATAAGCCAATGGAACAGGGTAGTTGTTTTTTTTAGCAGACAAGAGAAAGTGGTGGAGAACAACTGCGCTATAATTATTGCTACAGCCTACAGTTGTGTAGGGTGTGTGGATGTGGAGGGAGGATGTGACTGCAGTGCATTGTGCAGTAGACAGCTCTTGAAAGAAAGAAGCGGAAACACATGGCATGCATTGCGCTTTGTTTAGCTATTTCTGGGTACCAGCCTGGAGTATACAGTTAACGTCATGCTTGCCTTGCACACAGAAACACTGAAATAAAACACGACAAGAATGAATGTTATTAACTTCATCTGCCATATGCTGTATCTGTGAAAAGGATCCAACATAGAGTTTTAACACTCCTGTGGTTTGTTGAATCTAACAATCTAAACTCCCATTACCACTGTGCTGTGCAACTAGTGGATGAAACTCCCCCATTCCATCTCCCATTATACATTTTGGCATCGCTTTATACGAGTTGTTGGTGCCAATCAATTAACTAGGATGCAGCAGCAGGGCTTGGGTTTGTGAGAAAAGAGTGAGGGGGATAATTCTTCTTCAAAGACAATTTGCGTACATACAGTAGACATACTATACGAGATACAGGGTTTTCTCTGTGTACATGCATAAATAAATGAACTCTTATTTACAGTATGTATGTACACAGAGAAACCCCTACTTATGTATGCAGAGAGAACCCTGTATCTCATATAGTATGTCTACAGTATGTACCTTGAAATTATTATTTCAAGGTTTAACCTTGAAATAATAGTACACTGTTACGGGGCATTTCAATGTACTGTGTTGCAGTCAGTGGGACTCACTTCACTGCATACAATTTCCTGTCAAAGCCGACCTTGTTTCAGTTCTCATGGAGGCCTGATCTCGATTTGTCTACTGTATATATACCGTACCTTGTTTCTGCCCAGAGCTAACTGAGCAAACTGCTGGGCCAATCAACGTCAAACGTTTAGTGCAGGCTGCCAGTAGCGAGGCCAAGGAATACACTCAATCCTAATTTTTGTTCAATCAAAATGGTGGCGCTATATACCAGCCAAATTTATTTTTTGGCGTATAATTATTGAACTGTACGTCAGAATAAGATTTGCCTTAGATTCCTTTAATCTCTCTATACTGCAATACTCAATCAAGCTAGATTTTCAACCATTTCAACACACTTTTTGCTACTACTACTCCACTGCTACCATTTTGTCCAAAACTCATACAAATTGCCACATCTCTGACTCATCCTTCTACCCTAATTGAAAAGGCGTGCAAAGGAGTATGCTCGTTTATCCGTTCCTCTTCTTCTACCAAACCACTCGGTTTGCACAGATCTCTCCATGCACCCGTACTAATAGCCTGGTTAATAAACCAGACCGAATCAGCCGTTGGCAAAAAAAGATTGCCTGCCGGCGGATTACGGTCTGGAGAGGCTCAATTGTACGCCCATTTCCTACACCAGAGAAATGGGGCGGCCAATCGGGACACGGTATGCAATATGGGCGGGCTTTGGTACAGTGACTTTCAATGCTTGAGACCTTTGACTGACAGTAGCTCTGACCAATTGCGTCAAAGAGAAAATGTTTCAACCCGCCTGGAAATGAAATCCAAACTGAGCCTCCCCAGACTAATATCCCGCTGTCCGTGCGATATTAGTCTGGTTTATTAACCAGGCTACCCGTACTAATGCATGCCATAGGAGGAAACAACACACAGATCTCTCCATGCACCCGTATTAATGCATGCCATAGGAGGAAACAACACACAGATCTCTCCATGCACCCGTATTAATGCATGCCATAGTAGGAAACAATACACAGATCTCTCCATGCACCCGTACTAATGAAAGCCATAGTAGGAAACAACGCACAGATCTCTCCATGCACCCGTACTAATGCATGCCATAGTAGGAAACAATACACAGATCTCTCCATGCACCCGTACTAATGCATGCCATAGTAGGAAACAACGCACACTGCACTGCATGCTTTCAACTTGCATATTTACCTGTTTGCATTTGTATGACACTAGAATTTCGCCGGCCTTCGGCCGGCGAATCCTAGTTACATTGCAGCACAATATGGGAAGAAGGAAATTGCGAGTTGACAGACTCCACTTCATGTTTCAGCTGTGTTTTTAAACTCAGTAGTGTGCCCTGCACATGTAGTAACGGATGGGTTATAAATTATTATAATAACAGAAAGTGTTTTTTATTTCTCATAAATACGCAAACATGGTGAAACAACTACAGTCACAGAGAGCAGTGGCAAGGTAGCTGCTGCCTGCTAACGATGCAAACAACAGCCTTGCCTGTCGTGTGTGTGTGTGTGTGGGGGGGGGGGGATAGCACTAATTTTCGACATTTTACTGTGTCATAAATATTTACATCTGTAGCCTATATTGTGATTACATTTGACCGTACATTTGACTCTTGTGTTATATTCTTGTGAAATATTCAGTAAAGTATTGTGGTGAAATATTCACCCCAAGTTGATAAGATATGCAGAGAATATAATACCAAGAAGCCCCAGTTTGAAATGCATTAGGCCACAGACCCCCATTTGATACCATTTGCTCTCTGGGAAAATCAGGGTCCATTTGGTTCCATTTGTATGCTCTTGGAGTATGATGACTGTGCTAACAGTATTATCATCAAATATGTCTCAGTTTGAAGATTCAAAAAAACATATTTCATATGTGTGAGCTTGTAAAGTCGAACGTTCAACCTAGAGACAGTGTTGCCAAGTCTGATCATTATAAGCTACTTTGGACTTGTTTATCTATTGGTAGTCCTTGACATGGAAATGTTTGAGTTCCACTGCTCTGAAACAACATTAGACAACAAAGTGTGACAGTCAACACTATAATTGATTATTTTAAGACTAATTTCCGGACCATTTCTGATTTACCTACTTTGAACTGGCCTATTAACATTTTTATAGACCTGGTTGCTTGTTTCACTCTCACATCCACGATATGTGGCAACCCTGGTCCCTGGTTTGTTTTGCGTGTGGATGTTGTTTTGTGTTGCTTTAGCATCTTTAGCACAGTATCTATCACAGGGTGCAGCAGCTGCTGCTGTCATGAAAACGCAAGTTTCTGTCCCAGAAGCTCACGTTAGGTCTGCGCACACTGTACGTTGCTATGGCAAGCTGTCATCAAATGCTGCTAACGTTGTGGTCAGCACTGTTAGCATGTGTGCTATCAGGCAAAAGCTGAGATAGATATAAAACTACTGGCCAAAATGTCATACAAAACACAACCCCTCAAATCGGAATGTGATTGTGACCTACAGACCATCATGATTTGCTTGCTGGACCTATAAATAATTTATTTGCATTAAATTGCCACTCGCCTTAGCCTGCATGTGTGTGTGTGTGTGCGCGTGTGCGCAAGACAGACGTGCGTGTGTGTGCAGGCTGAGAGCTGCTGACTGTGATTGACGTGTGAGCTGGATAAATCAGTGAGAGTTGGAAAAAGCGCACGCAGAGCCAACTCGCAGGCAGTGCCTCAGGCCAGATGCCTGAGAATCGGCACAGGATTCTCTGGGTCACCAGTGTTGGTGTGACACACACGGCTTCCACATTTAGCTTCATACTGGGTGAAAGTGGCGTTCCAAAAATTATTTTTCCCCTCGGAATTCTTATTCACAATGAGATGGAGTTGAGGTGTTTGTGTTTGCTTGCTGGAGCTATAATTAATGTATTTGCATTAAATGTCCACTCGCGCATCGAAGTAAAAAGCAAGATGGCCGATTGTGAGACTGAAAAGTAGCTGTGGGGGCGGGCCTGGAGGGCCTATGAGAACACGGAACAGTGTTGCCAGGTTTGCGAATTGTAAGCGAGTTGTAGTGTGTGTAAGTAGCCTGGTTAAAAGGCCTTGTTTCTGCCCGTGTTGGGGCAACAGAACATGTCGACCAGTTTCTGTCAACCGCTTTTGGTCAGGTGACCAACTCCACAAATGTTAAATTAGATACCATGTTATTGCGCAACATTTTACCAGAGATGACATCACATTTTCCACATGCTCCAGCCCCTCCCCTTCACACACACACACACACACACACACACACACATATGTCTCACACACACACACACACACACGGACAACTGGGCACCTACGGACATGTGGGCGCCTGGAGGACTGGGCAAATGCAGTCATGGACAACTGGCCACCTGGAAGTCTGTGCACCTGGACAACTAGGCACCTGGATGAGTGGGTACCTGGACGAGTTGGCACCTTTTTTAATTGTTTTTAGTTTTTGTATTTTTTGATATTAGTTTGTGTGGCGCTAGACGGCCACACCACTCTGACTCAGACATAACCATGAACAGGACCACAGCCACACCACTCTGACTCAGACATAACCATAACCAGGACCACAGCCACACCACTCTGACTCAGACATAACCATGAACAGGACCACAGCCACACCACTCTGACTCAGACATAACCATGAACAGGACCACAGCCACACCACTCTGACTCAGACATATCCATAAACAGGACCACAGCCACACCACTCTGACTCAGACATAACCATGAACAGGACCACAGCCACACCACTCTGACTCAGACATATCCCTAAACAGGACCACAGCCACACCACTTTGACTCAGACATAACCATAAACATTAGCGGTGTGACGTAGGTGTGAGCCTGTGAGGGCCACATACGTACCTTCCTCTTTGTCCAACAATCAACCCAAAATTTGAATCACACTGAGGTGCCTCTAAACAACGAAGAGCTAATAATACACTGCAAGGGTCAATTTTTACACTCTGAGAGGTGAACTATGGAACAGCGTAGAGACAGGGCACACTGAGGATATCCACATTGTGTTCAGTACCGTCTCGCTGAGTGCTGTGGCCCCGACATGATGTAATATTGATTCCGACATACTCCACTGGCTCACTCCATGTTAGCGCTGAGTCGCTGTCCTCGGTGCTGAAACAGTCCTCGCTAGTCTAATCCTTGCACTGCATAGTGCATACAACAGCTGTTTTACATGCAGACTGTGTGTGCCACAGCGAGAAGGCCAGGTAAAACCAGGATGTTTCATCAGCACTTTTGAAACATGATGTGCATGCAGATTTAATAATTAATTTCACTATTATAGTGTGCAACTGCAAGCAAACACACGCACACACATACACACACACAAATCTTAACTTGACCTAGAACCATCCCCGCTGACTCATCATCCTTCATCCCTTCAGTGTCCAATTTTAACAGATTTTTTAACAGTTTTGTACAGATTTCTAGGCATCTGTTGAACTCAAAACAAGCAAGCCGCTGTAGCTTAATGTTCTGCCTATCCATCTCCCTCCTTCTCTATTCTGCACACACCTGTCTTGTCTGGTTCAAGACAAGAAATCCAATAACAAACACGGAAAGTATAATGCCCTTGGTTGCTAGGATGCCACGCTAAGTACACACTATGATGAGCAGCTCCCTAGACACTAGACAGTCAGTCAGTCAGTCAGATAAGCAGGCGTGGTACCCTTTAAGCTGCTTGGTCTGTGATATTTGTAAAACAGTATACAGTAGTACACAACCAACCAATGTCAATTAGCCTACTATTACAGGGTAACGCTAAACTCAAGAATAGGCTATTCAGAAGGTGAAGTGAGAGATGGAACTCCATGTGGGGGTCCCAGGAAGAAACGCGGCCAGGGTGCCGGCCTGGTTCCGACGAGCCGCCCAGTATCCGAAACGGTCAAGAAATGACAGAGTTACCATGTGGGGGTCCACAGGGGGTCCCCGGAACATCCAGACCCCCAGGAACGCACCCCGGGTGCTGGCCCAGTTCCGACGAGCCGCCCAGTGTCCGAAATGGTCAATAAATGACAGAGTTACCGTGTGGGGGTCCCCCAGGGGGTCCCTCTACTGTACTGTACTGTACTGTAACACTCATTATGCTTTAAGTAGAAAAGCATAATGTGACGTGTCAAACTAGGGGGTTTTCATGAATCAATGAATCAATTCCAAGCATTGGGCTAAAAACGGCCATTGCTGTCATCACAAATGTGATGTCAGCTCATTTGTGCTATGGCCGTTTTTAGCCCAAAGAGTGTTTTTTTTCCAAAACTAATGCTTGGAATGGATTCAGCATCATGAAAACCCCCTAGTTTGACACGTCACATGCTACATAAAGCATGATGGAATTTAGAATATTTTGTCTTTTATAGGTTGTTAATGGTATGATCATTATGCCAATTATGAAAAATGTGACATGCAAATAACATTTGCAAATTAGCATCTGGCAGTTTCTACATGCTGGGGACCCATACTCAACATTTCTAACATAAAACGTTGCTGTAGGCAACATGACTGCTGTGTTCACATTCTGGCAAGTGCACTAAAATGGCTAATTTTGGTGAGGAGGATTTTGGCGTAGACTGTAGAGTGAAAACGCGGTCCAAGTACAGTCAGAGCCAAATTGGCTGACAGTTTCACTTAGTCTAGTGGTGGAAGGCGTCGTTGCTGTGCATTCTCAGTTTACATCCATTTGCTCCCAATCCGAGGTTAAACGCCAACCCTTTTCTGCTGTAAACTATATCTAACCTTTTCTGCTGTAAGCTATCTAAAACTGCAGCGCAGCGCAGTGGGACGTTTCAGAGTCCTATGAAGATGAAGTCACATCACAACGAAACTCCCTGTACTGAAATAGCTGTTTGACTGGAGGATTTCGTCGTACATTGAACGACTGGAACAACTGTGTGGCGGGGGGGTGTTGATATGTAGCCCAACCGCTCTCAAAGCAGGTGCGCGTAATTTGGATAATCCAAAACTAAAGTAGAATCTAATTGCCTATTTCAACGCCTCACAACAACCCGTGTTTGAAGAATGAATGACCATGTATTATTGAAATACTTTAGGCCTATTACTTGTGCACTTACCTCAAACAAGGGTCCAATTTTATTTTTCTCCAGATATGACTGAATTCTTGACTGCTGTGGAGACGCCATGAAGAAACTGGAATGTCTTGATAGCACCTTATGAAATAAGTTGGAACGGTGTCATTCGTTCAAGTAGACGACTCTCGCCGCCGCCGGTCAGATGGATAAAAAAGACTGCACTGCAACCATGTAGGCTACAATGAAACGGCATAAGTCGTATTGGGATACGACATAAAGTGCGGTGCTTGCACCTCACCGGCTCGTAGCATGTTGTGGCCGCTCGGTGCTTCGCTGCTTGGCACGGGACCGTCCCCACCGTGGTCCGTACGTGTCGCTTCGCTTCACCGCGGGTCTCTCTCTCTCCCCCTCCCTTCCTCCTTCTAGCGACAGCTTCCCCCTGGAAGCCAATGGTAAAAACTGCTCCTTGACAGTGATTACAAATCTTACGCTCATTGGCTGCTATTATAACGTTATCGGTGGAAAACGCCCCTCCCTTTTATCCACAGGTCCGTCCAGGTCCAGATGTATGCACCTTTTTACGCATCTGCGCTGCCGCTGCACCAAATATCTGAATAGAATACAGGTGTGTTCTGTTGTTTTCAGTAGTAGGCTACCTGTAGGCTAAAATTACAATGAAGCCAAAATGTTATGTTTATCACACATTTCATTTATGTAGCCAATGGTAAAGCAACAGCAAGTCAGCAATAATAGAACAATTAACTCCACTACAAACAGGGCAGGTTAATGTACAAAACAGTAGGCTACAATGCCAGACAATAGGAAAAGAAATGTTATAATTTTGAATCTTTCTTTTACAAACATATCTTCACATGCTTTTTTAATTTGTGTTTTGAATATGAAATACAGAGTGCCAAGTCAAGTCACATTTTTACAATAAATGTAATATTGAGACATTATGCAAAACACTATAAAACTGGAGCTTATTGATGCAGTTTAAAACCACTTGTTTGTTTGCATAGTAGTAAGCTAGTCATCCTTTCTACAATGTTAACGTCCAATAGTAATCATAAGTATAACAAATAGTAACAGTTCAATCCTGAGTACTGGCAATATAAAATAAAGTATGTTTCATAGCTCTACTTCAAAGACCGTGGCATAACCTATGACACGTTAATACTGATAATACAAAACATCTTTAGATCTGTGCTGCTCGAAGCCACAAAACAGCAGTGTAGAAAGTAAAACCTTCACGTCAACATTCAGTGAACCACATCAACTTCCTCAAACAGTCTTGGGAAATAAGAAGAAAAACAAAGCTGGGACACAAGAGTATGACTCCACTTTCACTACAGACCCACTTCTTTTTCTAAGAATGCATATTTACAAGCCTGTGAACATCATATCTCCAAAGTTATACAAGCAGAAATATTCACATAGTTATGAGAAGTGAATACTGAGTCTCAAATAACACGTAAAACAATAAAGCAGTGAGGCATGATGGGCTGAAGGAATGCAAATAAAGAAACTGTCATCAATGCTTTCTTTTACTCTGTCAATGTGTTTTCCATCACTAACACCTTACTCACTTTATATGATAAAAGTAGCGAATACTATGAATTATGAATTTCCTTCAAGAAAACCAGGCAGCACAATTACCTCCATTTGCAGGGTGAACACCGCACTGTTAAGATACAAATGTTTGTTTTCCCATTCTAAAATAAATTCTAATGAGATGCAGGATGAAAAACAAACAAACAAACAAAAAAAATAACATTTTCAAACATTTATGGAGTACAGCAAAAAAAAGTATTAAAAAATACTATTTACTGTTTAATATTCTATTTACAGTGAGGCGGCTGCTCTTTGAATCTAAAGAATTGGACCCAATGGTCAATCAGAGTTCCTTCATAGGCAGAGAGAAGAGTTGGTGGAAACGTCGGTGTTTGAGATCCAATTCTCCTCAGCACGTCTTCAACGTGGTACTGCATTATGGGTCACCATCTGGAGGTGGAGGCTGGCATAGTTTGTACAGTCTGTGTGGAGAAACACACAGATGAGAAGACGTCAACTCAACTGTACTTTGGGAGGAACGTGTAATATTCAAGTCTATAGTGCCGCACATAAAACACTATTGATAATAATCATATTACATGAATGAAAGCTCACAGTGTGTCACACGCATAGTAGATCTAGCTCTGGTCCATAGCTTTAATGCCGTTGCATTTAGAGCTATGTTACAGAGTACTTCCGGGGCTTCTCACCAATACAAAGGCGGGTTGTGTCATTAGAAAGCCTACTTTCCTTAGTGCCCCCCACCACACACCACCACACAAACGTACCTTTTTTCACATGCGTTTGTCTCTGCTCTGTATCGGTCCTCTTCCTGGTCGGCCATTATGGAACTTTGACACGTGTTTCTTTTTTGCAAATGCCCAGCAAACGGTACTGTAATCATTAACGATCGGGGGATCGATCGTTGTGGAGTGTGGACATAAATATTCTGTGACTACTTAACACAATTTTGGCCTTGGACGTATATACTATATACTATACTTTATTGATATTTAAAAAAATATATATATATACACACACACACACACACACACACACACAGGTATATATATGTACTTCCTGTTGATTGGCGCTTGTGCACTGCCGTTAACTTCCTTGTTTTCGGCTCGAAAAGAATGGCTGGTATCTCCTGAACTAGGGAACTCTCCATGGTTTGGGCAATGTTCTGTTTTCATTTCTGACTTCAGCATGCCTCTCGTTTCTAGAGAGACTTTAGCGTGAGGTAATTATGCTTTGGGGGGGGGAGCGGAAGGCGGGGCTTTTCAGAGTAAAATCTGCCATATCTGCTGGCACTCTAGCACCATTATTTTGAAAACCTGGCGCATTTTAAGTTTTAAAGGTAAGGACAAACAAAAAATAGCTGGCACTAATTAAACAATGATTTACTCTTTGCAGTTTTCAATAACGATTACATGGCGGAAAATAGCTGGCACTAATTAAACAATGATTTACTCTTGGCAGTTTTCAATAACGATTACATGGCACAGGAATTATCATGCACATGCTAGGTCTCTCTGATCTTCTGATGATATCTAGCCTGGCATAGGCAGACTAATTATCATTGCCCAGGGCAATTTTTTAAAACTGTATGTGGCAGATTTGTCTTGTTTCCAGGCTACATAGTAGGAAGTAGGTGATATCACATACTGTACAAGCCTGTAAAGTACACTTGAACTTTATCTGAGCTGGCACACTGGTCGTGTGAAGTATCAGACCGTTGATTGTGGATGAGAGCCCCTATCGTTCACATCCAGTGGAGCAGTCACTTACACATTGCACCAATTATGACATGAACTTACTGAGAGTGCAGTGGTTTCCCCTCACTGGACACAGCGTCTCAACACCAATCATCTCCCATGCTTAATTCTATTTGTCAATTTTACTAAAAGGTTCAAAATGGCTGACTGTCACACAAAAGCCCATGTGTCAAAGCCAAGTGGCTGAGGCAGCCCTCATCCCTTGTCTCGCTGCTAGAGACATCCCAAGCTGCTTTGTAATGGAACCTGCTTGGTTCAGTTCTAAAAAATCCCAAATGTTTGTGAACAACTGAACACACAACTGAAAGCACACACGAACACCTGCATGCACAGCAAAGTAAGTATACACAGGTGAACTACACACAAAACAAATAGGCATATGCACATACTACAGCCATTACCCATTTAATTACAAATAGTGTAATGGCAGGTTTTTTTTAGCACCAAAATAATTGGACCAGACTGTAATCTTATACCTTGGCACTGATGATGGTGTGCGGTCTCTCACTCCCAGGTTCTTGGCAGAATTCTGGACTCTAGCCCCCTGAAAGACAAGCAGAAAAACACTTCTAGGCATCGACATACTGTATATCAAATTAAAGCAGCACCCCATGACATCAATTGCAGCTAGGAATAATACTGCAGACAGCAGAGTTTAAATGAAGCTTAGGCCACAGGCCCTTTCAGCCGTCCCTGTATTGGGACTATTTTGGCCCCAAGGCGTTGCAGGTAAACAGAGTTGTGACATTGTGACATTCGTTGTGAATCAGTTTGTACATAAGTTGAAATAAATGACCAAAAATACAGTTAACTCTCTGCTAGCTGGAATTAATATGTACAGGTATATCTCTTCCTTGACTGATGGCTTTTCTTTGGCCTTCTTTGGTGAATGGGCTTGCGTGCAGGTTTAATGAATGTACTTTATAATGAATTCACATGTGTATTTAAGGTCCCTTGAGCTGGGGCGGTGAGCTGTGATTCATTGTCATCTTGCCCTAGAATCAATCACTGGTGACAGAGCTTGTTTAATAGCCCGAGTACCCAGCTGGGCAAGATTGTTTTCTATCCGGCACACAGTGGTCAGCTGTGAGGTAAAGGGTGAAAGCGACTATAAATATTGTGGGTGGGTATAACTAGATGTCCTGTACTGATACTCAAAAGTAAAGCAGCAAGCACAAGCTAAAACTAGCTATCGCTGCAGTGTTCTATCTATGCACCTGCCTGTCTGGCTATGTATGCAAGCAAGCATGTACAGTAGGCTATAAATGTGTGATTTGTAAAAAACAAAAAAAACAAGGTAAGAACTTTAGAACGTGTGTGTGTGTGTGTGTGTGTGTGTGTGTGTGTGTGTGTGTGTGTGTGTGTGTGTGCGTGTGTGTGTGTATGCGTGTGTGTGTGTGTGTGTGTGTGCGTGTGTGTGTGTATGCGTGTGTGTGTGTGTGTGTGTGTGTGTGTGTGTGTGTGTGTGTGTGTGTGTGTATGCGTGAGAAAGAGACAGATAATGCCCAGTCAGGGCCACATTATGCACTTTGCTGATGTTCCAGTGTTTTGCAGGCACTGCACACAGTCAGCTGCAGCTGGAGGGAAGGGGGGGGGGGGGGGTCTGGGTGCAAAGACGGAAAGAATAAAAGCAACTCTGCCTCTCTGTAATCTACAGCCAAGAAAACCTGCACTCACAAATACTTTATCCAACTTTTCCCTTGTTTGTTTTTTTATCCAAGCCTTTGTATCTCTGTGTGTCTTAAGCCCCAGACCACACCAATGGGTCAAGACGCTCCGTCGCAGTGCTGTGAATGTCCTGTGTGGTCTTGTTGCACGTCACGCATGGTGGCGAAGTGATTCAATTCAATGGTTGCTTGCAACTACATGCGTCTACTCGCAACCGCTTGTTTGCAAGGAGTTGCATGGCGACCCATTGGTGTGGGCTTTAGTGTTTGTCGCGCACGCGCACGCTCACGCTCGCTCGCACACACACACACACACACACACACACACACACACACACACACACACACACACACACACACACACACACACACACACACACACACACACACACACACACACACACACACACACACACACACACACACACACACACACACACACACACACACACACACACACACACACACACGGCAGTGGCTCAGGGGTAGAGTGACTGTATGGTAACCGCAAGGTTGCCAGTTCGAACCCGGCTCCCCCAGAGTTAGTGTCGAAGTGTACTTGAACAAGACACTGAATCCCTAATTGCTCCCGATGGTTTCCGCTGCCATCGGTGTATGAATGTGTGTTTGAATGGGTGAATGTAATGCACAATCTCTGTAAAGCGCCTTGGAGAAAAGGCGCTATATAAATGCACCATTTACCATTTACACACACACACACACACACACACACACAGTGTGCCCTCTTCTTTTGTATTGGGTACGGTTGACCTACAGTGCATTAGCTATTTCACCCATTCTGTAAGAACTCTATGGGCCGTCTGTCCGCCTATACGATAGCAGGATAGCATCAGCAATTATACGATACCTATCACATCCAATCCGTCCTGATGTCTCCAAGACACTGAGATTCCCCCTTAGGTCACAAAGGCATAAGGACAATGGACAATGGAAACAGAAGTCTCTGAAGTATTTAGTCATTTCAGCAAACAATAGTAAATAATGCCGTCAGCTATTCATGTTGGGTGGCTTTGTCATAAATCCAGAGGAACGGTATAGTCCACATGTCTCATCACTGTGTGTGTATATACTCACATCCTGTGATATGAAATATATTTTGTAAAATTGCTTATTAATCACTAATGCATCAGTATCACTCATATTTCTGTTCTACATAAGCTGGTACTGTTGATTAATGTTTTGTGAACTCTGCCCACATCGTTTCAGTGATATTTTGAACATTTTACAAAGGCTAACCAGATCTTCTTGGAGTAAATTAATTTGCTGAGCTTGCAGAATGCACTTAATTCCATTTGCGCAGCATTGATTGATCTGTCCTGCATGTGTGTTCTCTAGAGTGCGTTCACCGCTGATGTTAACTCTTTAGACTCTGAGAAAAATTTACCTGCAGAATTATACAATAAAAAATGCAAGGCTTCAGAGGATACAGACAGACCCTGCTCAGTGCCCAAGCATGCTACACATCTACGTAAGACACATGCTACACCTTTTAAACCAAAAACAGTGAACGATTATTCACATAACCCATGTGGGTTCGAATCCATCCGGCTTTGTCAAGCATCTATGCAAACACAATTGGCTCGTGTTTGGGAGAGGGAAGCCGGGCAGAGAGGGTGGTATTGGGCACCTGTCAGTGTTGGGCGGGAGGAGTCGAACGAAGGCCCACCCTCCTCCTGGCGGGGCTCCGCATGACACGGGGTAAGAAAAATGGATACTCAACCCACAGGACCACGGCCAGGGTGCCAGCCCGGTTCCGGCGAGCCACCCCACGTCCGAAACGGCAGAGAAATGAGAGAGTTACCATGTGGGGGTCCCTCTACTGGACCCTTTACTGTACTGTAACTGTACTGTACTGGCACACCCGAAATCATCATATATACAGTTAATATGTGCGTGTGCGTTTGTGTGTGTGTGTGTGTGTGTGTGTGTGTGTGTGTGTGTGTGTGTGTGTGTGTGTGTTGGTTTTCGTGTTCAGACCCACCCAGGCAGGCACCCACACATAGCTCCGTAAGGGAGTGGTTGCACCACTCAAAAATGTGGTATGCACCCTAACCATATTGGGCCCAACTGGTGACCTTGATCTTTGACTTTTCCATTGCAATGCTTAATCATCTCTTCAGGGTATAACCTAACAGATATGATCTGCAATACATTGCTGTATGCAGGGGAAAATAAAACATTTAAGGAGCTTGGCACACTGCTGCGTTTTTATGACACTCGGGTCTGAGGCGGTTTGCAAAGTGACCAGCCCCTCAGACGGATTGACATTCACCAGATACTTCAGCTAATGTCTGGGACACCAAGGACTCACACACAGTCCTGTAAAATACGCACACAGGCACGCGCAAAAATATGCATATGCACAGATAGACAAACATACACAGACAAAATGTGCATGTGCACAAATTTCAATACCTGATCTCATTCTTATTTTGAAGGGTGTTTTGACTGTGTTGACTGAACAATGAGGTGAGGTGAAACTCACACATCAAGAGACAAAAAACAGATCCATACTGAGATATGAATTAATGTAATCATAAAAATTATGCTTGAAGGCTTTGACTGGAAATGAATTAACTGATCAATACAGCATAACCCATCTCAGCACAGGAAATACGATAAAAGCTTCCTTGTAGTCTGACCTGTAAGCAGTATAGGGCTTCGTCAATACACAGGGGGGGTTTCGAAAGTTCCCTGAAACTGCAAAAAGCTAAAAACACTGTACATTTCAACTGTATGTTCCACTCAACAATAACATCACTTAGTTGTACTCCTAATTTGACTGCACAGCCAAACAGGATTCAAGGTCAAGCACACACAAACATCGGTTCCCCTCTGGCTGGCAGCCATGTTCTTTACTGGAGGAGAGTAGCCCTCCCTTGATTTCCAAGGCAGCCTCATCTAACCTCCTTCTCTCTCTCTCTCTCTCTCTCTCTCTGCTGACTGGACATAGCGATTGAACGAGCACTCATGTGCTTCTAATGAGAGATAGAGGTACAAGGTCCGAGCTCTGCTCTTGGCCGGAAGGATTCTCCAGCCGTTTGTGTGAAAATGCACACACTGTGCGAAAAGTCATGGGTATTATTCATTCCCTCAGTCCCTGCTAGACAGACAGACTAGCACACAGGCTGCTCTGTGAATCTCAACCCTCTCGCTCTCTCAAAGGCTGGCAGGAATGGGAATGGGATATCTGGCAACATTGCAGTCTGAGAGAAAGGGGAGGGGAGGGGTACAGAGGTTTTACAAATTACCTTGGGGGAGGCAGGGAAAATGAGAAAAGGTGTAGCTCCTGGGTACCAATAAAAAGGTTGGTGCATTTGGAAAGATACTACATGCAAATAATTGGGTTCAGGGGAAACCTGCAAACATCCATCCTTGGATAATGTCACATCCAAGCATAATATGACAAGTGCAGGTACGGACAACATTTTTTTCTGGAGTGGTGTTGTGAATCTTCACATGCATACTATGAACATTGTTAGAAATATGTCACTGCTGGGACTACCAATGCAAAGCAAATGGTTTCAATCTAGATTAGACTTCAGATAGCAAAAGTGGAGAGCTCAGGAGAATACAAACAGTGAGTGAATGTGTGTGAAAGGAGTGCAGCTAAGGCAACTAACAAAGTTTGTACGTGTGTGTGCGTGCGCATGCGTGTGCACGCGCCCGCGTGCATGTAGCTGTGTGTGTGTGTGTGTGTGTGTGTGCACACGCGCGTGTACGTGTCTGTCCGTCCACAGCTGCTCTCATATACTGTACTACTCTGCCAATCAGCGTCATATTTCTTGTGCACACTGACAGCAGGCCAAGCACCTCAATTCTAAAATATGTGTGTGTGTGTGTGTGTGTGTGTGTGTGTGTGTGTGTGTGTGTGTGTGTGTGTGTGTGTGTGTGTCCAATGTCTGTACAGTATATGTGCATGCATAAGCAAGTGTGTGCCATACCTGTTTTCGCATGACATCGGTAGCCTGCATGATGCAGCGAGGCGGCAGGCCGTGGTTCCGAGCCAGCAGGATGGCCTGTTCCGCCGTCACACTCAGGGTAGACCTGTAGGTTCAGGGAAAACGTGAGGTTAAGCATAACGCACCGCACAACAAAACCTGAAGACATACAGCACAACTAACTCGACACTGTGCAGCAACTTTGTTGATGCTATTGTGCAGATTGCACATTGCGATTTTTGAAAATGATATTTTACGGGATGCTTTAGCTAACTGTGCAGGGGCAGAGCAATGCGATCCATCATCAAGCTACTGTAAGTAGACAGCTATGTGTGTGGTGTACCCATTCGGGAAATGCTTAACCCATTTTGACCTGAGATCAGATTCTAAATATGTCTTCTACATCCTGACAGTTTTCTGAAAAAGCAATGTTTCTATGTCAGTCGTTCTACCAAAAGGGGTTCCCGCCCTTAAACATAATGCCCTCAGTCTGCATATTCAAGGTGTCATGTGGGGAAGTTAAAATATCTGACCTCTAAAACATCCTCTGTACAATCACTCCTGAAAACATTATTTCGCAAGAAACTTAAATGTTACACAAAGAACTCTGGGAGTCGTGTCCTTTTTTTCCACTGGAAAAGACTGCAATGTACTGTAGACTTCATGAGGCTTTTCAGGGAATTCAGTGGCAGTGACAATAGAGCCCTATAAGCTGACTCAACAGTGTGACAGTGTTCCACAGCCCTGAGGAAACAAAGACACAGAGCAGACGGTGCCGCGGAGCGGGGCTCCGATTTGAGACCGAAAGCGCCATCTGAAATAGACCACTTTGGCTGGATGGAAACAGCATTTCTAAAAGCATTATACGCAAGCTACTGGGCCACATATGGTCCGATATGGTAGATAACAAAAATACAATACGACCAATTTTCGGTCTTTGTGTCGGGCTGCTTGACACCTTGTTGTTGGGATTATCCTTCTGTGCCTCCATACAACCCCACAGTAATTAATCACTTCAGTTGCTTGAGAAAAGTCATTTTACGGTAAGAAGATAACCAAGCAATGTGGAAATAATGAACCCCCCCTCCCACCATTCTGGCTTAGACTGAAAGGCAACAGTCGGAATGAATCTTGATTTGGCCTGGGAGAAAGGATTTCAGTCCAAGTCAGTATACTGTGTTCTGTGGCACAGACTCACGGGGTGTGAAGTTTGATGAGAAAATGTTGAGATGGTACAGTTGCACGTACATAACCAGTACACACACACAAACAGCATGTGGACAAATCTTTAGAGAGTATCGATCCATGGCCCTTTCACTGCAAATTGAACTGTCCAAAAGCTCCAGAGCCGCCAGATTTAGTTTAACTGAGAAACATCAGGCTGGCAAAGAATCTGACCTATTTGATTATCATCTCTGTGTTCTCGTGCAGTTTATCCACATGAAGTCATGAACCCTAGCGTCCCTATCCTGGGGGCGACCATTTTGGCAAAAGTAGATTTTATATGAATAGGAGTAGAAAAAGGAGTAGACAAAGTGCAGAGTGCTTGGAGACCCTGGACTTTGTATAGGGTTAGTGTGTATGTACAACCGGTACACAGGCAGTCAGGGACACATTGCTGCCAGAAGGCCATCACTTCAGATGCATCAAGCCAACTGAACGTCCCCTTGAATCACAATTGCACAATTTTACCAGAACGCGAGATGACGTGATGAAAAGAATGTCCAAAAGAGCTGATCGTTGGCTTTGACAATACATCCTTCCTCAGAGTCCAGGGGGCTTATACGGATGTCCCGCTGATCTATATCACTCCAGCCGGAACATGATGCATGTACGAGGCTAGAATGAGGTGTATGAGGCTCTCCTGGACATTTGGGGGGGATTTTAATGGGATAAAGTGATTTACACATACAGTATATCTGGTTTATGGGGTGGCAGTTCACAGCCCTTTAACAACCTCCACAGACGAATGAAGGAGGGAGAAAAAGAGGGAAGAGCAGAGAGAGGGGGAGGGGCCAAAAGAGGCGAATCAACAAATGGAAAAGTAGATGTGGACTAAATGTTTAAAATCATATTATAAAGTGCTGCATGTGTGTCATGCATCATCAACGTCCTTCACATTTCTATAAAAGCCACGGTTAAATAACAGATAGCGTTCTGCCGGATGACCAGCAGATGGCCAGTGCTGGGTGCCAGACGTTTTTGGATAACCTCTCCCAAAAAGTAGCGGATGCAGTGGCGTGCACAGACATTTAGAGGGGGAGGTGCTCAAGTGAAAAAAGGGCACCTTGTGCAGCGCGTGGAACCAGCCGGTTGCCTTAATAGTGTGAGATTTATAGATTTTGGGGCAAAAATAATATATTAGAAGCTTTTGTTATATCAAGAATTTATCAATGTCACTATGGTCCACATACTGTACACTGTACCAAACAAAAGAATGAAAAGATTATAATTTTTTTCCACAAAAGGGCACATTGCAGTCCAAAGAGAAAGGGCAGGTGGTGCTCTAGCACCCCCTAGTGTCTATCTGTGCACGCCACTGAGCGGATGTTTACATCAGTTTGAACCGGAAGTGAAAGTCGGACATCTCATAATACTGACCTGGGATCAGCTTGGCCCTGCGATCGCATTTATTGTCATAACTAAGTCAAATTAAGCTCTAATCAAGCACCGAACATCGCATTTTGAGCAGATTATGAGCCATAATGCGTATAAAGACAGCTTGTGTGGGGGGAATTTTGGCTGTTTTTACGTGATCGCGGCCTGGAGCTAGCTAAAAATGCCACAACATGCTAACTCTGATGCTAATCAATCGCAGATTAACGTGGATTAAACTAAACTCGCCTTTACGGCTATGGCAACCGGGACAAAGGTGAGTTTAGCTCATCTTTACAGGCCCGGCACTTAAGCTGTTAACTAGGAGGTCAGATGAGAGCAAAGCAGTCGAGGCAAATAAAGGATCACTGGTATCGAAGCAGAACGGTGTATCATTACTGTACTTGTCAGAAGTCAAACATCTCCACAGAAAAGTCCCTGACCAATAAGCAATATGCCTGAGGCTTCAGTTATTCACCTAGAATGCCGTAGAATGTCTGGGGTGCTGAGTAATTTTGTTCCATTTCCATTCTTGCTAGCATTTTGTCTAGCTGGCACAGTGTATTATTATTTTTTGCCTCTAAAATAGATTTTTGTGGCATGATGGTAAAAAGAGCAGTGCAGCATATTGCAAACTGCTGATTCCTACAGATATCACACTTTTGCTGTTATTAAAACTAATCCATCCTAATACAATCAGTGGCAGACAAGGAATGTAATTTACACTGGTTTGGTTTAGCTTCCGGGGCTCGCATGAATGCAGACCAGCCAATTGCGTACGCTGTAATACTGGGCACTACGCTCCCACTGCGAACCTGGGGAGAGCTGCAAACTGCGGTCGTGCTTCCTTCAATGCATGAGGAGTTAGCAGGCAGCTTCTTATCACCTGACAGGGGGAGTTTCCCCGGTAAGACGTAGCACTTGCAATAACACGTTATTCCAACCAGTTCCTTTCTCCTCCTGGCTGACCGGGGGGGGGGTAGTATAGAGACCAGGGTTACTGCATGTTTTTTGTGAGGGTATACCTACCCTAAGGGACATGGGGAGAACATGCAAACTCCACACAGAAAGGGCCTTTCGCCAACCCGACCTCGGGTATGGGCACTGATGACGTGGAAGAGAGAACACGACCCCCAGCGCCCACAGCGCCCTCGGCAGTAATGGATGTATGGCTAATTGCATGTGTTTGTACTGTATGTTTGTGTATGCTTGGTAATCTGAACAAGCAGATCTGCATGGGCATGGCATGTCATAATTAATGAATATTAGTCTGATGCATTCGGACATTGTGAGTAAATACGTATCCAAGGACATGTTTTTCTGTCGTCTTTTTCTCACACCCCACACACACACACACACACACACACACACACACACACACACACACACTTAATAACAGGGAAGCAGTCATGCACTGACAGCAGCTTTCTATTAAAGGCTCATGCAAGCAGGCAGCTCAGTCCACGGCACTTCATCAAACCATCACTTCAGTCACACCCTGTATCCATCTGAGAGACTGACAGAGAGAGAGTGAGACAGAGAGAGAGGCAGAGAAATATAGATGGACAAACACACACAAAAAAAAGAGTCATAGAGAAAAGAATGAGAGTATTGGACAGAGTGGTGGGGTGGAGTCTGTGAGAAAGAACAAAGTGAAAGATGAAAGATGGGAGCAGGAACCAGCACGGGGGGGATCAAGGGAGGCAAACAATCCGGATATTTCTGCCCTCGGTTCATTGACGAATGGCTCCTCCTACGCCACAGGTGAGACGAGGACAATCCATATATAGAATTCAATGTGAATAGAGTTACGTAAAGGTACACATAGCTGGTGTGCAAAGTCCTTAAATGCCACGTTCACGTTGTATACATGAGGCTAGAACAAATTAAACTGTAGCTTCAAGAAGGTTTGATCTGCACCGTGGCACACAGGGGTTCATATTCAGAGATTCTGCAATGATTTTTGTTGCTTGTTTCTTGACTGTCCGCCCCTGCAGGCTGTGTGGGGTCATTCTTCTTTCCCTATTACCTTCATAGTCGTTCTTTGCTTGCTGGAAAGACTGCTTTTCAGTTTCACAGTCAGGCTGCCCAACCAAGCTGAAATTCAGTATGTACTGTGCTATCTAGGCATGTAACGATATGTTGTATATCGATATATATCAATATTACTCCCAACGATATGAATCGATTTAATAAAATAAACAAATCGATTTTCAAAAGGGGCTAGTGAATTATGGTGTATGTGATATGAAACGTGAGCTTTAATCATATTCCATCATATTCAAGTACTTTTGGAGAGAATTTAGACTCTTTCTGTATAGTAGAGCACTTCAGCACTGTATATAGAGCATCGCAGTCCTGCCCCCTTTCATGATGACGCCAGGCCCAGGAAATGATTCCCAAAGCATTTTTCCCATAGACATTTAAAAAAGTACTTATTTAAAGACGGTTACGCCGCAGACAAAGCCAACTGGAGTTGTGACAAATCATGACAATAAACACAATATTTTGGACCAAACAAATGAATTACAAAGAAGAAAAACAACAAAAAAAGTGTTGTAACCTGCCGTTTCTTTTCTTCTTTCCAATTCTTTGTACGGCCCAAAAGATTGTGTTTGTTGTCATGATTTGTCACAACAAGAGTTGGCTTTGCCTCAAACTTTACTCTTTTACCTGCTTTTTTACTACTAACACTAACATTACAAAGATGTCCAGAACATCGAGATGAACCTGTGTAGTTTATGGCTGCTCCAACAGTAGTGGCAACATAAAAAATAAATAAATACGGAATGTCAAAATATCCGCCGCGGTGGCTGAGACCAGAGCCATTGAGTAATGGCAAACTATCAGTCACTCTGCCGTTCACTGTAGTGGAAGAGATGCGCCTGGTGATGGTTTAAACCCTGCAGCTACGTCGAGTCCGCCTACAGGAAATACGTAGGCTGCGACCATGAGACCCGCTACGGATCTATAGAGGGGAGCTGTGTGTGTCTGTGACTGTGCCCAGGTGATGGTTGTTGATGCTCATTAATACATTAAGGAAGGCAATTATGTTTCTGCACTGTCAAATAGATCTACATCTATCCTAAGAGATGCCATCAAAGAAAGCTCTTTTTTACATGTTAACTCGAGCTAGGTTCTAAACAAGAAAGCATGTTTACAGTTGTTGCACAGAAAGTAAATAATTTTACAGAAATGAGACAGACTCCATGCAGTCACTTTCAGTAGTAGAGTTCTGTAGAAGGACCATCTGTGACTGTGCCCAGATGGTCGTTGATGCTCATTAATACATCAAGGAAGGCAATTAGGTTTCTGCACTGTCCAAAGTAATGCTACTTATTTTGCAATGTAGCTTAGTTAAATAAAAAATGTGGAAAAAAAAACTTGGAAATAAAACAAACTTTAAAAAACTGTAATTTTTCTGGAAAATATTTTTAGTTTAAAATATCGTGAAAAATCGTATCGTGAACCTCATCGTGACACGAATCGTATCGTGAGTTGAGTGAATCGTTACATGCCTAGTACTATCTAATGATGTTCTCTACGATTGAATATCAAAATGACTGTCTGCTCACTCAATACAGCCTCAAACGCCTTAGTCTATTGGATATCATTGTATGTTTTCTAGCAAAGGACGGCTGTCTCTGTGGATACCCAAGTATTTATGAGGACAACGGTCTAGTTTTTGATGACCACTGGTTCATGGTCAGTTACAGTACTTGCATCAGGTCAAGGACCAGCTCCTGTGTTTTGATGACATGTCAGACCACTTGATGAAGGTGTCTACCGTACTGTATGTCATTGTGGTACACAGAAGGGTCCTTGTGTAAATGTTGTCCTTGTGTAAAATGTTATAATGCTGTATAACTGGAAAGTGACACAACAGGGTTGTGTGTGAATGGCATGGGGCAATTTGGAAATATTAAAGGACTCTCATTGCATCGTCACAATGCAACCAGAGTAGACATGCAACAGTATTATGGAGACAAATCTTTTGGACAGTGACCACACTGAAATGTTTTGTGGAATGTTGGTACTAGGACAGAATCAAAAGGAATTGTTATACACATCCACATCGTAGATGCTGGTGCAGGACCAAAAAAAGATACGTAACAACAAGACAGCTGCTACTCCAATTTGTGCAGATCACGTTTCGACCAGCGAATGGTCTTCCTTAGGGGACCGTCTGAGGAAGTCCATTCATTGGTCAAAACGTTGTGATTAAAGTTTATTACAGCAGCTGTCTGTGCAGACTTCTTTTTTTTGTAACATTGTCTTGGACATGATGTTATAATATCCAAACACTACATAGTTGTCATTACCGATAATCAAATATTTTCTCATTTAGGTAGGCACAAGAAAGGCACAAGAAATATGATGCTGATTGGCCAGATAGAATATGAGAGTAGCGACAGACAGACAGACAGACAGACAGTCACAAAATTTCTCTCAAACATGGGTAGAAAGAAAAAATCAGACTCGTCTGAAGTGGTACTGTACTGTACTGTACTGTACTGTACTGTACTGTACTGTACTGTACTGTACTGTACTGTACTGTACTGTACTGTACTGTACTGTACTGTACTGTACTGTACTGTACTGTACTGTCCCTCCTCCCTGGCTTGTGTGTGTCTGTGTGAGGCTGTGCAATAGTGACACTTGGTGGTGAACAAACGCTATAAAGTGTTTGCACCACTCAAAAATGCCTAGTACTATGCTACCACCAGAATGAGGAATGACCTACCAAAGGACAACGGTTCTCGACTCGAACGCACGCTACAAACCCTCCCGAGCGCTCAGATCAGCCAACGCAGGGAAGCTGGAAGTACCTTTCTCTAAAACGTCGGGACAACGCTCTTGGAATGCACTTCCCATTGCAATCAGAACTGCAGATTCACGCCCAAACTTCTGCCGCAGTCTGAAAACACACCTCTTCAGACTCCATCTTAGCCCATAGCACTTGCCGTAGTACTTGCCCTAGCCTCGGCCTCCTACAGGCGTATGCATACTGCATAGGCTCAACTTATGTAACTTAAATAGCACTATTTTGTATGTGTTGATGTATTACCATGATTTTTGTTCTTGCTCACTAAAGTCACTAAATGTAAAAAACTATTTCTGATTAATTGAGTACAATGGAAACAAGCCCCTGGGGCTTTATGTGTTATTAATCATGCTAATAAAGTAATCAATCAATCAATCAATCAATCAATCAATCAATCAAACCTTCGCTTGCTGTGTCCTAGAAGTAAAAGAAACAAAAACTATCTATTCCGATTTCAGATGTTCAACAGCAGGTGGAACACAAATCAATAAATAAAGTTAGAGGAAAATAGTACAGCCTGCTGGCTGCTACGCATGGATTAATCTGGGTTTATAACTTCTATGAACAATCCAATTCAATAAAGGCTTTTTAACCCAGAAGGGTGCCTTGGTTACATTTTCCTTAGTTGCAGGTTTTCAGACCCCCATCAAAGGGCACCTTCTCTACACTTTTTGTTGAACTTCCGAGCACCCTAGACCTTTTCTTTTTCCTTTTGCAGAGGAAAAAAAAATCATTATTCACAGTGGCACCTGCCTTTTTGTGTCTTCTACAAAGCTGGAACAGTATGAGAGTCCACCGAGCACTGGAATATGGGACACCATGCTGATGTCAATTGATCTGCACAGCTTTAGTGTAAAAATAGGCCCGGCAGTCCGACCAGGCCCGTGTGGACTTATTAGTGTGCGTCAAAAGACCCCGAACACCAGACAGCAGGAGGGGTGTACTGTGCACACAAATGTGCTCTCGACACTCACCGGTGAACGCCGCTGTTGCACATGGCGATGTGCGTGGCCCCCAGGCGCGAACAGAGCTCGGAGGCCACGGTGAGGAGGCCGACTCCCGACGCACCGCAGGCCGTGTACTGACAGGCAGCCGTACGACGACAGCTGATGAAGCTCTCAATCAGGCGGTACAGCTCCTCCAGAGCATTCAGGGGTCGCATCAGCTGGGACCAAGGAGGGGTGGGTTAGGATAATGACAATACAGGTACATCAGCTGGGACCAAGGAGGGGTGGGTTAGGATAATGACAATTTACATCAGCTGGGACCAAGGAGGGGTGGGTTAGGATAATGACAATACAATTATACAGGTACATCAGCTGGGACCAAGGAGGGGTGGGTTAGGATAATGACAATACAGGTACATCAGCTGGGACCAAGGAGGGGTGGGTTAGGATAATGACAATACAGGTACATCAGCTGGGACCAAGGAGGGGTGGGTTAGGGTAATGACAATACAGGTACAACAAGTAGCAAAATGTTGATGCAGTGTCTGCAAGATTGTGCAACAAAATCTGCTTAAGATACAAAAACATAATACTGGGTTTCAAGCAACAAAAGAACAAGAAACACAAGACGAGATAATGTTGGAAATTAAAAGTACAGTGAAGACCCACCCACACACAAAGGAAGGCTAGCAACAAATAACCCTGGCAGCAGTGGTGCTTGTTTGTGGGACTTGATGCAAGTGACCAACCCTAACCCAATCGTCTATTTTTTGAAAAGAAGGGAAAACATTGGATCAAGTACAGAGCTGACCCCGGTAAAGTAAGTGGTAAAACAATCAATTAAAACCTTGTACCAATTTGAAAACCTGTGCAGTAGTACAAGTGTTCATCCCATTTTAGGCGGGAACCCCTTTTGGTGTTAGCATTACGTTATGCTTTAGCTACAGTATTTAAAAATAGCAGATCTACAAGCTCATAGCGCGCCACCGAGTGGCGCGCTACGAGCTTGTAGGTCTGCTATTTTTGAAAAATCGAAGAGCGACTGACATAGAAACATAGCTTTTTCAGAAAACTGTCATTTTCAAACAGACATTTTCAGAATCTGATCTCAGGTCAGAATGGGTTAACTCCCAGAGTATAAAAGGTGACCCTCGCTGGTCCTTCTAGTTCTTACCTTGTCAATAAGAGCAGCTTTGGGTCCAGAGCTGGGGGGCATGTTGGACTGGTCCAGGTAGAATGCCCTGTGGAAATGACACAGACAAGATTGGGTTCAGACCTGCCACAGTTTGAACCGACCCGGCCCCAGGGCCAGTATGCCAGGATGGAATGGGAAGAATGGCACATCTCTGTTGTGTAAACGCTCAGCTCTATACAGAAACATATTGTACAATTACACAGTACAGGACAGATGGTGATGCTTATTTTGCAGTTGTGCTGATTGGACCCAATGCTGTGGTGCTTTCCGCACCCATTAGGTCATCAGGACCAGAGCCGCTCTGCTGGCTTTGTTTCTGGGGAAAGTAGGCCACCGGTTCACTATGGAGCTCAGCCATATGACTATCAATAATGAGAGTAACTCGGAACCAGCTCAGCAGAAACACAAGGCTAAGCATCCCTTATCCTGGGCATCACTCCAGATTCCATTGCCTCATTCATTCATGCAACTGCAATTGATTCAGTGTAATTTCAAATTGCTCCACCGGAGGCAGACCTGGACTTTGTTGAGTTGTTTGCAGCACACGCTGTGTGCTGCAATGACTTCCAACGGAGGTGGAGTGTTATTGGTGCTAGCTCAGCAGTCTCTGTGACTATCAAATCTCTGTGGGCTAAAAATAGGCCTACTACACTACATTAAACCTCATGCTATAAAACTGCATACCCCATTACCTCATTCCAGAGGCAATAAAGATATACATCACACATTCCATTCATGCCGTTTCTGTCTCTGAAATCATAAATACCACTTGCACTACTCGAAGTCGGAAAGAATAGCAGGAACAAAGCAGGATTGTGTGGGGGAGAAAATAGTTTACAAGAATCAGAGAAAAACAGTGCATACAACATCTGCATTCAGTGTTCCAGCAAATGATTAAAATCTGGCCAGGGACTGAGGCCAGGTTCATTATGGCCATGGCGTTTTCTGCATGACATAATAATAATGAAATTAATGAACTGAAGCTGCGTTTAAAAACACTTTTGATTATTGGTTTTATAGTGACATAAATCAGGAATCAATTGAGCTAAAGAATGAAGCAAGTGAAAGATGAAATTAATGAATCAGAGCAGCATTTGAAATTATATTTTGATTTGGGATTTTATAGTCACATAAATCAGAACAGAACTCAGTTAAGCTGAAGAATGCGCTCTCGCGCGCGCGCACACACACACACACACACACACACACACACACACACACACACACACACACACACACACACACACACACACACACACACACACACACACACCACAGTCATAATAAACAACCTCTGAAACCATACATTCTTACGCCGTTGTAACTAATGCATCCACAGAAACCTCATTTAGGTTAATGGAGTTCAGCTGTGCTCCAGCGAGCTGAGCTGCAGCTGTATAGCTCACCAACACATTTTCAAGTTTAACCCCATTAAGAGCAGAACACCGACAACATCCAACTCAAGTAACCCTGTGCAAACCCTCGTCTACTTGTAGTGTCTTCAGGTCTTTCCTCCAATTATTTCATTCCCAGTCAAAGTGTAGATCCTTTTAACCTCATGGCGTTTACTACGGGTTCAGGTAGAGCTGAGAGTCCATATAATTGGTTCAAGGTGGCCTTTATCATTCACAAGATACTAAAGATATCCCGGGAATTAGGCAAAACGCTGACCACTTCTATTGCTCTTATAAACAGCTGGCGAGCACATAAAACAGCATGAGGTCCATAATGTAGCATGTTAAATAATGTATAAGAAAAGTTTACATTCTGTAAAGCACTTAAATATTTTATTTCCTCATGAAAGTTTTCACCATTAGCACCTGTCATATAATTGTGTGTGGATGTGTGTATTTGAGTGTGTGCAAGCATGCCTGTGAAAGCCTGGCCTCTATAGCATGGACAAACAAAGCACTGAAGTCAATGAAATTGACATCCTGTTAATTTCCAAACAAAATATAATTATCTTCATAGGAAAAACAAAGAAAGGCGTGGGATTTATTTGATTGATGAGATGTTCTAAACTGTGAAAAACAACTATTATTACAATCATGACAAACTTCTGATGTTTTTACTGGAGGCACTATGGGGACTCTCTCATTTTCTCGAAAGTCTGGAAGAAGAATTTGAACATGTGAGAAGCCACCTTCAGCGAAAGAGACTCAAACTCTTATTGAACAATGGCCAAATGTATCAGTGTTGGCAACAAAGAAAAGGAAAACAAAGTAAAAAAGAACTACACTCTACTAGCATTGCCCACCCTTGTAGACGCATCTAGCAGAGCAGAGCCAAGGCCATTTTACCCACTGATTATCTCATAGACTTGCTCCTGGGGGCCACACGTTCTAAAAATATTGCCAACCACAGCTTGAGGGACGCGACTGTCTCTCCTGGAGGTCTCTCTAATGATGAAATAATAAGAGTCAGACTTTGGCTGGTGTGTGGTTTACAGTAGGCCTGTATTACATCCCCCGGGGCTTATGGTGTTTTGTCAGAGGTTGGAAACTAGGATACTTTAGTCTTATTATGAGTGAGAAAAATCACATTTTAAACCTGCACGCATGGAAGGCATATATCACTCTCTAGTGGTTAACATACTGTATGCGTGTATGCTATATTAGGGACACATCTAAATCTGGTAATAAATATAGGGAGCCTATACCATTTCATTTCCCACCAACCATGACTCACAGGTTTTACCCATGATCCTTTGCTCAGTTCTCATAGTCTGAACTCTGGCTGCTTTACTCTGGAGCAGGGGTTCTCAACACATGGGTCGCAACCCCGAAATTATTGTGGGGGGTCCCCATATGAAGAAAAAAAACTTAGTTTTTTTGCAACTGAATGGCTGGAAAATGGAAATTGAGTTTACATAGTACACTCATAGTACACTTTCCTTAATGATTATATCTGGTTTTAGTATATGTTTATATATATGATGTATTTTCTCTATTATTAAGGTTATTGTAGCCGGTCAATCCCAGCCAAAAACGTTGAGAACCCCCCTGCTCTAGAGGTAATCAAGAGCAGCTAAAGGCAGATTGGAAGCGAGGGCATAGACAGAGTGCCCTCAGCTGCCTGGTGGTCACCTGCTGCTTAGAATCATTCCTGCAAACCCACAGGCACTGTAAAACACTGACGTTCAACAACAACTTCGTAAGAACATTGCTGCAATCAACAACTCCCGGAAGTTCACCTTCTGGCCGTATAACCACCGTGTAACAAAATAAATTGTTTTAGAAAAATCAGGTCGGTTGATTCAATTCATGTTATATCTTTTCCACCTCATGCTTGCCTTTTGTGGCTATGTGCTGCTGTAACCAAGAGGGACGATAGTGGAGCCGTGAAATAACTAACAGGGTATTTCTTTCCTCCTCATCAACTTTTACGCAGGGCCCTTAATGGAGCGTTTGGCTGCAGGCCAGCCAGAGATGCCCTATACTCTGCTTTCAACCGGACTGGACATATTTTACTGGGCCTACGAGGATACTTAATTCTCTTTGTTTCTTCTTTTTCATAACACAATAGGACACATCAGTTTCCCAGTACAGGAGCATTAGTGGTGGCTATGACATCCGTGAAGTAGGGGGGGATCTAAAACACAGATGTTTTTCAGGAGGAGGAGCGTGGGAATGGAAATAGTATAGCGTGACATCGTCTGCTAGCAACCCCCCCACCCCCTCCCACTCCCCCCCACTCCAAATACAAAACAGTCAATGATCCCTGAAACATCTTGTGAGAGATGAGAAAATATTATTCTAATCACTTAGCATGTTCAGTTCATTTGACCTTGTGCCTGAATTAGAGCCTGTACAGTACTGTATATCCCCACAAGCAATCATGGCGACTGGAAAAACACTCCAGATTTATGCCTTTTTGTGTGCATGACGTCATAGAGGTGCATGCTGGTCTATGCTGCTGCTGTGATGGAAAGCATCAATGTTATTAAACCTCCCAACGAGAGGCATGCTGCAGTATATATGCTGCCGAAGCCGCTATTGGTTAATGAGGCCTTAGTAGAGACCTCGTGTGCACATACTGTACATTACAATCATATTTCTGCCGTGACACTGAAATGATCTTGTGCGTTAGCGCGTGCCGCAGGTCATTTCTTAATACTGCACCACTGTCCACCGTGGATTTATGGCCCTGGTTTAATATAGAAATGCATGCACGTGGTGGACCGGTCAGGAACCAAGGCAAGAGTGTTTGTGCCAAAGAAATACAAATGGAATGAATACCGGATAACACTGGTTATTACATAACATACAGTAACTAACTAGTAGAATATACTGCAGGTGAAGCCATATCGCTTTTTAGGCCTAAAACAGTAAATAAAAAAATACAGTCTACCTCTATATTTTTTCTCTTTTTACTCTATAGAGTAAAATCACTCACTAAGGGAAACCAGCACAACCAATTATTAAGAGTGTGTGCGCACGCACACACACACAGCCTGCATTTCATTACAACTTTTCATTATAAAGGTCAATAGGCGAACTCAGCGCTAGTTATTAGTGTCAATCAAGGCAAGGCGACAAATGTTTGGTCCTCGACGCCAAAAGTAGATCAGTTTTAATGGGGTTCTTAATGTCACAGTCAGTAAGACATACCGTAATATAAGTCTCTTAAATCACTGTCATGCAGCACAAAGGAAGCAGATAGATGCTACAACATCCAGGGACAACCAGTAGCTTAAACACTACAGGATTAAATCGGAAGAAGCTCAATTAAGAGAAAAACAACCTTGAGCCCTCATGCACTATACGTGTCCCACTGTGCAAAGTGAAGATTCGATTTTAGGTTTGGCACAATCTCACACCGCTTAATTACAGGTCTGAAGTAATCACCGTGCAGATGAATCAAGGTGTCAAGCATCTCTTGGTGAAACTATAGGGCCATTATCAGAATAGCTGTTTCACATTAGAATTCATGAAACAAGGCCAGTGATCATTAGGTACTGGAGGAACTCTTATTGAGCTCCACAAAGGTATCAGTGCTGAAGTGTTTTCATCACTTCCAATGAGCTGTGGTGAGAAATGCAGCACTATAGTATGAACAATCAACCTCTGTTGACTCGACCAGTTGCCTCATGAGAGAGAGAGAGAGAGAGAGAGAGAGAGAGAGAGAAAGCTGTTCAATTCTAACTGTGAAATGCACATCGCTTCCTTGTCAACACCTTCCTCACTGCAGCCTGAGAGTGAGTCTCTGTAATCACCATAAGAATAGTAATTACTATTACAGAAAAAGAAGAGTATTTCTCAATGCTTTACGATGACAGCCTGGAGTTACTTCATATACTCTGTATGTGTGTGTGTGTGTGTGTGTGTGTGTGTGTGTGTGTGTGTGGGTCCCAGAGGTCATAGTTTTTACGAGCTTGGGATAGGGTCTTAGAGTAAGTGGTTCCCGGTCAGATTTAGGATGTGAGATCTGCAATGACCAGCCCTATTAATAGTCTACTTGCCAGCCCATAGAGCCCCATTGTGAACCCGGACATCTTGAGTACCCTAAGGTTTTATGTTAGAAATGTTGAGTATGGGTCCCCAGCATTTAGAAACAGCTGGATGCTAACTTGCATACCGGTATGTTGGGCGATTTTCATAATTAGCATAATAAGCTGGGGTACCATTAACATCCAATATAAGGCAACATTTTCAAAATGTCAATATGCTTTAAGTAACATGGGACGGGTCAAACTAGGGGGTTTTCATGATTTTGAATCCATTGCAAGCATTAGTTATAATGTAGACAAAATAATCAATGTGGTTTTAATGGTGGTTATTGTGAGATATAGATCACTGGTTCTCAATGATGGGTCCAGGGACCACCACCAGATGTGTCAAATTGACCCTTATGGATCTGTAAGTGTACAAATGTGACCAAATGGCCCTGTACACTCAAAGAGTTACATTAACACTGAGACTTTTAAATTGCATATTGGGATAAATGGGAGGTAACATTTTAAAATGGTTTATCTGTACACTCTCAGAGTTGCAGACCCCTAAAGGTCCATTTGGACCCCTGGTGGGCAAGACATTGAGATAAATAGTGCTGTTGAATACTCATCAAACTCATCACACCGGCCGTGCTGTGCAGTTTGTTGGCTCAGCCTGGCTGACTGACAGCATAGATTACCTGGGCTGTTAAGGTAGCTGTATGTGAGATGTGTGTATGCACGTCAAGTGCAAGCATGCATCAATGTCTACACATGTGGTGCATTCGAGTAAATACGTGTGTGTGTGTGTGTGTGTGTGTGTGTGTGTGTGTGTGTGTGTGTGTGTGTGTGTGTGTGCGTGCATTGTGTATAGCAAACAACTTCCACCTTGCACACTCAGCCAGTGCCATTAATCATGTCCTATTATGTGACTCTCGCCACTCTGACCGAATAAACCCTCAACAACAGGTCATGCCTGAGCAGGACAGAAGGGATTGATCCTTTCCTTGTTGTTCGGGAGGATGGCAAAATAAAGCAAAGGAAACTTGTTATAGCACATGAAATGTGATATTGTGACCCGCTATACACACAGGGCATTTCATCCTTTCTGAGCAAGACAAATTGCACTGTACTGGCAGTGGCATGATTATTGGCAATTCAATAGCTGCAACCGTGTCGGTGCTTGATGCTGGGGGTTAGCAGGAGGTTGGCCATGTTGGACCTGGAGGATTGGGAGGAGATCGGAGAGGTCTACAGGAGCCAGGTTGTTGTGGGACCAGCTAGGTGGTGAGATGTATTTTGAAGTCGATTCTCTGTTTGACCGGGATCCAGTGAGGGTCTTACGGCACTCCATACTTCAGCATAGCTTCTCAGTGGCATTATGTACTATAAATAAAAGTTTAATGGCTGAACCTCTGTCCATGACTAGGAGTATACATGGGGATGCATATGCAGATCCTGCATACGCAGATCCGACACACCAAAGGTCCGACATGCGGAAATCACCCGTCGCTCCAGACCATGCGTTGGTCCGACATGCGTTGCGCCGTGCTTGCGGTTAGGGTAGGGTGTGTCGGTCTAATGACAGTCGGACCAATAGTACTGTATGTTACCGTGTACATGACCTCTCCTCGCAGATTACTATGAAAACCTTTATTTCATGTCAGTCACACTTCATGTCAGTCACGCCTCGTGACACGCTCCAAATATGGCCGTCTAAATCACGACACTGATCTCATCAAACCCTGGATAGCCATACATGAAGAAGACTGGATCATGACCTAGATCTGCATATATAGAGCCGGCCAGCAACTCTACATCTGACCGCATGGACACCATGTTGACCTCATCAAAGCCTTAGATCTCCATATATGGAGCTGACCTGTTTTGACATTCCATATGTTGATCCTCCCCACCCGTCCTTCCGCTTTGATTTCTCCCTTTTGACTAATACCTGTCCATTACATCTCTAGATGGGCCCGCCCCAAAGTCATTAGCGCAAAGTCCAAAGCCATCATCAACAGGCCCGGCCCTGCCTGGGCTCTAACTGGGCCCTAACTGGACTGGCTCGAGGCCCCACCTGGCCTTACTAATTAGCACACATTTTACGCCCTATCTGGCCCGAAAACGTAAAAAAGAAGGGAAAAAAAGACATATATGGGCATTCCCAGACCTGTTGTTTAAGTGTGCCCTTGGCCTTTAGGGAGATACTAAGATTTGCACAAATGTTGACAATTTCCTGAAGTCTGCTTAGGCAGCAATTAAATGTAAATGTACAGATTATAAGCACTCCTGTGAGACCCATTGGGTATACGAGGAAGTTTAATGTTCAATAATGCCGAGTTTCTTTCAGTATTGGCTACAAATACATTTCCACAAAAGCAGATATTTAAATATACATGGCTCACCTCCTACAGAGCCACGTTGTAAAGAATTCACAATCCTTTTTTGAAAGACTCGAAGATGAGCATACTGCTTATCATTCAGACAGATGCTGTAAAATGTAATCCTCCACATAAATTATGACTCGTTAAATTAGCTAGGTTCAGTGTGTGCAACTCTGTGCGTGCGTGGGGAAACTGCGTTTCAGGCTTGGAGCCGAGCTCACTAAATGCAGAAATCTTTTTGCCTACAGGTACATATATGCAGCATCAGCGCTAACAGTACAGTAGCATCCAAATGTATGAGGTGTATTTCAAGGAGGCCTGGCAGTGCCTCTGGCCCTTTGAAGTCCCGCTGATCCATGGATGGAGAGAGAGCTGCATTTCAGTGGACTATAAAGAGGGCTTAAGGGCTGCCTTATGTTCCAGGGCCAAAGCTTTTTCTCTTCTATTGCCATATCCATTTCGATTAGAGAGAAAGGCCTAATGCCTTTACAGTGTGGGTCTCTCTCTGCCTGTCCCCCTAGAGGCCTAGACTCTGCCAGCAAAGGTGCAGATTTCAATGCATGCATGGGTGCACTGATGTGAGTGACGTTACACATGCCATAATCTCTCAAAACGGATTGCACATACAGGTACAGTACTGCACAGAAACATATATGAAATGTCTACATGAATGTCTGTCTGAAACACTGTTGCTGCTCCTCACTGACTGCACCAGTCGCTCTGAATTATCACACAGGCATTGACCATTATATTATGGAGGTCTTAACGAAGCCCCTTTTCCTTTCTTTTCAAAATCTTTTTATTGTAATTTTCAATAATCTCAGAGATCATAGGGCAGACATCTATTAAATCGCATTACCCACACTGTACATAATTTGTTGTTCATATATTCGAACGGGTAAGGACTAGTATTATCAAATATACATTGTATTCTTTCACTCTTGCCCTCACTCCCTCACACACTGTATGCATGCATGTAAGTCAATTGACACAATTAGTGTTTTTGATAGAAGTAACAGTTTCTGAAAGCTTCCATATGGGCCACAGTAAATACCACATGAAACCAGATACCCTTCTACATGTGCATAATCACTCCACCATCTGTTCTGTGTCTTTCCTCCACTCTTTCTTGTTTGAAGGCTGTACATTATGGTTTCAGAATTTACATGGCAAAGGATGCGATGTGGCTAAAGCAAATTGTACCAGTCATTCAATATTGTATTCCCTGAACTTGCAAGGTTTGCATATCTCACTAAAAACGGAACGCACACACACGCACATATATACCGGTACTATACTATGCTGTACAAGTGTACATATATACTATGAAGTGCTATGACTACATACAATGCAATTATTGTGCCGTCTACATGACATGATATAAGTCTGTCATGTAGACAGCACAATAATTGCATTGCACACACACACACACACGCACGCACACACACACACACACACACACACACACACACACACGCACACACACACACACACGCACACACACTTTTCCCTCCCCTCAGCAATCTACAGCTCCTCTCCTCCCTTGATAGCCCTACGTTGCGTCTCACTCGACATCCTCTAATGATCGATCGTTCCCTTTATTCATGTCCTTGCCTTTTCTTCCGTTTCTCCCATCCCACTTCCTTCCCCAAGCAGTTTCCCTCACGGGTTTCTGTACTTCTTCATCCAATCACTCTTGCGTGGATTGCAACATGTATAGCTTTGCATGAGGGGGTAGGAGGGATAAAACTCTATAGTACCGTGCATCATCTCCTCTGGCTCCATGACAGACAGATGAGGGGCCAATTACCCTGCTCTCTCCACCCATCAGGCTGAACACAACATCCCCGTCTGTGTGCACAGAGAGCGCACTGGGAGAAAGCAACTGCACAAGATACAAAACTAAAAACAAGAATACACATTTGTGTCTTTCTGTCTCTCCTGCTTTGTACATTTCAGAAGACACAGATGCAGACATCAGCTGATCAAAAGACAGTGAAAACATGGATGCACACGCTGCCTCTGTGTACCACTGATCCCTGTGGGACCCAGCATGTGCTTGCAATTTGGCACAGTGTGTGTTATGTTTTGTGGACAATTTGACCATTATGATCTGAGAGTAAAGTCGTGCCTGATTAACCCATTCTGACCTGAGATCAGATTCATACGAGGTTTCCACTGGACACACACTGGTCTGATTAACCCATTCTGATCTGAGATCAGATTCTAAAAATGTCAGTCGTTCTTTGAATTTTTCAAAAATAGCAGACCTACAAGCTCGTATCGCGCCACTCGGTGGCGCGATATGAGCTTGTAGATCTGCTATTTTTCAATAGGTAAAGCATAACATGGGTGCCCGGTCAGAATGGGTTAAGTCACAACTGTATATTTATGTGAGTGCGGGAGACAAAAAAACAGGATGCACAGTTGGATGCTGGGACATTTCAAATCAACCCCCCACATATAGGATAAATCTCCTGATGTAGATGTTGGCAAAGGCTACGATGGAAGAATGCAAGAGACAGCTCAAGAAAGGAAGAGAAGCTTGATGCAACACGTTCTTCCTTTGTGGTTTTGAATTAACTGCGAGACTACAGTTACAGACACATACACGCGCATGCATGCACGTGCATAATACACACAATTGCTGGCGTGAATGCACAAGCTGCACAGAAAACGACACCATCTCAGAAGATTGAGCTCCAGCTGTGCGGTTCATTCGGTTCAGCGTGGCATGCGCCGGGCTGGGCCCTCTCTGTCTGTCAGTCAGTACTGTGCATCTGGCTCCAGACCGTTGTCTGTCAGTCAGTACTGGGCATCTGGCTCCAGACCGGGGCCCTCTCTGTCTGTCAGTCAGTACTGTGCATCTGGCTCCAGACCGGGGCCCTCTCTGTCTGTCAGTCAGTACTGTGCATCTGGCTCCAGACCGTTGCTGCGGGTCTCTGTCTGTCAGTCAGTACTGTGCATCTGGCTCCAGACCGTTGCTGGGCCCTCTCTGTCTGTCAGTCAGTACTGTGCATCTGGCTCCAGACCGTTGCTGCGGGTTAGAAGCAAGCGGAGTCGTGGCGTGACTCCAAGGATAACGAGGTGCCTGAAGTCGGACAACCTGCCCTACTGCATCGAAGGAGTGACATCACAGCCCACTTCTGTGGTCAGCGCAAACTAAGACACATGGCGCACGGCTGGAGAAGGCGTCCTGTGACTTGGCACACAGAGGCACTTTGTATTCGCTGTCTATTGGGAAGCCAGGTGGGAGTGTTTACATTACCGCGAACCTAGACAATTTGATATTCTGGGTGGGAGCAATGAAATGCGTTCCTGGTGTGACGAGCATGCAGACATTTTGTTATCGTTCACTGTACAGAGTTCTATAACATGTACTGTATGTTACGGGTGTTTTTATGTGCAGTCTACATAGGACTGTAAATCTTGCCATATTACAGTACAGTATATTTGGCTATGATATACCTTTACACTATTGTATATATTAGGTCACGTTGTGATTGTGCTATCTGCCACTACCATAAAACTGTGCACTACACCACACTGTGCTGTGGATAGACATCATTGGCGAAGATTACTTGCTAATTGAAACTACAGCCATTCATTTTCCTGGAACAATAACGCGCTAAGAAAAGTAGGCATGGACGTTGCATCAATGAAAATAAAAACAAAGTTTGAGAACTAGATTTAAAATGTCTTTGGAACTTTCCACAGCACACCTCTCAGACACAGAGAGAGTAGAAATGGTACCATCCAGTGGTGAGCATTACAGAGGGCAGCTACAGTATACAACGTGTGGAGATAGCATTGGAAAAAGGTGTAGTATTCATTTAAACATTCTAAACCCATGGATTCAAACCACTGGACCGCAAGACAAGTGGAAGAACTTGTCGGGCCAGTGTCAGCTTGAGAACATTTGTACTAACTGTAGTGAGGAGAACTTGGCAAAAACATGCAGGCTGTGCTGCAACAAGACAGCCTTCTGTGTGACTATATCGTGTGTTTCACTGATTGAGGAGAAGCACGGAGCCTCGTTTCTCTGCAGCCTAGCCAGCCAGCCAGCCGTGGTCCTGAAGCAATCCACCTCTCCACACACACACCCCTGGCCAGGCCCCACTAATCTCCCCCCCATTCGCCTGGGCTGTCAGCGCACATCTGCTCCCTGTTACTGCTGGAGCCTCTGCTGTCAATTCAATTAGGCCTCTTCTGCTCAGGTCAAACTGTATGAAGGTGCACACGTGCACAGAACTGCACACCATGCACATAGTAGCTGCCTGCGTGCACACGTGTAGGTACACCGCAGAGTTGACATCGCCCGTATTGTTGCTGTCGGGGCAGAAACCGTGTATTTATTTATTTATTTGTTTACATATTCATTTGTTTTTGTTAATGTAAAACGTAGTTGGGTTTTGAAAACCCTCATAAATGAATGCTCTACTTAGCGAGTGTTGCGCAAAAGTAGCGAAAATAGCAAATCACACGTTGTGAGCTTATCTATAGTGCTATGACTCTATTTTGGAACTCGATAATTGTGTCTGTTGGTTTTATAAATAATTCAAGAGACAGCGACCATTTCACCAAGTGCTTAGTTATGACTGAATAATTACTAATAACTAAAACACTATCCTGGTGTTTTTAAAAACACCAGTACACTGTATCCATTGGAACACAGTTTCTTATAAAAGTTGTCTAAAAGTTTTAGACATACAAGCTTTCCACCTGACAGTGATGAATGATACCATAGTATGGTGACGTGCAAGCCAGGTGGGTCAGTAATATGCTAAATGTTCATTATCATGTACGTAGCAAATGGAAGTAGCACACAGGCATAATGCTGAGGTGGGCGCTATTTCACAATGGCATGGTGTAGGAAAGTCAATTATTCTCAAATGATTGCAGCAGAAACTGACATGAACTGAATGAATAACAGGTGCTTACGGGTTCACAAAACACAAACACTGTTACGTGCCTCCATGGACAGTCACACAAGCAGAGGGAAACACGCGCGCGCGCGCACACACACACACACACACACACACACACACACACACACACACACACACACACACACACACACACACACACACACACACACACACACACACACACACACACACACACACACACACACACACACACACACACACACACACACACACACACACACACACACACACACACACACACACACACACACCTCTCGTAGTATCTTAACAGTGGCGTGCACAGATGGACACTAGGTGGTGCTAGCACCTGCCCTTTTCCCTCTGGACAGCAATGTGCCCTTTTGATTATTATTGTTTTTGTACAGTATACACTGTATAGTATGTGGACCATGGTGACATTAATCAATTCTTGATAAAAAGCTTCTAATATATTATGTATGCCCCAAAATCTATAAATCTCACACTATTAAGGCAACCACGTTGCACGTGCTGCACAAGGTGCCCTTTTTTCCCACTTGAGCACCTGCCTCTCTAAATGTCTGTGCACGCCACTGTATCTTAATTAGAGGGTTGACATTTCAGAGGCTGTACATTCGACCCGCTGGTGTCTGCAAATAATTCATTAAATGACGATGACAAAACCAACACGCCAAACGGGTGCAGAACAAGGACTATCAATCCAACATGATCCATCTAAAAACCTTTCTTACATAAAGAGAGAGAGAGAGAGAGAGAGAGAGAGAGAGAGAGAGAGAGTGACATTTCAAAATGCTGGACATACAGAGATGACACTGGTATTATTCAATGTTCTGGGAGATAATCATGAGACAACATGACCTTCCTGGTGTTCAAATTAAAAACTCTAGGTCGGCATCTTTCCCAATACATCCTCCACAATAATATTGTGGAGGATATTGTGCAGCGATGTGGCAAACGCCTTCCTCCACTGTAAATCATAACCGCCTCTCCCCCCCCCCCCCCCCCCAAAAAAGGAGATTCTCTTGAAATAATGGCATCGACGTTTGGCTGTGGGCTCAGCTCTGTGTCAAATTATCCACACAATTAATAGCAGATGTTTAGCTAAAGCCTGACGTGTCGGCCACTCGCCCTCCCAGGTAGGCCCTATACTCAATAAGGGAACACATTGGCAGGGCTTCAAGAAACCTCATGCAAGACAGATTATTTTCATTCGTTCAGATGGTGCTATGCTATTTTTAGTAATATAGGATTTTGTGCACCCCAGGATATGAATAGTTAAGGGGTGAGGATCTTTTAAGGAGTTGCATTAAGTTTCATGGTCAACTTCTGCAAAAAAAAGAAAATTGGGGCAAAGCCTGATAGCCAAGTGGTTAGGGTGCTGCAGAGTGCAGACCACATGGGCGCAATGCTATAATCAGCCAGTGCCAAGTTTGATTCACAGCCGGACGGACCTTTTGCATCACCCAACTCGTGTGTGTGTGTGTGTGTGTGTGTGTGTGTGTGTGTGTGTGTGTGTGTGTGTGCGCGTGCGTGCGTGTGCGGGTCTACTCTCTGCTTTTGTGTAAAACCACAGAATATTCTTGCAATAATGTGCTTCGTGTTTAACAGCGAACGTTGATATTCAGGCGGCATATTGTCGGCGACGTATCTCCATCAAGATCTCATTGATTTTGCGAGGGCGACAGATGTGGGCATGAGGGAAAGCGCAGCCCTCCAATTTCTATTTCCACCTCATTAGGTCAGCCTCGCCTGAGTCGCCTGGCCAATCAGGGAGGCGTCCCAGGTGAGTGTCAAACCAATGGGGCGTGAGCTGACAGCTCCCGCTGAAACAAATCGTCAGCCCCCACCCCTCCCCCACGGCGTGCTGCGCCACTCTCACCCAATCAACCAGCATTGAAAAGTAACTAAGTATATGTACTGTACTGCAAGTATTTTTTTTACATTACTGGAGCATTGCCCATTTTTAATACTTTTCTACTTCAATACATCTCAGAGAGGGAAATATTGTTCTTTTACTCCAAAAACAATTATTCGAAAACTAGTCACTAGTTACTTTGTAGATTTAGATTATTATTCCAGAACTTACAGACAGTACATTAACCACTTAAGCTCAAATACATTGGCTACAAGCTCGCCATGCGTTGTGAGCTTGTATATGTAGATTTGCTATTTCTAAGATAAATATACATTTTGAAAACTTGTGAAATGGGACATTCTGCATACGAGTAATTTTACCTTTTGTACTTGAAGTATACATATCTATGCCAATGCTTTTGTGTACATTTTTGAATACCGGACTTTTACTAACAGAGTATCATGGTACTGATACTGGTATTGAAGTAAAAAAGAATGCGAGTACTTCTTCCATCACTGCCAATCACGCGCTCTCTCAATCATCAAACATTCCTGCTGGTGTCCCTTTTATCCAATCACTCTGTGGCCCTGCAAGAGAGTTCTAAAAGCAGGGCAGCAGGATGAGCATGTTCTCTTTACTATAAAATACATTGGATCACTGTCTGTTTCTCCTTCATCATAGCAAGTCTGCACGGGTCAATTCAGATGAGCAAGGAGCCTCAGCTTGTCTCCCTGAAACCACACCAAAGAGAATGTATAGCGTGTGGCTGTTTGCGGTACCGTATGACATACCTCAGTCTCTTGTAGTACTGTTTGACCTTTTCGAGCGAGGCGGCATTGATCTGAGCCTGATACTCCTCCACCGACACATTGTCCCGATAATAGTACCCCTCCATACTCTCCAGGGCTGAGAGAGAGAGAGAGAGAAAGAGGGTCAGTCTGAGTTTAAGCTTTCATTTCCGCAGCGTTTATAAAGTCAATCCCCTTCACTGTACCTTGGGTGAAGAGCACGGGGTATATTTTAAAGCCACCTCCATTCTTCAGCCGCTGAGGCAGCTGGGAGAAGTAGAAGCTCTCCAGGTAGAAGCAGACCTTCAGGGCCTGCCGAGTGCCCTCCACCTGGTATGAGATGGGCATGTCTGGGTGCAGACAATGGGAGGGAGGCGGGGAAGGGAGGGGAGCGGAGAAGAGGAGAGGAGAAAATGTAAGAGCTCGAGTGAACAAGAAACCGTTGGTTAGCAGACAGACGAGTTCGCTTGTTGTGTTGTAGTGTAGTACATACTTGCCACCAGAGGCTCCCCTTCAAACTGCCGGAAGTAGAAAGTGACCTTCTCCAAGTCAATCAAGGCCACCTCAGTGTCCTCCAACATAGCTTGCTCGTCAGTCTGTAAAGAGACAACATAGTAAGGGTGTCATCATCATGCCCATCTAAAACTCCCCCATTTAGCAACATGCACGCAGCATGCATGACCTATCGGAGGGCCCTTTGCTTATGTTTACACACGTGACAACAACATGTGCATGCTCATTGCTCACATCTGTGTACAGTGGTTCCCTGTGAAGGTCTGTCAGCAAGTCCAGAGAATGTTTGTGCCGGTTTTGGGCATGTTTTTCCTTGCCTGCATGCGTCTGTTTACGGGTGTGCGTGTACTGTAGTGTACACTAGTACTGTACATGCGCGTGGCTGGTGAACGCATGCATGTGTGTGTGTGTGTGTGTGTGTGTGTGTGTGCTTCCTATTCAAACATCCGCCCCTACATCCTCAGACACAAACAACCACATCTGCGGCTGGACAGTGTGTGCGTGCGTGCGTGCGTGCGTGTGTGTGCATTGGTGACCTGACGAAATACATATGACAACTAAATGTTGTATGTAGAGTTTGTAGGCTGCACATAACACACAATAGTCACCTATATACCACTAGGCAGTTGTAAATGATTAGGTGCTGGAACCCATGAGCGTGATTTTATCTTTACGTTTTTCTTACGTTTTATTTATCCATATAAAATCCAGGCCAAATAATGTTTCCCAATCAAAGAATGCATTTATTAAATCAGACCACTCGCATCAGAGTACACTAGCAATAGCAGAAATGCTAAATATTCTTTATTTATTTATTATTCTTTTTGAGTGGTGCAACCACACCAACAACCAGCAATGTCTGTGTACACCTACCTATGTGGCCACCTACCTATGTGGCCACCTATGTGGCTATGAGCACGAGTATATGACTATAGGGTACCAGTAGGGGGCGCCAGAAACAGAGAGAGCGATAGTGTTACAATGTTGCCTGCTAATGAGAGAGAGAGAGAGAGAGAGAGAGAGAGAGGTGGGGGGGGGGGGGCTGCACCACTCAATTCACACGGGTGTGATTTTTATTATTATTTATTATTCTGTCAAAACATATACAGTAGGAGGGGGAGGCATGTATAGAAACAGCTCTCTCCCCCTCTCTCTCTTTCATCAACTGTGCCTTCACTTCCTTCATTTATCTTCTGTCTGTTTAAGGGGGGAATTGAATTAGGTTTCCTTCTGAAATTCTGAGCCGTAGCTGCATTGCCGTTTTTATTTTTCGTTTTTCTTTTAGGTTGGCTGGCTCAATTACACCCACACAACCTGAATTTTGAACATTCAGTTGATTTTCTGTGGTCTGGGGTTTTCTCTGTGTGTTCTGAAGCCTTCAGACATCTGCTGAGAAATTGTTATGTCGTATACTGTGGGATTTGTGGACTGTTCACAGGCAAATCAGTCAAATCAATCACTTGTTTGAGCCAGAAAACCCCAGACCACAGAAAATCCACTGAATGTTAAAAACTGTACAAGCTCTCCTCCCTGGCCTCTGTGTGTTAGGCTGCACAACAGTGACACTTGGTGGTGACAATATGCTACTTCCGTGCTCGGACACACACACACACACACACACACACACACACACACACACACACACACACACACACACACACACACACACACACACACACACACACACACACACACACACACGGCTGTCTATAGGAGTGGTACGTTGCACCACTTTATGACACCAGACCTTTAACAGTAACTTATTACAGTAAACCACCGGTTTTCAACATTGGACTCATAAGGGTACATTTGGTGCCATCTACACACTCTCAGAGTTTAGTATGAACAACACCACCATAGTGCTGCCATGCTGGAGGACAGGAGGTGAAGATTGGGATCTGACTACCGGAGACACACAGTGTTGATCATGGCTCATTTAATGCTACCTAGGATGGCAGCATGAAAACGCTGAGCTTCCAGTGGAATAACACACAACTCTGTTTTGCTCTGCACAAGGAGTTAGAAGAAGAAGAGGAAGAATAAGACAAAGAATAAGATGACGAAGAGGAAGAAGATAATGAGTGAGTGTGAGAGAGAGAGTAGGATGAAGACAGTAGCAGAGAATAGCAATAATTACTAGTGAGGCCCTGTGAGTGTGTGTGTGTGTGTGTGTGTGTGTGTGTGTGTGTGTGTGTGTGTGTGTGATGTGTGTGTGTGTGTGTGTGTGTGTGTGTGTGTGTGTGTGTGTGCTGTGTGTGTATGTGTGATGTGTGCGTGTGCGTGCGTGCGTGCGCTGTGTTGATGTAAGCCTATACGACACAGTTCTCTATCCTACATAATACAATGTATCCACTAATAATCACTTCCTGCATGTAACCATTTCCCAGTGGAAGGGAAGACATTATAATTATCTCCTCACTAGCAACTGTATATCCAAATGCCTCATCTGTCCTCACACTGAAAACTGACTTCTCAGACTGAATTCACAAACCCAAGAGTGATAGAAAAACATAGCAGTGAAAATAACCATGTTATAATAGATACATAGGCTACATAAGACCATCAGCCTGTCAAACTTTTTGTTTGGGCTTCTTCTCCCTGAAAGTAATTATCTCTCAACAGACATGCTCTTCCGAGACGAGTGAACGAGTATGATTCATCCAAGTCACGCGCTGAAAATGAATCTGTCAGTCAGACTGTAATGGCCACATTTGCAGTCGGCTTTAATTTAATCCCATTAAACGTCTCTCAGACAAAGTATTAGACGTCAAAACCTTCACTGTGACAAAGAACAGTAATGACTAGCGCCTCGATGGTGAAAGTGAAAAACGTGTGACTGGTGCGTGATCTCATAAAGCTCAATAACTCCTTTATAGTTACTGTAACTCTGTTGAGAGCTTGCAGAGCTATTTCCTCTACTTTTGTGCAACACTGTCAAACAACAAAGTATGAAATAGGGCATTCATTCATGGAAATGAATAAAATAAATGTAAAAAATCACACCTGTGTAAAGTGAGTGGTGCAACTCTGTGTGGGGGTCCCCGGGGGGTCCCTGGAAGTTCCCAAAATCATCATATATACAGTTAATATGTGCGTGTGTGTTTGTGTGTGTGTTAGGTTGCACACAGGTGGTGAAAAACAACCATGCGATTTTCGTGCTCATACCCACCCAAGCACCCAGCCAGCCACCCACCCAGCCAGGCTGGGTGGGTGGCCACACACATATGGAGTGGTTGCACCACTCAAAAAATGAAATATGGAGGTACAAGGTTTCTCCCTGACAGTGACTGTGTTGAGACCCATAGTGGAGACAGCCACTGCAGGCTTTTGCATTGTGTTTACTGCGATGCTGGTCCTTTGTTGACGTTATACTGTCAGACTCATAACTGTAGCAGTCTAGTAATTAAAGGCTTTGTAATCGGCTCACAGAGCTTGCCTATGGGGTATTATACTGACTGACGAACAGAACATGCAGATCTACAGCACAATGTGAAACAATTACAGTATTTTCAAGACTGCCATCCCATTTGAATTTGCATTGTGTTCATCTGCGCGTGTGTGTGTGTGTGTGCGTGCGTGCGTGCGTGCGTGCGTGCGTGCGTGCGTGCGTGCGTGCGTGCGTGCGTGCGTGCGTGCGTGCTCGCGCATGCGTACTTGTGATTTGAATGTTTGGACTACAAAACCAGTTGTCTGAGAGTGTAAACTCTCAACATTACATGAATTGAACACAGAAGATTTGACTATGTACTTACCAGGTTTGGGGAGAGGAGTGACTGGAAGTGGAGGAGTAGCCCAGCTCTGGCAATCTGCTCCAACCAGCGATGGCTGGCCTCCATGGACTCAGGAGGGTCTTGGGGATCTGGGCTATCCTGGTCAGGACCCCTGCCTACATCGTGGAACTGTAAGGGAATACAGGTGAGAATTTAAACTAGATCTAAGGGTGGTAGCGGGGGCAGTGTCTTGAGTGTACAGGGTTTGATGAGGGCAGAGGTAGGTCATATGCCTATGCAATAAGCATTATATTGAATAATTAACTGTATTGACAGTAACCGACTGCATATAAGAGTGTGAAAATGGACTGAAATGAGCCTGTATTTTTACCATATGAGAGTTACATGAACCCTGAGGATTGCACTGTGATAGCAGTGTTTTACCTGGTTGAGCACAGCCAGGAGGTGCTGTGAGAAGGCACACACTGCCGCCACCAATGACTGACAGAACACCATGTCGCGCCGTAACTGGATCTCTGAGTCTGGGGCAGAATATAGAATGTGAGAATGTTTGAGAGTTGAAAAAAAGCAGGGATGAGAGAGAAAAGGACAAAACAGGACGAGAGAGATAGCATTGAAGGTTAATATAAAAAGATAAATGGTTGTACGATAATGTAATGGCAGTGGTAATATACTGTGTAATTTAAAGCTTAGTTAGTGAATAGAATAAAATGACGGGGAAAAACAGTTGGGAGGTAGAGGAATGAAAGACATTAGGTGGCATTAGTTGGTGGTATGATAACTAAGCTGACTTATTTGGGTCAGTTTATTCAAGAGGGCAATTTCTGGTGCTATAAAGATAGTAATTAAAAGCCTCAGTCAATTTTATCATCCTACCCAGGATATTAAATATTCTATCAGAAAGTACATGAGAGCACATGACAGGTGTGCCTGAGCGAAAAATAATTGGCTGCCATAATAAATATGGTGAAAAACACCCCTCCCGTCCCCACACGGGCAATGGCAGTCATGGCACCAAAGAAGTTTGAATGAATGAATTGAATCACAAACCTCTCAGGAATTCGTAATGTGCTGCATTTACAGTAGGTGCAGATTCTTATGACAGTATTCGCTATTGCATCTGTTGAGTATTGAGTTTTTCTGTGGGGTTATTAATACAATGTTTTTCTTAAGCGGTTCAAAAACGGCGCCTGAGGCCTGTTCTCATCAGCATAATTCTAAGATGAGTTTGTGTCTGACTGTGGTGGCGGTATTATTGCCAAGAGCAAGAGCTAAATATAATATGGATCAGACACTGTGTTAGTTTATGATTTAGAGGAGCTGTTGACCTCATAACAGTTGGCATGTCTGCTTTGAAGTTGATATTTCTGTGTCTCTGTTACTACTACATTATACCTGAGTGTTGGAAAAAGTCGATTTTATTTCATTATACCCGAGTGTATACTATAATTACTAAATAATATAATGAAACACTTAAAACCTATATACTTCGATGACTGAAGTCCCCCAGGGCTGAATGTTTTGCCAAATCTTCACCTACTGTATTATGACATTTGGCTTATTCTTTGCATTTTTCCTCATAGTTGTGTTGCTTTATTTGTTCATGTTATCTTTATTAGTGTGTAATATATATATAATAGCATAGTCACATGAGATCAGGAGCAATAGGACCAACCTGTATACTGAAGTAAGACCAAGAGCACTCGCGTCTTCACCTCTAGAAAAGGAAACAAACAAGACCATCAATCAAACACTAATGATAAAATAATACCCTAAACGTCCACATTGAAACCTTTCCTCCACTGCTGTGTTTGCACTTCACTGCTGTGACCCATAAGGCCAGCCAAGCCTGCAGAAGCCATAAGCAGTGTGGGAGACATGACCAGCCAAGGCAGGGCCGTCCCGACCCCCCCGGCTCGTTTATCTTCACATCCAAACATCGTAAGGCCAGGCACAGAGGAAGATAATAACATAAATCTATGTATTGTTTATATTCATATAAAAACCACTGGTATTTAATGTACAGAACACTAAAGACCTTGGCAGGCCGTTGCTTGAAGGACTAAAAAGCCATTATGACGAGAAGGTACAATAGAGCGAGCCGTGCACACAAGCGAGGCAGCATGGTAATATTAGTTCTGCTCACAACGGCCAGCTACTCATCTTTCCCAGGAGTATAATGTGACTAGCCAAGGATTTAGGTTATTTGTATGTGTGCCTCTGTGTGTGTGTGCCTCTGTGTGTGTGTGTGTGTGTGTGTGTGTGTGTGTGCGTGTGTGCGTGCGTGCGACGTGCGTGCATGCGTGCGTGCGCTTAATCTGTGCGCCAACAAACACAAAAACCATGCTACTCCCATTGGGGACAGGGGAAGGCTAAGGTCCTTGCATAGATAAATAGTGGTGAATCAAGGAATGCTCAGAGTGCACAGGTCTCAGCTCCATAAGTCACTGGGCTGCAGGCCCAACTGTTATGACTTTCCAGTTTATGTATAGGCATTTTGATGTTAAGAGTTCGGGGAGATCAGTGTATTTAGAAGTCTGGGAGAGGAACAGTTATGTTTGCAGTACATGAGATGCAGGACATTGGGGGATTTGTCAATGTAATAAATATGACCTATGTACTGTCTAGAACAGTTTTCCATGTACAGTATTGCAAGTAGTGCATCTACTGTAACTATATCTGAGCATGTGGCTGTAGACCTATGTGCGCTTGTTAGTGCGTATCACATGGATGGCAACACAAATAGCAGATCTGCAAGCTCACAACGCATTGCAATGCGACACGCTGTGAGCTTGTAGATCTACTATCTTTGAATAGTAGAAGTATAAAAAGGGGTTCAAGTGGTTATTCATGATGAATAATTACACTCCAATATCTGTATGCATAACGAGTACTTTTGCTACTCTAAATATATTTTGATGCTAATACTTTTATACTTTGACTGAAGTAAGTCATTTTGAAAGCAGGACTTTTATTTGTACCTCTTTACACTGTGGTATTGCTACTACTTTGACCAAAATCGGAGTACTTCTTCCCTTCCACTATACGCATGCTAACCTTCAACAAACTTGGCGATGGTTTGTGTGAGGCCTTGAACGCTGCCAGGCAGATTCCAGGGATCCTGTTTGACGTGAAGACGGAGCTTCTTAGTGCAGTTCACCCTGGGCTCCATCTCTTGCTGAAACTCTGAACACACACACACACACACACACACACACACACACACACACACACACACACACACACACACACACACACACACACACACACACACACACACACACACACACACACACACACACACACACACACACACACACACACACACACACACACACGAACACAAACAAGAGTTATGACTGAAGCAGAGTTTTTGCATAAAGTGAAAGCAGATTATGTGACAAACTGCCCTCATCCACCTCTTGCATTATTCATGAGTCCTAAAAGATGGAGAGAGAGACACACACCACAGGGACAGCGGGAAGAGGAGAGATGTTCTTTTGGCGGGACACAACTCATTATTTTTCCTCTTTTCCTCCAATGTACTTCTGCTCCTCTCACAATTTCATCTTTTTCCATTATGTTCATCTGAGAGAGCTTCCGTCTGTCGACCTCTCTCTCTCACTCTCTTTTCTCCATCCGGACCTGTATCTTTCTCTTTTTCCGACTCTCTCTCTCTCTCTCTCTCTCTGTAGTACCTCCCTTCCATCTGTCCTGTCCCTCTCTCTGCCTTCCTCTCCTTAATGAATGTAGTCACCAAACGAGACTGTGGTGTTAATGAGTGCTTCATTGTTCAGGCTGTTTCATTAGTGTGACGTCACGAGACCGTTGCAGAGATTCCGTTTTCAGACTGTGTCTGCTATCTCACCTCATCTTGGCAGTGGCAGCAGAACGCCAGCACACAGGAGCACGTCAGTCTGATACGGTCGGATATAGGAACGAGACAGACGGGCGTGTAATGGTTTACTTTGTTTGAGTTGACTTTGGAAACGTACATGGAGCCCAGATCTGTGATAACAGGGTGGCCATTACACAGAGGCTTCAAGGGGATTGGACGTGTGTGTGTGCACGTGTGTGTGCGTGTGTGTGTGTGTGTGTGTGGGTTTATATAATATTTACATCCGTCTGTACTGTACGTACACAAACACACATGATCAGATACAGGAATGCTCCACTTAGTTAGATAATACTATTTCAGCCACACACAAATAACTGGCACAGAAATGAGGGCATTTGGTTACACACACAAACACCCTCATTCAACGAGATATCCGAAGAGGCGAAGACCCATATAAATAAAAACCCACTTTCAGATCAAATGTATATTCACACTCACAAGAGACCGATGTGAGTGTCCAACTGGGTGTTTGGACTATCCACTTTTATTAATCTGCTCTCGTGCTCAGACTTACAGTCAGAGAACCTCATTTGCCTTTTCCAGAAATTCACATTCAAGGACACTAAAGCTATTTTCTTTTGGTTCTATTAGACCTGAACGAATGCCTTATATGCTGCTCTTTGCCAAGTCTGGTGTCCTTGTGCTTATAACTCAGAGACAAAAACAACCAATGCCTTTGAGCACTGCATTTGGCTATCTAATCTCCATAATGTGTCAACTCATCGAAACAGAATTCTAAAGACACAGCTATTCTATTTTTATGCCAGGAACCATTTAGCATTTCCAGTTCCTGCTACAGTTTCCAGTCCAGTCCAGAGATAAAGCAAAGCAAAATAAAACAAGCAATGTTGATGTTTTCCATCAGCAGGTGGCATTGAGACGGTACAGTAAGAAACTCATCGTGCGGGCAGCCGGGCACACGCATTAGCATTCCTGCAGTGTCACCTTTCCTGCTGGCCGATAAGCAACGCTACAATAAACCACAGAGCGGAGGTGAGTACAGGACACTAATGTGGGCACCGTTCCCATTCCGTGCGTTCCCTGTAGAGAACAAGGGCAAGTTTGATAGCTTTGGGGTAACATGGGGATGATGGAAAGAAAAGAAAAGGGGAGATGAAGGACGGAGGAGGATGGGAGGAATGGGACTTTGAAAGGAGAGAGGAGACACCGTACACCGTTTGAACAGAGCGGGGGCCCAAACGTTGCATTACCCCCCCCCTCCCATGTTGTCAATGAATTATTGTGGGTGCTTTTAAAACGGTGTGCGGATCTCCTCTCTCCTTTCTTAGTTATTTTTTTGGATCCTGCACCCTGCAATTTGTGGATGTGCGTGCACCTCTTGACCACTGCAGGAACGGGACTACCCTTTTCAGCAGCTGGTATCTACCTACGTACCAACGCCCCCGTATGTCTCTCACACACACACACACACACACACCATGACAGGAAGTTGCAGCCCTATTGCGCGGGAGGCTGCAGTGTTTTCAGTGTGAGCTATGTTTTCTCTACAGAGTTGTGTATCTTTGCTGGCTGGATTCTTGGAGTCTTTCCAATATTATCTTACTTCTCCCAGTCTCCACTGTGCAGCCCAGCAAGGCCTCTGAAGGCACAGATACAACTATACAGTCCGCCCACACACACACACACACACACACACACACACACACACACACACACACACACAGGAAACCCATACTGTAGGCAGAAACAAAACACACAGTTTGACGGGAAAATTGTAGGATGGCAGTAAAGAAAGAAAGAAAGCGCATCAGCCTTTTTTTCCACACTGAAAGATTAACTTTCATGTTTGTAATGTTTTTTTTTCCCTTTTCATATAACGGGCTTACAATTTGGGTTCATAAGAGGAACACCTGTTATTGCTCAAGCGGTGATGCACTGTGAAATGATATGGTGTCATGGAAGAAAAAGCTCAAAGTGGACAGATGCCGGGTTGGGAGCAGAGCAGGAAGTGGAGAGGAATGGGCCTGACAGGGCCGTGCATATGTGAGAGAGAGAGAGAGAGAGAGAGAGAGAGAGAGAGAGAGAGAGAGAGATGCGGCCCTGCTCTTTTTAGAGTACCTTGTAATCCTCGGCCAGGCGTGAAACACTTGGTCTGTTCAAAGGCTCGAGCGACCACGGTGCCTCTCAGCATGCTTATGATGGAGTCCACCTTGAAGGGAGGGGAGAGGATGTGTGAATATTGTGGACAATAGTACTGTGCATGAGTCAGATTCACAGGATGCAAATGCTCAACGCAATGTGTCCACACATGCGTGGCAAAGCTGGCAGTTAATTGGAAGGGAAAGCAAAATGTGCTGTCTAGTGTCTACACACATACAGTATAACACCTGGTCTGGTCTCTCTCTCCCCTCTCTCTCACGCACGCACATGCGCACGCACACACACACACACGCACACGCACACGCACACACACACACACACACACACACACACACACACACACACACACACACACACACACACACACACACACACACACACACACACACACACACACACACACACACACACACACACACACACACCCTGTGAATACAATTGCTATGCAGTGTATAAACAAAGCGTGGGGGGAAGCTGCTCCACAATAAGACAAATGGCCGGAAGCAGCTCAGAACTGCAGAGGCAGCACAGCGTGATTTCTGCTCTTTCACTGCCGATGGAGACGTCCTCATTCAAAAACGTAATTAAAACTATTCCTTGTGGGTATCGAGTCAGAGGAAAAAGTTCACGTCCTCAATGTCAACCTTTGCCCGAGAGGTCAGAGGCAAGGTCAAGGGTCACGGCTTAGGGCATATGCCAATTTCCCTTTCCTACGCCATGAGCCACGACACGAGCAGGGTCCAAGGTGAAGAGACGAGAAACATACATTTGCTCATGTGTTTCCACTTTCCATGCAGAAGACGTAAGCAGTACTTGAATCAAAAACAAATACAGGGTCAAAGTTACTGTAGTAATTATCTAAGAATTATGTCCAGCACACACATGTATGTGAGGAGGAATTAATTGGCATAACCACTATTATTGGGGAGAAAACGGGACAAAAAATAGGATAAAACAAGAATTGATGAACATCAATTAATTACCAGCTGCCTTACTATATCTGCAGAATTGTGCTATGAAATTACTTGAAAGTTGACATAAGAATCCCTTGTTGAAAGAACTAGTGGGTTGTTATGCAACTTGCTGGCTGCAATGCAATACTATTCCATTGGCTGAGAGGTCGGCTAGAGCAGAGCCATAGAGAGACAGAGTTACGACAACTCCGTTCACTTCATGGGGCCAGGCTCTTCTACATAAGACTTCTATTGAAAAGGGACAGCCGGACTTTTACGGAATGCATTGGAGTCTATGGGCTCGTGTGAGTACATGAACCACGTGACCAGGCTGTTTAATGCCCCCTCAATGTCGTAACTCTGTCTTATTCTATGGCTCTGGGCTAGAGGCAAAAAGTGTCTGGTTGCCTAGAGACGAGGCAGCCAATCAGAAAGATAGGTGACTACGGCAACCAATGAATGAAGTTGCCACTAACAAGTTGATAGAAAGTAGACCAGCCTGGCAGCTGGTAAAAAGCAAGCGTTTCAATCAGACTGCCTTGAGTTGTTCAAACAAAAATGTTCAAACATTTGTTTGCTCTGTTCTATCTCTATTTGAAGGAGATTTTGCGTCTGTGTCCCCACCCTAAAAAAAATGTATTGGTCAACATCATGTGTGCGTGCGCACGTACCGTAGGTACGTGCGTGTGTATGAGTGAGAGAGATAGAGAGATTGTGTGTACTGTGCACTGTACACTGTAGCTACTGTAGCGAGACATTCCTCGATCCTCTCATTCGTTGTTAATTTTTATAGTCATAATAATCATTGGTTATTTACACTCCTATTTAATTCGGACGATGGTCTTGTTATGACAGGCAATGCTTCATACTGTATAAGAACAATGCTACATACTGTATAAGAACAGTTTGGCGGACAATTCTGTCACCAGTTGGCCTGCTCGCTGGCTGTCTATCGAGTTCACTTTGCAAAAGTGGAAAAGTGAACTCAATAGTCAATAGACATCATGTGACATCTATGTTGACTACAAACAAGAGTTCAAATTAGAAAAATACCTTCTATGTGAAAGGTATAGAGTAGACAGGCTATTTGCAACTTTAGTCTAAACAACACAAGAATTCCAAAGGTCATTGGTAGATATAAAGGACTGGAAAAAAGTCAGAGGATTTGTAACTTGAGTATCATGTTTTGTTGGAATGTAAGAATACTAGCATTATGAATTTCAGGCAAAAATACCTGGCAATTTATTTTATTAACCAATAACCACCCATCTATGTTCAAATTACTAAAATCTGAAAAACAAAAAGTAATCTACAAATTGGGTGCTTTTCTGAAAAAATGATCTTCCACTGTTCAAATAGTGAAAGCCTTTCGATATCGTCTGTATGTATATTGTATACTTTTTTATTGTATACTATTTATGAATCTGTGCTCCATACCATGTGACCATGGTCGTGAGTTAAATATGAATGAATGAGGAACCAGTGTAAGCAGCTCATCCCTAAGGGACTACAGGGGGGCCATCGTTAGTCACACACAGGACACGCACACCAGTCTCATGATTTAAATGCGTCACATGTCATGTCATTTGATGTAATGCATTAGTCATGCCAACCAAAGAGTTATGCTTCACACGTCACCATGGGTCACATCATGTAAGTCACAAGTCATTCATCTTCTGTCTATAACATCATCTATTTATACATTATTAGTCATAATCCCCAAGTCATAACTCATTTACTTCATTCATTCATTCATTATGGTTGGTCGTTAGTGAGAACATATATGACTCACTCACCTGGCTGAAAAGATGTTCCAGGAAGCTGTGGAGTTTCTTCTGCTTGTCATGGGACAGCCATACACTGGTGGGCATCTCGTCTCCTACATAGGGGAGCATTTCAGTACTTTAGTCAGTACTTTATCGTATCATTGCTGTCGGCCAGGAAGCTCGTAACTCCATATTTCATCTTTTTATGAATTTATTTTTCTTTTCCATTTGTAACTCTAGTTACATTTCAATGATATGCTCAAAATAAGAATGCCAGGTTGAAAACAATTAATTCTGTATGTGGGTTTTTATAAAGTAATAAATAAATAATGAAAAGTTTAGAGCTGTGCCTGCAAAATAACTACATTCAATCAATTGGAAGACTGTTTTTTTTTCCATTTCCAAAAATGTAATGGTATTTGACACACGATATAAACATGCATTACATGCACAAAACATAAACATGAAACACATGCGAACACACACAAACGCGCGTGTATGCTTGTAAACACAAACCTCTCCCACGTGTACTGCTGCTCAATTAGCATGTGTTATCAATTTAGAATCAACAGAGGCATGTTTTGGCAGGTCTTAAAGTGAGTGTCGTGTGTTTTAAGAGTGTGTTTGTGCGTGTATGTGCGTGCGTGCGTGAGTGTGTGTGTCTGTCTGATTCGCGTGTGATTAGCTTCTGATGAGGGCATATCTGACATCACACAGATGTGAAGTGTGTGTGTGTGTGTGTGTGTGTGTGTGTGTGTGTGTGTGTGTGTGTGTGTGTGTGTGTGAGTGCGTGTGAGACAGCTACAGTACAGAGGGAGAGACGAGGGGGGTGATATTTGACTGGACGCACAGCTGTGGAAAATGTTAACCGAAACCCCTGTGAGTACTGTGGCCGAATGCCTGCCATAATCAATTAGTTTCATCTTCAGGCTCTTGTTTTTGTTCTTGGGCCCTAAAAGGTATAATCATGCAGTTAGATTGTAATCATGACCTGTCAGTTATGGGACCATCATTCTATGTTGTGGTCGTCCGGGGCCGGGGATTACAGCGTTCCGCTGGAGCCATGACTTGTGTTTTATCACAGCGTGGTCTCGTTGTAAACAGAACAGTCTATTCGAACAACCGCAGGCCTTTAAGACGATACACTGTACCGCACGCTTGTACTGTAAAGTCCACGTCATGGAGGCTTTTCATTGGATGTGTGTGTGCCAATGTTCCTTCTAAACCCATTGGGCTGTCATTTGTAAGTGGTTTTGAGCCATTTACAGTAGTGAGTTTGCAAAATATCGTGATTTTTATTGTATAAACTTCATTGCATATGTGGGGGTGGGGAGGTAATATGCATCCGTTGCCCGCGTCACACTTGTTTTCACATCCATACTGCATTCACCCGCCCAGTGTCGGGCAGTGACCTGTTGTGTGGTCCACTTAATGTACTCTACATACTGTAGGTATTGTACCTGAGTCCATGTCATCACTGTGTACGTAGGAGCTACAGTGGCTACTGCAAATGCTGGTGAAGGAGACGATAGAGTTCCTGTTGCTGTTACAATCACTGTGGAGAAGCAGGCAGAGAAGACAGGTGTTACGCATCACCATTCATTATTTTAACCCTATACTGTACGAACATAGATAGACAAATGTAGACTTTTTCATTACTTCTTCCTTCCTATTTCTGTTATTTCTGTGATTAGTAATATTTTATCCGTTCCCCCCTAATCCCTTTCCGCTATCCGTCTCCCTGGTCTCTGAATCTCTCCATCTCTATGTTCTTTATCCACCCTTCGTGTGACGTCACCTGTAGGAGTCTCTGTTGCTGATGGTGTCATGTCCGGAGTCCTCCTGCTCATCGCCCGCTACATTGAAGCACACCTTCTTGCCGTTCCTCTCTCCCCTCTCTCCCTCGCTCTCTGCAGAGATGTAGCTCTCTGGGGTCTTTGTGTCCGACGTCGGGGGGTGAGTGATGGAGGACAGGAGGCTGACGGAGTAGCATTCACAGAAAGGAGGAGAGGAAGGGGAGACAGAAGAGGACAAAATAGAAGATAAGGGTTAATCAAAACACAGCTATACAAGTCACAAACAAAAGATGGCTTCAGGAAAGCACATAGGAAAGATGGCTTCTTTGATTGAGGTGGGGTGCGTGCGCACACACACACACACACACACACACACACACACACACACACACACACACACACACACACACACACACACACACACACACACACACACACACACACACACACACACACACACAGTGTCGGTCTGTGAACTAAATAACTCAAGAACAAATGGCCGTTTCGTGAAACCTGTCAACAATGATCAGCTGCCCCAAAGAGATACTGTAATTAACCGTTGGGTCAACTTGGTCAGGAAGATCAAAGGTCAAGATCACTACTATACTATCAAGGTCATAGTGAAAATGACACAATCAGCACATAATTTCAATATCACAATATCTCAGGAAGAGAGACGTAGAACAAAAGATGTTGCTGCCGGCAGGGTTTGTGCCCACAAGTGCGTTTTTAATTAGTTTGCGTGTGTTTATTGCTGCACTGTATCTGCGTGCGTGGCGTGCGCACGCATGTGAGCATGAGCTGAAGCAATGAGCTCTGTGAGCGAGGAGCAGCTGACGAAGCAGGCCAAATAAAACCCACAAGTGTTTGTGTTTGGCTTCCGCTGCACACAACAACTTCAGAGGGCTTTGAGGGCTCCACACATATTAATAGGTTTATACTTGTAGCAACAGTACAGCTGTGTCAACAGACGTTGCGCTGCAGAAATCTGCTCTCCGCTCACCATTACTGCCGGCCCCGCACTCCTATCAGGGGAGGTTGGGAAGCGCAGGAAGAGGCCGTCTGGGATATTTTCACAGTTGAAGCAACACATGGTGGCATTTAAAGCCATATTCCCAATAAATGCTGGGGCTCGGGCTTCGCCGAGTTCTCTCCCTCTCTCTCTCTCTCTCTCTCTCCACGCACACACTGACACGCGATGTCTGTTTGCATTTCAGCCTAATTTCATTCCGTGTCCGCTTACATTTTCCATTGTGTCATGACACACAAGAGGCCTTTTCAAAGGGGGCGGGATGCATGCAACTTGCAAGTGCGGGCTGGTGGGGGCAACTCAGACCCCACTGAGGTAAACACACTGTCACTTGCGCTTCACAAACACATCTGATGATAGAGCTTCATGCCTATTTTTCATTTCAAACGCTCACCCCACCCCACCTCCCCCCCCTCCGTCTGCCACTCTCCATTCACAGGCTGACTGGGCCAACGGACATGCCCTCATTATGGTGCAGAGTCCACCACAATGCCCCTCCAGTGCAGAGTGGCATTCCATCGCCATGGAGAATCTCTCCGGGCCCTCTCATTGGCTACCAGTTAATAAGGAAGTGTGCACAGTTTGGGGCCATTGGGGCACGGGGCATCGGATGGAGTGGGGGAGAATAACAATGACTGGATCAGAGCAGAGCAGGGATGAAGGGGAGGATGAAAGAAAGGGAGGGGGTAGGAGAGAGAGAGAGAGAGAGAGAGAGAGAGAGAGAGAGTTAACCAGTGCACTAAGCTAAGCAAATCCCCAGGTCTCAAATGTCTTGCTGCTTGATGCAGTTAATGTTATCCACTTCTATAGGCTCCCAAATTGCACATCAACACTAACAGCCTTCAATCGACAGTATAAGCAAATCTGCAATACAAGCAGCCACAAAATCCAGGTTGTTAATGGAAATTTGCAGGTTCTTTCATCTCAACTGCTGAGCTGAGAATACGTTGGGAGATGATGAGTGCAGAGCTTAAGCAGCCAGTCAGGAAATCATTCATTAGAGGCCTCATTAGAGACTAACATATACACACACACTGTACTGTACATAAATACAGACTTCACAAGTAGAGGGACGAGAGAAAATTAAATCACAGAGAGTGGGAGGACAACTAGAGTATAATGTCGTTGCTGTCCGGAAGAAACCACCTAACTCCATTTTTGCATAAATCATTGAACCAATAGAAAGTATTAAAAAGTGCTTCCGGAAAAAAACACTCAACTCCATTGGATCCTCAAACTATCTGCCAAACCAGCTAACTACCCGCCATCTCTTTTCTTTTTTTTCATAAATCAGTGCTATTGAACACCCTTTACATCTGTGTGTTGGTTAAAAAATATTGAACCATTGAAAAGTATTAAAAACCTCCTAAATCCACTTGAGCTGGATGTGTTTTTCATTTTGCTGAAAAATTAACATTTTGGAGTTAGGTAGGGTTTCTTCTAGACAGCAGAGATATATAATTTAGTTTTAGTTTTTTTGAGATACGTTTTCAACTATTGAAACTATATTGTTATCACCGTTACTTTACTGCTACCATGTCTGAGAAGCTAAACTTTTTTTTTACTATACAAAGTAAGCCTTGCCGAGCACTGAGGTTCATAGGGCAGGAGTCTATCTCCTGTGAGGCAGCTGGATGTACAAGTACACGCCCTTGGACATGACGCTAGTATGCCACAGAGACTCACCAAGATCTGACCCAAGAAGCTGAGTGCCATGCAGGTAGGCATTGGTTCCCTATTTTTAGAGTCTTTGGTATGCTGTGTGCACAAGACATAACAATTATGAGTGTGTGTGTGTGTGTGTGTGTGTGTGTGTGTGTGTGTGTGTGTGTGTGTGTGTGTGTGTGTGTGTGTGTGTGTGTGTGTGTGTGTGTGTGTGTGTGTGTGTGTGTGTGTGTGTGTGTAGGGGTTATTAACTGTTCTAAAACCGGAAGGCAGGAGATTAATGATATAAAGAAACCCCCTCCGGTTCTAAGACAGAAGTTCAAAAGCCACTGCTCACGCATAAGGCTACCTCTGAGGTCCGCCAAGAAATTACATAACGACAACCATCACTCAGTGTCCACTTGTTTTATATCCTGGATTACTCGACATGCTATTCACACACATTCCAGTGGATGTACTGTATGTACACTTCCCCACTTGACTTTGGGCTTGGGAAGTGAGGATGTGTTTGACACACAACACACAAAGATCACCTCTGAAATGTTGGCAACGTCACATGTCCCAATACATCTAACCTCGTTGCGGTTAAAAGTCAGTCACACACACACAAAGAGTGATTTAAGACCCAAAGAAAAGACACAAACACAGTGCATGTGTGCGTGTCTGGCATGGGTGGTGATGGTGGGTTATAGGAATGAATAATTCAGCAGGTTTTAGAGATAATGACACAGGCCAAGAATTAAATGACGGGAACAAACAGATAGCAAAAGCCATAGATAGACACAAACTGAGAGTCAAGGGAGGAAGGCAGTAATGTCTGGACACTGCAGGCATTTTAAAATGCTTTAGCACAGCAAACACTCAAAAGGTTAACACAGCCTATTGTGGACCTTACAAGTTCACATGACTTACTGCACCGTAACTGTTTTTTAACACATCAATCCAAGATGTGGTATTGCAGAGGGTTCTGTCAAATAATTTCTGGCAGTGACCAGTAATAAACAATTTCTGGGTAAATACATTTAATTGGTTCTCCAGACAACTGGGAAAGGATATTCAGCCAGATATTTGGTTGCTCTGATGAGACAAGGGCCCTTCCTTCCCACCAAAGACAGATCCTTAAGGCAGGTATGGTTGCTGCAAAAAAAATAGATAAACTGGAAATAAACTGGAAATCTCCAACCTCTCCATGTTTCAAGAGATGGCTCAACAAGATGCTCTTCATTGCTAAGCTGGAACAAATTCCAGAATACACAAGCTAAGTTCCAAATAATGTGGATGCCATTCCTTGCAATACTTGACAATATTTGAGTATATGTTCTGTATACTGTACTTGCCTGCTATGGTGCAACAGTGCATCTTTCACAGTTTAACTCATCATTTTCCCTGCTCTCCGGTGGTCATCAGTCCCACCCATTCGTTCCCTTGTTTTTGTTTAGTTGTTTGTGTGCGTGTATCTGTCTCTTGTATAGTATGTAGTGTACTAGTGTTAAGTTTACTTATCTGTCATTTGATGTTTTATACTGTTGTGTTGTGTCTTGTATTTGACTGCATTTGACTTTGTATTTGAAAAACAGTGGGATGAGCCATGGAAACCTGTACTCAATGGAAATGTGGATTCACTGCTTGCTCGTGGCCATGTTGGCAGGGCAGTCATGGATGGCATCATGTTGACCTATGGTTTCACCATGTTGGCAGGGCGGTCATGGATGGCATAATGTTGACCTATGGTTTCACCATGTTCTGTTGGCAGGGCGGTCATGGATGTCATCATGTTGACCTATGGTTTCACCATGTTGGCAGGGCGGTCATGGATGGCATCATGTTGACCTATGGTTTCACCATGTTGGCAGGGCGGTCATGGATGGCATAATGTTGACCTATGGTTTCACCATGTTGGCAGGGCGGTCATGGATGTCATCATGTTGACCTATGGTTTCACCATGTTGGCAGGGCGGTCATGGATGGCATCATGTTGACCTATGGTTTCACCATGTTGGCAGGGCGGTCATGGATGGCATCATGTTGACCTATGGTTTCACCATGTTGGCAGGGCGGTCATGGATGGCATAATGTTGACCTATGGTTTCACCATGTTGGCACTAGGGCGGTCATGGATGGCATAATGTTGACCTATGGTTTCACCATGTTGGCACTAGGGCGGTCATGAATGGCATCATGTTGACCTATGGTTTCACCATGTTGGCAGGGCGGTCATGGATGGCATCATGTTGACCTATGGTTTCACCATGTTGGCAGGGCGGTCATGGATGGCATCATGTTGACCTATGGTTTCACCATGTTGGCAGGGCGGTCATGGATGGCATAATGTTGACCTATGGTTTCACCATGTTGGCACTAGGGCGGTCATGGATGGCATCATGTTGACCTATGGTTTCACCATGTTGGCACTAGGGCGGTCATGGATGGCATCATGTTGACCTATGGTTTCACCATGTTGGCACTAGGGCGGTCATGGATGGCATCATGTTGACCTATGGTTTCACCATGTTGGCACTAGGGCGGTCATGGATGGCATCATGTTGACCTATGGTTTCACCAAGCCCACGATGGCCTCCAACACGTCCAGAAGTCAAACAGAATGTAGCCAGGTTGTGACTACTGTTCCATTACAGCCAAAAGGTTGTCACTGAGTGATTGGCCTCACTGCACACCCTTAATTAACAAGCTTCTGAACGTTTTAAAGTGTGCTCGAGTATGTGTATTGTGTATGCGTGTGCACGTGCACGTGGTTGGCTGCGTGAGTAGAGTGTAAAAAGTGAGAAAGGTCACTATCCAGTTACAAGCCACGTCTCGGCCCATTCGTGGAATTGCCTCTGCTAATTGGCACTGACAGGAGCATGACCAAATTTCTCCAGACGTAGTCATTATGTACCCTGCTGTTGACGCGACACATAATTGCCAAGCCTGGGTGACAGCTCCGCTCCATCTAGTCACTTCTCATGTCTTTCTGTGGAGAGTGGAGACTTCTAATAACCCAGGAGACTTCTAATAACCAATGGATTCGCAGTCACTCCCGAGACGCACAAACAACAGGTGACGTTTTGGGAGGAATTGACCAAAACATAGAACCAAATTCTCAACTCAAACGGTGCGGATTCATCTGAAGCAAACTTCGCAACGTTCAGCATGGCGACTCGCTCGTCGCATGTCGGCTTGGTACTGCATGGAGGAGGAAGCTGTTGGCAGATCTGAGGATGCGGGCGGAGGTTTGTGGAGTGAGATGTACAGGTAGGGAGGGGAATGTCCATGTACAGTATGCAGTTATTATGGGTAATTAGCAGGACCTTGTGGTTGAGCCTGGCTGAAACAGACAGGGAAGGGAGCCAGTGCAATGAGAATAGGATGGGTGTTTATGTGATCCTGTCAGCGCTGTTCTGGATGTATCGCAGCTTCTGAATACTCTTGCCAGGGATAAAGGCATAGACAAGCTTCTCTGCATCTGCCTGGGCCGTGGTTCAGCGGTCCAGGCACCGTGGCTGGTAATCCAGTCTGGCAGTGTGCCGCGGGTTCGACTCCCGATCCCCGACGGCCTTTACTGTCATCCACCCATCTCTCTCCCCATTTCCTGTCACCCTCCATAAAAAAATATAAAATAAAGGCGAAAGCCACAAAAAAAAGCTTCTCTGCAGAAGGGGCCAGAGTTTGGAGATGTTTGTGAGATGATAGAAGGCATGGTTTTGGCACAGATGCTTAAATGGTCATTGAAAGTCAGGTGAGCATTGAACCGAACACCCAAATTTGTGAGTGAGGAGGAGAAAGGGATGTTAGCGTTTAACCGAAGGAAGTTATTGCTCATCCATGCCTTTATCTCCTCAAGACAGGTGGTGAGATAATGGCTTCATTTCCCGTTCCCATACATATTTCCTCTCTCTAGGTCGTCCTCAGACGAGCCCTCCATCGTCACTTCCAGTCATCCCCGGTTCAAAGTTTTATGGAAAATATTAATCCCTGGTCCGCATCTCAAAATGTTATGACATTTATTTTTGGTTCAGAAAATGTTGACAATCAATGTGTCCATGGTTTGCAGAAACAGAACATCCTTTCAAGGTTTTTTTCTCTCGCCACCAGGCTCACATTAATCACGGCTGTGATTAATGTGATATCGTTACTCGTAAATAGATTTAATATTTGGAATCATAAATAATATAGTTTTTTGCACAGGTCCTACACGCAGAACGTGTCTGTGTTGTGTGGTCTAGATGAATGGCATTTCCAGAGGGCACCTGGCCTCCTGCCACGCCCTTCATTGAGTCTGCACTTCCTGTTTGGAGGGGGGGAGGGCAGTGTTTCCCATTTCCTGTCTGTGGCACAAAACAATGAACCCGTCAACGCAGCGCAGAACACAGACTGGCCAGCCAGGAAGCACTTTGGTCCAACACGCACGCTGCGAGCAGTAAATCCATGCCCATACACATACATCAACTGCGCACGAGCCCTCAGACACAAATTGTAGCGCACATCCTCTAAAGCAGGGGTTCTCAACCCGTGGGTCGACTCGCGACCCCTCGGGGGGGTCGCCCAATTCTTTTGGGGGGTCCCCAAATTATTTTTATTTTGCATGGCTGGAAAACGGAAATGACGAATTTACATAGTACATGCATAAACTTTCCTTAAGGATTATATCTGGTTTCAGTATTCATTTATGATATATTTTCTCTATTATTAAGGTTATTTTTGCAGTCAGTTTGTATTGGCCAAAGCATTTCCGGGGGTCCCCAGCCAAAAGAGTTGATATCCGCTGCTCTAAAGTACTCTCGTTTCCTCTTTTCTCCCCCCTCTCTGAGACAAACATGCATGTGGAATTGCACGCACGCACGCACGCACGCACGTGCTTGAGTAATGGCCACAGTGTATGCATGTTAAGTGCCAGGTGCAGCGCACTGAACAGACAGAGCGCTACAGTTACAGCTCGTTTTATGAGACTCTCGTGTTTCAAAGGACAATTCTAAAGGAATAGAATCAATGGGAGGCCATCTCCTTCCATCAGAAACAGCAGGTCTCTTTAGGTGTTTAAGGCTATATCAATTTTCCCCCACTGTTTTACCATTCATGGAGCAAACTCAAATTCGAGCATATTTTCTTAACATTATCATCGTCCCTTACCCGTTTATCATCGTCAATACCCGTTCTAATATATGAACATCAAATGTTGAACAGTGTGGGTTATGCGAATTAACATTATTTAATAAATCATATTCTTGATGTATGTATTTTGTGGTGTACTCCAGGCAGATAATAGTAGATAATAGAAATTGGCTTGGAGTATGCTTCCATCCGTCCATGATGGAGTTCTTCCGTGTCGTGTCCTGTGTCCTTGAATTGAATTGAATGAAGTTCATTGTGTCCATGATGGAGTTGTGGTCAGTCTTGAAGTTCGTCATTCTGAGGACATGAAGGTATAGCGTGGCGATGTTGCACAGACAACTGTGGCCCACTGAAATGAGTTACTGCTTCCCAGCATGCAACTGTGGTGTAACGCAACGCGCACCCGGATGTTTACCCGGATGTTCTCTACAGCAGACAAACAAACAGCGGCTCTCACATTGCTTAGCTCTCTCATAGTAAGATACGAACAGGTGCAGCACGGAGTGATGGCCATAAAAGGGACACAGGTAGACAGAAGATATCTCTATGTATGGGCACAAAAGGGACAAAAGCCCCCGACACTATGACTCAGACGTATTGGGTCGGTGTGTGCACTATAGTAGTATTCCAATCCATCTACTCACTCATGGATCTGGGCCCCGTGGGTCTCCATCTCCTTGACGACGGTGGTGAGCTTGGTGAGCAGTTTCTGATAAGCGTCCAGGGTGAGCAGGTCCTCCTCCCGCAGCAGGAAGCGAAGGCCGTGACCCTCCGTCCTGCCCAGGCTGTGGCCCGACGGGGCAGCCATACTGGTGATGGTGTGTTGGACGTGGACCATGGGGTGGAGCTTTCCTGAGAGAGTGGAGAAAACACAGTACCAAAATCATTCACCGTTGTGCAACAGTCCCGATTCAGGTCTTAAAAAACATTCTTATAAAACATTTAAGCATATGGCAAGTTATATACTTGGTGCTGAGCACTAAGCAGCTCATTTGGTTCGCAAACCAGAGGCCAGCCAGCAGTAGCAAGTTCAACAACCACCGTTCTATTCTGTCTCTTCTCTGGTGCGCTGCTGCTGATCATCGCCTCCTCCTCCACCGGTTCACTCACATAATAGTATAATAGCCTAAACTGTAAAAGTTAATCGCCAACATTCACCAGCTCAGCCCTCTTCATATTAAATAAATACATTACACAAACAGAATTGTTATTTTTGTTATAATACAATTATTTAAAAAATTATTATCATGCATTTTGGGCCCTTCCCGAAAATGTCAGGCCGGGTCGGGTTCGGGCAGAGATTGAGAACTCTAGCGCTCGCCAAATGGCACAATGCCAGCCAGGGAAGTCACATTTTGGGTATGTTGCTATGCAACACACATAAACGGGGGATTTTGGTCGCACTGGGACCCTCAAACAATGGCCGACATTATGCAGTAGGGTCTATATATATACACGTTGTTCAAGTGAAAAAAGCTGGGGTCAATAGTTAATTAGGGGATGAGGAAGAACTGGATATGATTTCTCAGTAGAGTACACAAGATAGCCATTCTAGTTGACTGGAAATGGGGAGTTATCTTGAAGAGGCTGCGGAGATCTCATTAGAATTACTGTACAGTATTGTGAGAATACAATTGCCTATTTAGCTACATCTTTAATCAAATTTAAACCAACCTGGTGTCCACTCTTCATTAATTGTGAGCTTTCTGCCTCAAAGACATACTGTACAGTATACCTTGGGAAACAAGAAACTGCCAAAATAGTTTATGCAGCATTTCCCAAACATCCCTTCTACGTGCCTTCTCGTTTCTATTGGACTACTGCATATGTTGCCATATAGTGCACCACACAAAACATCACCTGCTTTGAATTGTGGGTAAATTAACACCTTTTATTTTTCCATGTACTGTATGGAAACTGACAATATCCATGTGCTCCTAGTTTGATCTCCAAAATAAATTTTTACTGAAAAAATATTAGACATTTCAAGAGCTACATGTAAGGGAAGAGAAAGAGAGGCTGTTCCCCACCCTATCCTCACACCTGATTCATGTACAACACTGTTGCGCAAAGACCTGCCCCCGCCTGCCTCTGATAGAGCGCTGGTTGTATTGCATCTGCTCGTTTGGATCTGGATTGCGTGCTCGTTTATTATAATGTTTTATTTATTGGTGTAATAATAACCTCATACAGTATCATGGTAAGTGGCAGCAAATGACTCATAACAATTGGCACATTTAATGATGAGTTACCAAGAATGATAACTAATGGTTCAATCGTAAGCTATTTTATAAATCGCCATTGTTTTTGGTCTGCTGCCATTTACTATGATGTTTTATTTATTACCAATAAATAAAACATTATAGGCTAATAAACAAGCACACAATCCAGATCAGATGCACTACAACAGCACTCCATCAGAGGCAGGCGGGGGCGGGTCTTTGCGCAACAGTGTTGTACATTTAATTTGTATCAGGCTATATCCTCACCCACCTTGTTCCGTAACCGTACTGGTGCGCCCTCCCCTTTCCAGGGTGTTCTTCCTGTTGTCCAGCTGCACCCCGAAGGCACTGCCCAGTGAGGTGGAGGTCTTGGGATAGGACACCTCCATCACGTTGATGTGGCAGTTGGTGGGACAAAAGTCACTGCTGTGCAGTGGAGACACCTTGGTCTTGGCCTGCTTGAAGGTCGGCCATGCCCGGTTCTTCAGCACTCGAGAGAACTGGCGGGGAATGGAGGGAGACATGAGGTTGGAGTTATACCATTGTATTGTTCATTATTGCCAAATGTCGTTATTGGGCAAAGTTGCTTACAATGTGAGAAATATAGACTACATACTGTAGGGATCTTGTCAATTCTGTGAACAAACCACAACGACCAAATGACCGGAACTACTTAATATTCATTATTAAACAAAACCAGATCAGAACTCCCACCACGGGACTCAGGAAATCAAATAATACCTTTGCAACCACTATATTAATGGCAAGTATTTCCTTAAAGTCCCTTAAAGTCCAAAAATCTGAACTAACCCTTTAATCGATACACACCGGATAAATCTGCAATCCAACCCACACTCAGGAGCCTGTCATGACAGCAGCATGTCCATCTGCTCTGGCTTGTAACATATTGTGTTAGTGATGGCAACTTGCTACATGTACAGTATGTTCAATGCTCTGGTGTTACAGTTTGTGACTCAACAACCTCCAGAGAGCTTTCTATGTGTTTTGGATTTGTTGCAGAGGAACCGATGGCTTATTAGAAATATGAGCGATAATAAAATACACCTCTCACTTACATTAACCACTCTCACAGTGAAAACATCACAGTGCTTGGAGAAACAAATTCATACTCTTTAAGATAAGATTTCAGTATATGATATGATGTACGCATATTGTATATGCTGCAATAAGAAAGACAAACATCCTTTGGGGCTGGCTTATGAATGCCTGAGAACTGTGCCAAATCGGAAGAGACGCACGGAACATACCCACCCTTGCTTGAAACCAAGGGTGGTATCCCTAACATGCAACGAGATAGCATCTACATGCATACAAGTACAATAACACCAGGAGGCTGTGAGACTGCCTTAATCGAATACAGCTGATATAGAACATAACCATAACCCAACCCATACATTCTTCCTATGAACAATCCTCTGTGCACTTGCAGTGAACCCTCTGTCACAAGGCCTGCATCCCGTCAATGCCCGTCATGTGACATTATGCTATAAGCTGTCGTGATAGCTGGAATCAACATTTTGGCAACTCAGGCCGTCAGAACACGGGCCAATGTATACGTTAGCTAAGCGGCTTAAGCCAAACATTTTGACTCGGTTATCTAAGGAGGGCTGCAGCACAGAGCTGGTAGATCCAGTATGGTCCAGATGGATCACAGGGCTGAAACTCCTCTCGGGACGTTAAGAGACTTAACGCTGCTCTCTCTCTCTCTCTGGAGTTTAACCTCCCCTGCTGTGGACCAGGTTCTCTCTTTCTTCCTGTGTTTCTCTGCATTTTTCGCCCCCTCTCGTTTTCTGTCCTCCTCTCTCTGTCATTAGCTCCATCCCTCCACCCCACCCCTCGTTTTCTGTCTAGGAGTCTGAAAAGGAATGCATCCCTAGAGCAGGAGGGATCCTAACCAACACAAGTCCTCTGGCTGTGACTGTTCAGGTCTATTTATAACCCACTGGTAATTAATGCAAGGTCCACTCTCTAATGTTGAGTTAGACCCCATCTCACTCTTTCTCTCTCACACAATACATTACTGACAGAAACTTGCTTACACACACACACACACACACACACACACACCAAATGACCAAATGACATTTCCACAGCAGGTCAAAGAAGAACTGATTACATTTTTGCACGGCAGCATTCAACATTGTTGATGTTATGATTCGTCTTGTTTGTCAGTCTGATGCATTCGGACATTGTGAGTATAAATACGTATCTCTATGTCTTCTTTTTCTCATGAATCGGTCACATAGCAAGTGCCAGACAAGTTGTAAGGTTAAATGTATACAGTATGGGTGCAGCAGGAACTTTCAACAGTGTCTTGGCTCTTTTGGACCTTCGCATCTAGCATACAACATATGTTGTGAAGGTGTGAGTCAGGCCTAGGTGTGGTTCACAGCCATAGGAGACAGAGCACAACAGAATGCTCAGGCACTGAGCCCTGTAAATAAACCTGTCTCTGGTGCAGAGCTGAACCCTGGAGATCACACCACCTGAGCCTCGTGAATGGCTTCTGTGAAAATGTGTCATAAATGTTGCACTTGACAAATGTGGCTTAAAATACACTTTAATCTAAAATGACCTTACTTTTAGTGGATACACCTGCGTTTTAATCTCCGGAAGAGCACACTTGAGTATTCGAGTATTCAATTATGCTGTGTTAGTGAGTGCTGATCATTACAGCCACTTGTCCGCTGTCTAAAACCTCATTGCATTTATTAGGCCACTAATAGCTTAGAGCACAGAATGCCGCAGATGTGTAATTACAACACTTTCACACTGATTAGTGGGTTAGTTCACTGAAACCGGTGGTGGCTGGCCATCAGAAACGTATTTAGGTTTGGAGACGACAAGGTTACAGGTGGTACATTAGTACAGTATGGTCAGTGCGTTCACCTTCCTGTAGTTGGTGATACGTCGGTTGATGTGCTCCACCCTCTCGCCACACATGGCACTGAAGCGCACCTGCAGCTCCTCCGGGATCACGTCACAGCTGGAGCTCAGCCTGCCACACATCTGCACCAGCGTGTCGTCGTTACGTGCCAGCGCCTCCAGGATCTGACCGGGACAGAGAGCAAGGCAGATTCAATCTGATTAAATCTGTCAAACTAAAACTCAAATTGGGCCACTCTGGTGGTATAACAACTAATGGGATTGGAACCTATGACTGAATTACGGTAATAGTTTAATTTGCTGCTGCATTTCTTTTTTTTTTGCCTCTGCTGGAAAATGAAAGTTACCAGCATTGCTGATTTATAAAACATTCAATTAGGTAACAAAAAAGAAAAAAGTGCAACTTTCTACGGTATAGAGACTGAAATAAATAAACACAGTGTCATATTATATTGTGTAACTATTACTAATTCGTGAGGATACGTCCCAGGTTTTTTTTGATTGAAACCAGATTTGAAACCAAATTGAGACCACAGTCTCTTTTTCATTGGCGCCCTGTATACAAACAAAGAACATTTACAGCAATGATTTTACATTAATGACAAACACACGGTACAAAAATATATAATATAAAAACACACATACACCAGAAAACAGAAACAGAATCTTAAAACCACATATTACAAAAAGCAGGAGCATACGCCTTCCTCTAGTGTGAGGTCAGTTAAAATTATTTTAAAAATAGCATATGAATGGCCCATTGGCCCGGACGGTTAGCTCAACCGTCTGGGCACCTAGGCTGCTGAGCCAGCCTGACGGCGTGCCACGGGTTCGACTCCCGATCCAGACGGCCTTTGCCGCGTGTCTTCCCCTCCATCTCTCTCCCCATTTCCCCATTGTCAGACTACTTTCATCCTATCAATAAAGGCAGAAAAAGCCAAAAATTTGCATATGAAACAAGGATATCCAGCTTCAACTTGTCTTGAAAGATATTCCATAGATGTGGAGCATGCACCCTGAAGGCAGTATCTCCCAGTTTAGAAGAAGTTTTTGGTACCTTCAACAAAAGCCTATCTTGAGCAGCTTTGTCAAATACAGGGGTAGTTTGCCAAGTAGTGCTTTGTAAGTGAACAGGGTAGCATGTTGTTTCCTTCTAAGTGCCAGTGAAGACCACAGGTGCAGACGGGTGACAGCCGGAATGTCGAGCCCCACCCTGTGTCTTCCGTGAGGAGGAAGCCCAACAAACCCACGGTGAGGCCTTTAGGAGGGCCATTCAAGCCGCAAGCGGAGCCTTCACCACCGTTGCCCAGGCAGAGCCTGCAGAACCATTGCGGCTCAAGAATCCACCACTCCTGAATGAAGTGTCTGGTGCTGGGAGTCTGGTGCAACGCACAGGTCCTGGACCTGGTGAGAGCAGGAGTGGACCTGGTGAGACGTAGGAGGGGCCCGGACAGGAGTCAGCCCACAGAGCCTGGTTCTTCCATGCGCCAGAAACAGATTTCCCTATTGATTGAGGGACTGATTGAGGGTAGCTACTGGGACGTAATGTATGCAACTTCTCGTATGAAGCTGCGATACCCGAAACCCTGATGACCTTGGCATACATCACCGAGTGAGGATACGTCCCGGGTGCATCCATGCGATGTTCTTTCGTTTTAATTATGTAACCAAACCTGGTTTTCCCATGTGGCAAACGTACTGCACATTCAAAGGGAATCCTTTAAAGGCCCACAGACCAAGTTACCGTGTCCTAATTAACTGCAACTAGGTCAAGAATATATCTTGGGTGACGTTGGGTCATGTTTAAAGTTGCTCAAACAGCAAAGACAATAATTTCACAATTAGCTGATGGCACTGTTCTGTGCCTGCCTTGGAAGATATAAATCTTAATCTAACATACTGGGTGACATGAATGAATAATGTTATATGTATATACCCCTCTCAACAATAATGATTCTGTAATGAATGAAGTGAGTTGTAATGAGTTGTTGAGTTTCCTTCCATAACACAATTAAACTGCAAAGCAAAGGCTTAACACGATGATCAGTGAGCTTTTTAACTCGCTACAGGAGTTACACCCTTGCAAATAAAAGGATGTCTGTCAAATCTCTCCCATCCCAACGCATGCCGGCGCAACATACAGTACTTAATCAGGTGATTGGCCCCCATTAATGCCTGGCGGCCTACCACTGATGACACAATACACGCTGCACATTATGCGACCAATTTTCAGGCACAGATGCTAATCAACAGCCAAATTGACAGCAGCTTGGTGTGTACCCGCTTTTAGGCTATTGTACAGAATGTACACCCCCAGTGTCCCCACTACCACCAGAAAAGCCTTATCCCGGTCTAGCTCCCAATGTAACCCCCCCCCCCCCCCCCCCCCCCACACACACACACACACACACACACACACACACACACACACACTGGACAAGAGAAACAAAAAGAAAAGATCACAAAGAGTTCTAATGAGATGCCCGCCAGAGCAGAGTGAAAGACAGGGGAGGAAATTTAACAGCAGGAAGAGACTGAGGCACAAAAAAAATAATGCACCCAACTGTGTTGGCGATATTAAAATTCAACATCACACAGCTCTCAAAGGACAATGTGGGCTTCTGGGGCAGATGTTTGTCTAATACAATACAAAAAATTACTTTGTACTTTAGGGCAAGGATTAGGGAAGATAATCTTTCGTTGGAGGGGATGTCAAGAAAATGACTGAATTGTGTACTCCCACGTGTGACTGCTTGGCATTTCATCTGTGCTTTTAAAGATAACACAAGGGTCACCAATCGTGATTTTGCGACATGAGCAAATCTTGTAAGTCTGTTAATCCATCATGATGGATGCTCCGTGGCATGATTCACAATTCAAGAGATGCTGTTTATCAAGCTATTTGGCATATGCAGGATAATGTGTTTGTGAGTGTGGGTGTTTTCAAGCATAATGCGTGTGTTTGAACATGTAGACTCTATAGAATGAGGGGATATTAAATCACCTGGAAAAGTGGCTATGGACGTTTTTAGCCCAAGGAGTGTTTTTCATGCAAAACAAATGCTTGCAATAGATTCAGAATCATGAAAGAATAAACTTGTTTAACCCCTGCACATTTCAGCAGCTGTCACAGATTCCCCTAGACAGGGAAATTGAATTCTTCAACCAGTCTTTGTGAGATGTGTTACTAGACACCTTTACAAACACATTGGTGAAGACATTTCTTGGTAAAGGCATTTATTCACAGATTGGACATTGTTTTCTGATAATTATTCCATGACTAAGACTACATGTCTACGTGTGCGTGTGTAATATGTTCACTCAAACGTGCGTGAATGCATGCGCAAGGTGTGTCTGCTACTTCGGTCTGTTTGAATAAACATCCACCAATCACAGAACACCACTGTTGGGACGAGTTCAGCTCAGTATTTGTGCGCGCGCACGCACGCACGCACGCACGCACGCACGCACGCACGCACACACACACACACACACACACACACACACACACACACACACACACACACACACACACACACACACACACACACACACACACACACACACACACACACACACACACACACACACACACACACACACACACACACACACACACACACACACGCACACGCACACGCACACGCACACACACGCACACGCACACGCACACGCCCACCCCACGCCCTTTTAAAACTGCTGCTGTAAACCTGTCAGCTGATATCAAGCCCCTCAATCATCACAGGGGAGAGAAGCTAGGTTCGCTACAGCACAGTCTGCACCGGAGAAAATCCACCAATCAATGTCAGATGACACTGGGGAAATGCAGGCGTCATAGGAGCCACAGCAATGAGAATGCAACACAGGAAAGGTTCACATGACGTCCATACATTACGAGAGTCATGGTTAGCATGACTCATGATTATGACAGTCATGTTTCAGGGCTAAGAAAGAGTAGGAGTCAATAAACCAGAGTATATGAATGAACGTATGCATCTATCAACACTGAATATAATGAATGAATAATGTGTTGTGAGTCGTTGTGTGTATGTGTGATCTGGGTAGCTGTAGCTTCATGTTGTCCATGCACAACATGAAAGAATACGGAAGAAGAGACAAAACCACACTCTTGAGAATTGTCAGTCACTGGACAGTGACTGAAAAGCTGCTGCACTCAAAAGTGTCGATGCATCCAACTTCAACCGCTTATCCGTAGTCGGGTCGCGGGGGCAACAGCTCTACCAGAGTGCTCCAGACTTCCCTCTCCAGAGCAACATTAGTGACTTCCTCCTGGGGGATTCCGAGACGTTCCAAGGCCAGTGAGTCGATGTATTTCCTCCAACTGCGCCTTGGTCTGCCACGGGGTCTCCTCCCAGTGGGATGTGCGTCGAGGACCTCCCTAGGGAGGCGCCCGAGAGGCATCCTAACCAGATGCCCGAACCACCTCAGCTGACTCCTTTCCAGGCGAAGGAGCAGCGGTTCTACTCCGAGTCTCTCTCGTGTGACTGAACTTCCCACCCTATCTCTAAGGGAGATGCCAGCCACCCGTCAAATAAGAAAACTCATTTCGGCCGCTTGTATTCGCGTCAGCTCAGTGGAATTCGCCGCCCACAAAAGAGGGGGGAAAAAAGATTTAGTAAAAATAAGAAAGGCCAAAAATGATTCGGTTTCACAAACTGTTATGATTCCGTTCTCCTGCTCCCCTGTAGCCTGCAGGAAGGGGAAGAGGCAGGGGGTGTTGTTTATGTCTTCATTATACTATCCCTCATAAAGCCAGCCCCAGCTCTAAGGTGCTAAAAACCCAACACCACTATTCATCACCTAAGAGGTAATCGAATTGTCAAACCCCTCCACCGCATCTTTCCCTACACAGCAAGCAAACAGATAGGAAACAGGGATATTTTCAGAATGTCATAGCACAAAGCGATGGCTCTGGCATCAGCAATACTCCAGTCCAGATGAATAACATTTATTGCGGACAGACGGACAGTGTGCAGCATATGGAGAAGAAAGTGTATTCTCTCATGCATTTTATTTTTTAATTATGTCTTTTAGTATTTCTATTCGTTATTTCCCTATATATACCATTTTATGCCTTAAACACAGCATGTTGAATTGCCTCTGTGAATGAAATGTGCTATACACAGACTTGCCTTGCCCTTGATGCATAACGATCAGTATCAAGGACTGTCAAACACTATGTGATAGTAGACGAGAGGGAGAGTTACTGTATATCGTGAGCTACTGGCACTGGTGCGCTGCGGTCGTAGATCAGAGTTTATTACTGTGACTCTACCACTGTTTCATTATCAATATTTATGATTGGACGTCAGGACAATGATGACACACGCTTATTGTGAAAGTTTATTCCACAAAGAAAAAATGGCTCCTTCCTTTCCACTTTCTTGCACATCCAGGCTGTTGCAAGGGGGGGGGGGATAAACTGTTGACTCTGCCCATTTGGGGAATTTATAGGTGCAGGCTAGGCTCCTTGACACTTTATTAGATATAATTAAATATATAAGACTTCTTTTAGATACTATTCATACCTTGGCAGTGAGGCTGAAGAATCCCTTGGGTTCCACCATCTTCTCCAGCACATGGCACTTGATGCCGGCCGTGCTATCGTACTCATACACCACGCCGTACTCCAAATGGACATTGTCAACGGTCAGGCTCACGTGGTCCTTCTTCCCATCGATGATGGCGATGGTGTTGAACTTGTCCATCACCTCTATGCGTAGACAAATGTAGAATACCAGAGACTTTATAGTTTAGACACATGAGGGGCGAGGCACCTACTGTAGAACTACTGTACAGTACACATATAATACAAAAACAAAAGTCATGCACACAAACATTCAAACACAAAGATGAGCACACACACATGCACACTAGCTGACACACACACACACACACACACACACACACACACACACACACACACACACACACAAACTCGCAAAGACACACTAACGATGTTATTACATTTCATGATAAGCACAAAATGTGGTACTTTAGATGGATCCAGACTGGTATCTGTAGCTCATTTTAGAAAAAAGGAGACCCTCTGCTCATGGATTTCTTTGCACCCCTTTCCTCAGAGATTGACGAGCAATTCCAAATTCATTTGGTTAACCAGCTCTGTACTAATGCGATGACTTAATATGCCAATAAATCCCACTCTTGAGCCATTTGCTATGAAGGGAACAGCTTTCCTAGTTTACCCCCTATGAGCTCCATAAATCGTGTATGTGTGTGTGTGTGTGTGTGTGTGTGGGGGGGGGGGGTTAACACTTGATGAGCTAGATGGGGGTGATCGCTCTGGGCCTAACGCGCTCCAGATGGAGTCGTTGGAGCCGTGTTGAAAGTTATTGCTGGTTCAATTCAGAAAAGGCAGAGAAAAAGCGTTGTGTTCCGCACTTGTGTTTTTGTGCACAAACCTGGGTTACATCCACAATGACCTAGAGCAGAAATTGTTACCAAATGGATGGTTTGCGCATGCACTGGTCATTGTGGCCGATGTGTGTTCCAGTGCACACACGCACAGGCACACGCACACGCGCGCACACACACACACACACACACACACACACACACACACACACGCACGCACACATCCACACAGCAACATCCTGAGTGCTTTCTCACTCTGTGTGTGTGTGAATGTCTTTATGTCTTGTGCTGTTACCTTCTACTTTACACTCAAAGCCGTCTCCGTTCTCCTCGGGTGAGGGTCTCTGATTGGTCTTCTGGTGGTCTTCCTGGGCACTCTCACTGTTGTTATACACCCATTTAATGCTATCTTGCTGCATTTGGACACAAAAAGAACACGGCAGACACCAGAGCTGAGTTCTATCCATAGTCCATCTATCCAGTCCAGGCATCGTTAACCACATCTTTTGGCCTATTTTATACTCGGTCGTACAATGTGTCATGCAAAAACAGCTAATCTACGAGCTCTCAACATGTCACATCACACTGAATTTGGAGCTTGTAGATCTGCTTTTTTTTGCAATTATTTTTTACAGATTGAATACAAATTGAATGCCCAAAATTAAAAAAAAACACCGGGGGTTAATGTGGAAGAGTAATAAAAATTGAGGATGCATGTGGTTATGGCATCGATGGCAAAATGAAGTGCAGGTTTCTATTTCAATTCTGGAACATTTTCTTAAATAAAAGTAAAAATTGACCCAAACTCCGGCAGACAAGCACGCAAAATGGACACAGCTGTAAATCAGCTACACGGGCTGTCACACTGTGCTCGATATCACTCTTGTGATTTCATTCATTGGGGGACATTGGGGAATATGTGCTGCATCATTGAAAAAATAGCCAAAAAGGAAAGAAAGCTATCTATTCCAATGGTTCCTGTCTGTTGGAACTCAAGCTGAGGTCTGGGTTTTATCAGTGGTGGACAAAGTACCCTCAAATCCAGTAATTGAGTCCAGGCAGGTATAGATACTCCTGGTCAAATATTATACTCAACTACTACAGTACTTTATACATAAGTATAAAGAATACTACAAAAGTTCCTAGAAATGTAGTGGAGTCAAGAGTATATTTGTCTTTGGAATGTAGTGGGGTGGAAGTCTTGAAATATGAATTCAATATGAATATGAATGAATACATATGTTTTAGTGTATTTTCAGATTTCTGGGCTAGGCTTGCGCCATTATCGACAAAAGCTGCAGGGTTAAAGTGGTTAAGTAAAGTACACAAGTAAATGCACCTAGTTACTGTCCACCACTGTGTTTGATGACGCATGTCTAGGCCGGCTCACCCCACCAATACGTTGCACTGTAGGATCACCCCACCAATACGTTGCATTGTACAGTAGGCTCACCCCACCAATACGTTGCACTGTAGGCTCACCCCACCAATACGTTGCACTGTAGGCTCACCCCACCAATACGTTGCACTGTAGGCTCACCCCACCAATAATTTGCATTGTGTCACACAAGTTGGGCTGGCATAGCAGCACACACCGGTTAGAAGCTTTCGCAAACACATGGAAACGGCACAGACCGCAAACGCGACCCGTGCCATAAATGTGCATTGTGAGTGTGTAGTAATTTTATGTGTGCACACGTGTGTGTGTGTGTTTTCACTGTTCCCCACACCCAAGTCCACAGTGGGGATTTTTCCTGTTGGGCTGCATGCTGTGTTTTCCTACTGAGCTGTGGTCTGCTGGGGTAAAACCAACACACGTGTGCACCGTGCACCACACACACACGCACGCACGCACGCACGCACGCACGCACACACACACACACACACACACACACACACACACACACACACACACACACACACACACACACACACACACACACACACACACACACACACACACACACACACACACACACACACACACACACACACACACACACACACACACACACACACACACACACACACACACACACACACACACACACACACACACACACACACACACACACACACACACACACACACACACACACACACACACACACACACACACACACACAGGGCGTTTCCCTCTATGCCCATACGTGATGTAAACCAGATCTCCAATCATGTTGGAACCGTATAGCGCTTCATTAAGCCTCCAGCCTAAATAAGTGCGTGTCCAGGACAGACACACACACACACACACACACACACACACACACACACACACACACACACACACACAAACACACCCCCGCTCACACCCTCACCTCTGTTCTCACACCTCCTCTCCTTCAACAGGTGGCCTCTTGAACTACAGCTGTCCTCCTCCTCCACTTCCTGTGCGTAAAACCTCTTTCCCACCAGTTCACTTATGCCCAGTTCACTTATCGCCAGACCCCCCCCCCCCCCCTCACGCTGTATACTTGAGTGGGATCTAAATCTGTAACCCTATTTTATCCTCAGGTATTTTAAAATACATGATCTACAAGCTCAAGCAAGCTTGTAGATCTGCTAATTTCAAAATGATTCGCGGCCAAATACGAGTCCGTTTAGGGACATGAAAATGTTTGAGAACTCTCTCTCCTCCTAGACCACACTCCTCCGTCTTTACACCCATCCCCCTCCATCTCTGCTCTCTCTCCCCTTCGGTGTCAGCAGCTCCAGGCTGTCTCCCATCACCCCCACCCCCCTGCCCCCCCCTACCTCCAGCCGGAGCCCCAGCAGACCCCAGGCTCTCTCCCCAGCCGGCATGCCAGTCTTCCCACCACTGTGAGCCAGGGGTCAGTGGTGGTGGAGCCAAGACTATTATTATTACTGCGTAATGACCCAGAGAACCAGAGAAAGGGTGAGAGTATGGGAGAGATGGAGCGAGGGTTGCATTTCTTCTCACACTCGACATGTTCTCATCTCTCCCTTTGTTTTGTCCGTCACTTCTCACTGCAAAACAACTTACAATTTAGTATCCGTTTCTATCCTATATTAATTAAGTACGAACCCTCTAGACCTGTTGTCTGCTAAGTACAAACATGTTCGTACCTAAAGCTTTACAAAAATAACAAACGGTTTCGGCGAAGATCTACTTTTAACATTGGCCCGGTTGCTAGGCAACGCCTTCGTCACCCCCAGCACCAGGATTCTTGCGCACAGCCCCCATAAGCTCCATTCAAAGTAGGATCTTCTGTGGTCACTATCTCTGAAACTACAAGCACTGTCCGTGGTTTTCATCATCCATCCGAGCTTCGGATGTGATTTGTGATTTTGTATCGCATCGCCCTAAACATGTTAACGTTTCTGGCGCAACGTAAAGGTACATCGTGAGCTACTGCTAACATTAGCCAATCCTTACAATGGCGGCCTCTTACACAGATGAAGCCAACCATGAAAGGCAGCTGGGGGTAAACCCAGACACAAGCGTGTTGTTGCTCAACTTCAATACTAAGCCAGCTTGGGAACCAAGCGGCCATTCTATGTACATCCTGACCCACTGCTGTCTCGTTGAATTTTCTGTGTTACTTCCTTCCACTTCCTGTTGTACTGTACCTGCGTAGGCCGGCGGTATTTCCTGCATGCGGTGACGTGTGCGATGACACTGGCGTGACTCTCCTTGCTCACGTTAATGCCATTCACCTTGATGATGCACTGGCCCGGATGGAGGCCCGCTGTGGCCGCCACCGTCCCTGAGAGAGAGGGAGAGAGAGAGAGAGAGATGGGGATGTGTAGCGCCAATGGCAGTATTCAATGCAGAGTGAACTGGTAGAAATGTAAATAAATATTGCATCCTAAACTCAAAACAGAAAAGTAAAAATACAACATATTCATCATTTTCAGTAAACACTAACAGCTCCATGCTGAGGAACACTTGTTTATTTTGTACATTTACAACTCTGCTTCCTGCTTTGAAAGCTGTGGAAATGGGTGTGAGAGAGAGATCGAGAGAGAAACAGATAGACACACAGAGAGAGAGAGATTGAGAAGGAGAGAGAAAGTGACTGGGGGGTAGGGGGGGGGGGGGGTAGTGAGGTTTTGTTTATCTGGGGTAGTCAAGGGCCTCTCTCTCCTCTCAGGGATGAGATTCAGACTGGGACAGGACTTCCAAAGTTTACCGCTATCAGGAGGAAGTGTGTAACAAGCAGACTAAATACTCCACCCCACCACCTCCCATTCCGCTTCACAAATGTTATTTGCATAGCTTCTCAAAAACACACCATGCACGCTACACATGTATTGTATCCTACATATATATATGCTTCCTTCGTGTTCAGCGGGAATGAGATGCCGAGTCTGCAGATCCCCCTTGAAGCAACATTACAGTAACCTGACTCCGCCAGATGGTGGCAGCAGTTCACTCCTACCTCCATCTGGTCTCTCTCGGGCAGAGACGATGTACCCGAACCAGCTGATTTCGAACCAATCAGTGGCAGGCTCTTGCTGCGTGTTGAGGCTGTGCCACAGTGTACATGTAAACACAACCTAACAGGACTACAACTCCAAATGATTATGGCGGTAGCAGATTCTTGTCCCGCTGGTTCGGGTTCATCGTCTCTGCTTGAGCGAGACCAGATGGAGGTAGGAGGAGGGAACTTGTGAATACCGCCGCAATCTGGCGGAGTCAGGTTAACATTACAGTAGCTAGTTGCTACATTAAAAATGATCTGCAACATTGTGTAACTAATTGACTACTTTGTTATGTAGCTCAGCTCTTCTACATGATTGTGATTTTTGAATCATTTCATAAATGTTTTCCATGTGTAAAGCACTTTGTAACATTTTGTTTAGAGAAGTGATCAACTAAAACTAACTAACCTTCCATCCTAATCAGTCTCACATCCCTCCTGTTGGCCCGAGTCACAACAGTGACTGTCCCCTGGTGTCTCGTTATCGCTACCATCAACATTCAACACTCAGGGTTTTTTATGTGCACTGTACAAAACAATCAACTTCCCAGAAAAATGGCCAGATGGATTTTTCTTTACGATTGTCCCATCTCTGCCAGCAGCATACTCCTGTGATAAACATGCTGTGGAGGGGGGAAGCGCAGCAACGTGGAGGAAGGGCCCTCTGATCAATTAGGAACAGTAAAAAAGGAGGGGAAACGACACGAAAACAAACATCTGTCAAAAGACTTCCCAAACAGAGGGAAAAAATATGTGGTTAAATGGAATTAAGCCATTACCATGTGGTAAGGCACAGATAATCAATAACGCCCTGGGTTTTGCCAGCACCTTTCACCAAGTAACTGCAGCACATGGAGAGTATGAGAAAGATAATTTGGCCAGTTGTGGCCAAGTCACACTCACACACAGACACACACACACAAACACGCATGCGCATGCGCGCACATGGAGACCAGCATGCCAGCTGCTTGCCATCTGCACCACAATAACAGAGATGCATTGTGAATCGAGTTCCTTTTCCTAGTGAGAAGGACAGATCGGGCAGATAACTCATCTGATAATGAGCCGAGCGGTGCTCTCTGTCTCACCTCTGCCCACAGCATGGACCACAGACGGCCCAAACCCACGGATCTGGAAGCCCAGTCCATCGGCAGAGTCTGGGATCTTCACCGTTCTGCAGATGTGGAAGGACAAAAAGACACATCGAGACACGCGTATGCGATTCAAACTCACCCAAAACGTTCCTGCAACTCTTGAGAGTGTAACAGTCACAACATAAGCACTCATCCACACTCACACACTATACTGTGTCTTACTCTCTTGGCTTGGTGCTGACCAGCACCCTCAGAGGTCCTTTGCTGTTGAAACACTGCCTGAGGAGGATCTCCACTTCAGAGAAGGGTCTGAGAAACACCAGGTCTCCGTTTATGCCAAACAGCTTCTTCCCTGCTTCCAAACCAGCCATCTGGCAACGGGACGCCACAGAATAGAGTTGATTAATAGAAAATAATAGAAATGTATACATTATTATCAATATGATATACTGTCTTTAGCTCCGTCTTTGTGAGCTGTACATATTAAATATTTGTACACAGTCATTTATATAGCAATATGTGTCATATTATTGCATATTATATCAAGAGACACTATTTATGCTCTCTCTCTCTCTCTCTCTCTCTCTCTCTCTCTCTCCTCATTTTAAATTAAAATGAGGCTCACTGAACGGAGGACAAAGAAATAAATTGAATTAATCAGAGAATAAATGGCAGATAATGTTCTCTCTCACACACTCTCCATCCATGTACTCTTGGGAGATATTATTATCAGGAAAGTAATCTATAATTAATTATGATTATAATGTTATCTATGAGCACACAGCTGGATTCTGTTGTAGCTTTAACAGTCCTGAGGTCTTAAATGCAGACAATCAGGACCTTGCATGCACATATACATACACACACACACAGACACTGAATGTGCGTGCTAGCCAAGCCTTCCACATGCACGCTACAGCAATAGTTTGGGGACTGGAGGGAATTATCGGTTGCACTCTGAGATTGATCACAGTTCCCCTGAAAGCCCACCACTGCATTTTTATCTCGCTGATCAAAGACGCTTAAGCACAAAAGCAGACCTCAAAAATGCAGAGCGGCCTTTAATGTGTTCTATTTCAGCCCGGCGACTCTCGTAGTGTTTGCATCAGTGTCCATAACAGCAAAACGAGTTGAGCCCTGAGACCAACCAGACCAGACCCCACCTCATCTTCACACACACACACACACACACACACACACACATGCCACTGCACGCAGGCACACACACACACGCACAAACACAGACGTGCGCGCACACACACACACACACACACACACACACACACACACACACACACACACACACACACACACACACAGTTCTTTGATGGGGTTCCAGGGGGTCCCAAGTTAAATGATGGATGGTTACGAATCAAATGAAATATATTTAATGGAACCAAACGGGGCCATTTGGTTCCGTTTCTCCCTGAATTATGGGGGTCCATGGCCTTATGCAACAAACTGGGGGCCCTAGAAATTAAAAGGTTTATTTGTGTGTGTGTGTGTGTGTGTGTGTGTGTGTGTGTGTGTGTGTGTGTGTGTGTGTGTGTGTGTGTGTGTGTGTGTGCACGAGCTCTTACCTCAGCTGGAGAGCCCTTCTCTACAGACTTGATAATAGGGACTCGGTTCCTCTCTTCCAGAGTAAAGCCATAGCCTCCGTCACTGGGTCTTATCTGGAATAAGACAGGACTCCTATCAGTAGGACAATACACATTGTATGCATACCAAGAGAACCATGGAATCACACGCGCACACACACACACACACACACACACACACACACACACACACACACACACACACACACACACACACACACACACACATACACAGCTGTACACAGTCATACTGGTACAGACAGATGACCAAGATGTTCTTTGCTCAGACCTCTAAAAAGTTTGCTTACTGAGGTAAAAACGAATGACTTGTGCAGTGTTAGGGTTTTTCCCCAGCTGTGTGTGAGAGTACTTTAGACATGGGTTTGGTATGGTTTCCTAATTTTTTTTTAATTTAGTAAGTTGCTGTTAGTTTACAATAGTTTAGGCATGGGTTTTCTATGGTTGCATTAATTTGAATTACAGTTAGGCTACTGGTATGTTAGTTACGTTCAGGCATGGGTGTTCTATGGTTTCATTCATTTGAGTTAAAGTTAGGCTCTGTCAGGACAGTTACATTTAGGCATAGGTTTGACATTGTGTCATTCATTTGAGTTACGGTTATGCACTGTTAGTGTAGTTTAGGCATGGGTTTGGTGAGGTTAAGGTTAGGGTAAGGATCCCAGGAGGGCGTTTATAGTGCTTGACAGCTCAACAGCGTTTCCTTTACCAATGCTGTCCAACTGTCCAGCTGAACAACCACTAGTGGCAATACATACATGGCGTAGAACTGTATATGGATGAGGATAAAAAGCAGGGTGACAAAGAGGGAAAACCATCACTCACCAGGAGGGATTTGGCGATGACGTTCTCAGCTATTTTCAAGTCGTGTTTCATGGGCTTATGTTTGGTGTTGGAGCCCTCCATCTCCTCGTCGGCGAAGAACCGGAACAACAAGGGCTCATCCTTGAACTCGCTCTTCTCCAAGACTGGAGGGTAACAAAAATAAATTAGAAAATGTATTCATTCATTAGTCATCAGCTGAACAATCACAAGAACAATCAGATAAACAAAAACACAGCAGGTAAAAACAACTAAATCCCTTAGCCTCAAATTCAAGTTAGCATGAAATTAAGCTTGTTCTGCTTGTTCACTGACCTAAATCATGGTGGGCAATTAAATAGTTGAAATTAAATGCTTTGCATACTTCCTATTTAGAATATCACATCATATTTTGTTATTGATACGGTTTGTGGAGAACATAAATCAAAAAATGACTGTACATGTACATGCTGAGTACAGTAGTGCATCCCGTGGATGCAGAGGTCCTTGTTTTATTGCGTCCATGAGCTATAAACTGCGTTTTGGGATGCAAAATGCACGCTATTTTAACCCATTCTGAACGGGAACCCATTTTGGTGTCAGCATCATGTTATGCTTTAGCTATTGAAAAATAGCAGATCTACAAGCTCGTAGCGCGCCACCGAGTGGCGCGCTACGAGCTTGTAGGTCTGCTATTTTTGAAAAATCGAAGAACGACTGACATTTTCAGAATCTGATCTCAGGTCAGAATGGGTTAATCATCAGACCAGTCTGTGTCCAGTGGAAACCTCGTATGAATCTGATCTCAGGTCAGAATGGGTTAATCTCTGCATTGTGTTAAATAACTTAAGCATTATGAACATTCTCTTCAAATGGGCCTGGACGCTGGTACAGTATCAACGGCAACAAAGGACCTTTAACCAAGAGTCCTCGAGTTTGAAATAAACCCCCCAAAAACACCCCCGAGGGGGGAAAACAAGAGTTCCCTCGCTCCTTCGCTCTTTCTCAAGATCAGATATAGCGCCAATAGTTTTAATAACCACATCATCAGGCCAAATAACTCACTGGCACGAATGGCAAAATGACCCCGCGGGCTGTGGAAGTGAAGGGAAATGACTGCTGTTCTGTTCCATAGCTTTACAGGCTCAACTGTGGGCAGCGCTGAGCCGTTACATCATGGAGGTACGGGCAGACGAGCAGTGACTCAGTGCATGTATGATGTGGACTTTGGCATGATGGCAACGTGGACTTTAAAAACAGGTCTGACTCTTATAAACACACACAGTAACCATGGCTACTGACCATTTGCACTTGGACTGACAAATATCCCACGTGGCAGCTGCCAGGTTCTCACAGCTACAGCAAACCACGCACACACACACACACACACACCACTTGGCCAGTGAGTTCCATACATACAGTACAACTATGATGTTAACTCCTGGAAAAATATATTCCAAATTTGAGGCACATTTTCACGATTTAACAAAAATAGCAGACTTACAAGCTCGTAGCGCGCCACTCGGTGGCGTGCTATGAGCTTGTAGATTTGCTATTTTTCAATAGCTAAATTATAATGTTTAAAAGTAAAACACCAAAAGGGGTTCCCGCCCAAAATGGGTTAAAAACAGGTCTGACTCTTATAAACACACACAGTAACCATGGCTACTGACCATTTGCACTTGGACTGACAAATATCCCACGTGGCAGCTGCCAGGTTCTCACAGCTACAGCAAACCACGCACACACACACACACACACACCACTTGGCCAGTGAGTTCCATACATACAGTACAACTATGATGTTAACTCATGTTGTATGCTGTGGTGTACACATGGCGCACACGCATAGTCGCATACACACACGCGCACACACACACACACACACACACACATACACACATACACACAGGAACAAAGCACTTCTCAAACTTCTGTTTATGTATTTATGTCAACGTGGCCTATCAGAGGCATCATAAATGGAAATGGAAGGAACCAGAACAATTGTGTGAACTGCTAATGCCAGGCACCTTCTTTACCCCTGGCCACCCCCCTCGACACACGCACGCAATCGCAAATGCGCGCAACTCTCCACAACTGACTGAATTGAGGCCTATTTTTTAGCTTTTTTTTTGGGGGGGGGGGGGGGGGGACAACATACAAAGTTACACGATGTTGCAAGTTTGCAGCACGTTTCAATGTGTTGGAACTGAAGGGTCGTACCGTGGTGCATGAAGCCATTGGCACACAGCTCCACCCCCAAGATCAACGCTTCCTCTCTCGTCCTGCAGTCCCCCTGCATCGGAAAACACACAGCAGAGAGAGAGAGAGAGAGAGAGCAAGAGAGAGAGGCAGGGCGAGAGAGAAAGAACAAAGCACATTGTGTGTCATAAATGTCATGTATACAAGTTGACAATGCGACGCGTCAATCAGCTTGTTGAGGTTTGGTACGCGGCATTGCCCAGGTTATGGGGGTGAGCATATAGGCTCTCTCTGTCCGACAATAACCCATTCTGACCGGGCACCCATTTTGGTGTTGGCATCATGTTATGCTTTAGCTATTGAAAAATAGCAGATCTACAAGCTCATATCGCGCCACCGAGTGGCGCGATACGAGCTTGTAGGTCTGCTATTTTTGAAAAATTCGAAGAACGACTGACATTTTTAGAATCTGATCTCAGGTCAGAATGGGTTAATCAGACCAGTGTGTGTCCAGTGGAAACCTCGTATGAATCTGATCTCAGGTCAGAATGGGATAAAGTTGATTCTATTCTAGCCCTCTATGGGATATTGAGTGCATGAACTTACTAGGCTATCTCTGTCCCCCTCTCTCCCCCTCAGGCCGATCAAGCTGTGACCCGACAACAGAAACCTGCCAACAATGCCAAGGTTTACGCTGGCATCAGGGTATTCCGCATAACACAGTAATGTATATGCATGATACAGGCTCGCAGACACATCAACCCCACATGCCGTGTTCACAAGGGCAGATGCAAAGATACAGTTATACCATTCATTTTCAATGGAAGCCAGCGACGTGACGATACAAAGACACATCTGCCGTTGTGTAGCTGCTGCAAAAGCCACAACAGCTACAAAAACGTTGAGCTGGTTTCAACTTCAGCTATACAAAGATACAAAGCTACAAATGTGCCGTGTAGCTTTGCATCTTTGCGAGAGAGAGAGAGGGAGTTGTGTGAGACATCAAACCAGAGCTTGATCAGTGAGGTGTGTGTGTGAGTGAGTGTGTGTGTGTGTGTGTTGTTTTTTTTTTCTCTCACTGTGAGCCCGGTTTCTAAATATCAGTGCGAATCTGCACAGTTAGCGTTCCAGTCACTTGGCGTGAAGCGAGTGATTTGTTTTCTCCGTTCACGCTGCTTTATGCACCGTCATGACACGCTGCGTCTTTGAATTGACTTTGTATGTAATTGTGTCGCTCGAACAAATATTTTATCTTTCGGTGAACGCACTTTTAAAACACACACCCACACACACACACACACACACACACACACACACACACAGGGAGATGTCTAGACGGCTCAGTGTGATGGTCCTTGAAGTCCCACAGGTCGACCTAGGTCATGCAGGCACACACGTACATAATATATACACACACACACACACACACACACACACACACACACACATGGCCATAATGTCTGCCGTTGATTCTGCTGTCAAACACCACGCGTCATTTCAGCGCCGTCGTCCCAGACAAGACCATCAATCTGTTGACCTCAAAGCTCCCTGTCAAAGCCAATAAAGCTCAGCCATCTAATCAATTCTCCCTCTCTGTTTCCTTTTTACTCCTCTGAGAGGATAAGGACCGCTGTGAGCGTCTGAGTGTGTGTGTGTGTGTGTGTGTGTGTGTGTGTGTGTGTGTGTGTGCGTGTGTGTGCGCGTGCGTGTGTGACTTAATCTCTTTCCTCTGTTGCATATTTGAAGTGACCCGCCTGTTATGACAACAGTCGCTTCCCTCTCTCTTCCTCCTGATCCTCTAGTCTTCTTTCATCTTCCCTGTGCTTCCAGAGGTGGTGCTGAATGTGTTTCCAATATGCTCGGGGGTGCCAACGGGGGAGGGGTCATGTGGAAATGACTGGACTGCTGGGCATGATATAATGCTTACCTGAGCTATGAGCCAGTCAATCAGCTTGTTGGCCATCACCACTGATTTGTACGTCCGCAGATGGTAATCCTTGTCCCTGGATGAGGACAAACAACATGATGTTAAGCCATTTAGGCCTGACGTCGAAATAAAATAAAATGTATTCTGAAAGAATATTATATTCAAAGATTTGTGCCTCATTTTCACGATTTTTCAAAAATAGCAGACCTACAAGCTCGTAGCGCGCCACTCGGTGGCGCGCTATGAGCTTGTAGATCTGCTATTTTTCAATAGCTAAAGTATTACATGATGCTTAGTTAAAACACCAAAAGGGAAATGGGTTTTAAACTCTTGTTAGAAATCTTGGATGCACGAATATTAACCGCAGAAGTATAGCCAGCACACAATATGTATGTATGACAACCCTGAGGAAGGCCTATCGCGTCAAAACGCGCCCGTTGCTTGTCCATGAGAGGTAAATAAACCATGTTAAAACCATTGTGTGCTGGCTACTTCTTCATTTCTAATACTACCCTCCCCTGAAGTTCAGTGGGCAGACACATGGCATGTGTGGCAGCAGCATTCATTAGGCATCAGGCCTGCTATATTGCGACCGATGGCTAGAGACTCAAGACCATGATGAAGTACAGTACAGTAGGACTGTATAAATTCCACTCAGTTACTGGTGGTCACTTTAAAAACATTGGCAGTTGCGTGGTTGTTATGTCAAAGTGAGTTTTCTGTCCGCCGTTAGCGGCCTAAGGGCATTGCAGTCCGAAGGTCTCGGTCAGGGCTCTAAAGTGTGTTTGGCCCCACGGAGCCCCATGTCACTGTGGCGTTGCTCTGTCTGCTGCTCTCAGTGTTACCACCGCCACACGGCCAGATTCTCCGCTTGCCAGACCCCCGGAATGCTGTCTGAAATAGAGCTGTGACTTTCCCATGAACGCCGGGGTCTCCCCGGGGACACGCATTGGGGCCGAAGAACAGCAGGCCCGGGAAAGTCCAGGGTCGCCCGCAACTTACTGTACACCACTTACTGTACAGATCCACCACATGCAAGCAAGCACACATTCACTGACCTCACCTCACTCACCTCACCCACCTACAGGTACTCATTCACACATAGACCACCCCACACATATGCACATTTAACACACAGACAACCTCTCATGGAAATAAACAAAAAATACTTCAAATACAGTGCTCATTTAATCTCACTGCACATACGTACACACACACACACACACACACACACACACACACACACACACACACACACACACACACACACACACACACACACACACACACACACACACACACACACACACACACACACACACACACACACACACACACACACACACACACACACACACACACACACACACACACACACACACACACCCCCCCCCCAGATGAGTCAAACACAACATGTGGGCCAAATAAAAATCCAATCTCAGCTGTCTGCAGCTCCCCAGCATGTGGAGTGTGAGAGGGCAATCACACAACCCCAACCCCCCCCAACACAAACACACATACACACGCCAGGCCCATAAAGGAACATTCTGTTGCGTAAGTGCATCCGACAGACTGGGTTTGGTCTGCGAGGAGGGTGGAGTGTTGTTGGTACACACTGGTCAGTGGTCAGGCACGATGCTCTGGCCACGCCAGAGCCTAACGAGCGTGGACGTGCATTGGAGTTGTCAAGAGTGAAAAATGAGGTCCGGTGAGCAGCCATATGCCATAAGGGCAGCGCCAATCTGTGGAGCAAGTAGCAGAGGGAGAGGTCATATGGGGAGGTGCTTAAATGGCCCGCTGCGAATGGAACAGAGCCTGGGAAGGGAAGTTGGCAGTACTTTTTTTGAAGTGAAGGGTAAATTGATGGCCCAGGCTTAAAACGTGAAAGTCTTATAGCATTTAGTTTAGTAGTTTTAAATGCTGAGTAAATACCTAATGTTATTGTTGTGTTTTAAATTCTATGTATTTTGTTCTTTGTGTTATTGTCTCGGTTATATGTATACCGTATAACATACTCACATGCTGTACCTCCCTTTGGTCAACTCTGGTTCTAAATGTAAATGTGCTTTAGAAATTAAATTGACTATGCAGCACAACCCATGAAAAATGTATCCACATAACAAAGCAACAGTATTTTCCCCAGAGTTGTTATAATATTCTTCTTCTGTTCTTTCGTTAAAATAAGTGAGTGTCTGTCTGTCAGTTGACTTTCAGTTTGCAGCCTTTCCATGTTAATATCTTAACCTATTCTGGGTGGGAACCCCTTTTGGTGTTAGCATTATGTCATGCTTTAGCTATTGAAAAATAGCAATCCACAAGCTCATAGCGTGCCACCGAGTGGTGCGCTACGAGCTTGTAGGTCTGCTACTGACATAGAAACATAGCTTTTTCAGAAAACTGTCTGATCTCAGGTCAAAATGGGTTAAGCGCCTTCTCTTCCGAATTCCGATGCATGAATGCATACCTGTGTCTGAAGGGCTCTAGCCTTTAAAGGGCTTCAATATTTCATACAAGGGAATCAGATATCACTGAGGGCCTGAATTCACAGCTTTCTTCTTGGGGAAATGGGCTGTCTGTCTCGTCCCCCCCAACACACAGACACACCTCGCCCTCCATCCCCCAGTCCTCATTTCTCTCACTGTGCCAGGAAATTCCACCTAATTAGGCAAGGGCTGGTTGGTCCAATTAAACCCTGGCATTCCCAGGCCGTGGGACGCATTGTTCAGGACATTCAGTGAGAAGGAACTGTGCTGCACAGACACTCTGGCACACACACACACACACACACTACAGCACGCACACACACACACACACACACTACATCACGCACGCACACACTACAGCATGCACACGCATGCGCGCACACACACACACACTACGTCTGTGGCGGCTTTGGCCCTGACATAGAGACAGCAATAGAATCATGACAATACTGCAAGCACCAGTGCGAGTGCACGCAAACACGCACGCACGCGCGCACACACACACACACACACACACACACACACACACACACACACACACACACACACACACACACACACACATAGCTGTCAGATCAGACAGAACTACGCTCAAATCCATGGAGCATCAATGTGGTCCCTCCAGTTATGGAAGAGTTTCACAGGGGTTAATTCAAAGCTGTGCTTAGGGCCATTTGAAATCCAACATAAACAGCCAGCGTGGGCCAGAACCTTTGTGGTACAACACATTAACAGACCGTACCTCAAACACTGTTAAAATGGAATTCACAAGAACAACAGCGAAAACCAAAGCATGCCGACAAATTACACCTATAAAGTGCACGCGCTCCACTTCGGCCTGTGTTTTTGCACACAGTCAAACAATGGGATGTTTCATTAAACGTGGAAGGGGAACAAGTGCCAAGATCGCCCCCAAACACACCTGCTTTGCATTTGGGTTGTGAGGGCCTGTTGCAAGGCCATGTTGGATGTCTCTGGCACACATCAGATTCAGCAGTAATTGCCCACCGCAAGACACATGGAGACTGAATAATCAAGAGTATGATATTATCGCTCTACATGTACCGTAGCTTTTGTACAAATCACATTGCACTTTTTAAAATGAATCGGATAACTCCATTCAGCTTTAATGAGCCCTGCCTCAAAGCCATCAATCTCCACAGGGCCTTATTTTGCATTGTGTTACAGGCTGGAGGGAGAACTCAGATCGATGTCTGCTGTCTGCCGCACTACTTTGTGCCAGGCATTGGAGACCACAGGATCAATACGCCGTGACATGTGTAATTGGTCACACGCGGTGAACTGCGCATGTTCCATCCTTTCCAGCTGAATGCCCTGAATGCAGCTCTGCACCATGCCTCGACAGAGGCATGAGTCTTGTCTTTGTAGCTGTGATGAATGGCTTGAGCAGCATGACCCAAGCATATCGGCATGGACACACACAGTGTGGTGGATGGGGCAGCAGAGAGAGCATGCAGTTAAAGCCTATAGTCGCTCAGAGAAGAGGCGAGGATCAAGGAGAATACACATCATCCCCCCTTTGAAGTGAACACAAGACACAAACGTCTATTCTGAATTGTTTTGGTTATCCTTTCATGATAAGACAAAAAAAATGGCGCTCAAAAATGCAAAAGAGAAAGAAAGAGAAGGGGAATGCTAGCAATGTTATCGAGTATCCAGATGGCTGTTGTGTGACTCAATCCTTTGACTTAGCATCTGTCCTCTACAAAGGGAAGTCCTGCCATCACCCACAGGCTGGTTGCCACACTATCACACTCTATGCCAGTCCCTCCCAGGTTAGCCCCTCAATAGTTCACTGGCAGGCTATACTTCCATCCTCTGTGCGGCTCCGGGCTGAATTATTCAACTTTTGGTGTACTGTATAGGCTGGAGCTATATTATTTAGTGTTATTTGTAAGCCTGCCAACCTGCATGAGCTGTGGAGGCCGGAGGGACACGTGAAATGGCCCATAAAAGAAAATGGACGGATACCTGACGACAGGAGTGAAGAGACTGTGAAGACGACAGAACAGCCTGACCCCCTGAGAGAAAGAGAGAGAGAGAGAGAGAGAGAGAGAGAGAGTTTAGAAATTACAGTTGTAAAAAGCATTCAATTAACCTAGTTCCAATACTATACGGTAAATATACCTCGTCTATTTCTGTTACTTTTATTTTGCCGTTTAAGGTTAATAATTAGCCTACTGTAGTGTACACATGGTTCTTTGAATATGAGAATGACTGTTGCACAACGGCCGTTACCTTGGAGATGACATCCTGCATGTCACTTCTGGGGTGGTAAGTGCCATCATCGTAGCGAAAGCGATACAGCACAGGCTCAGGCTTGAACTGGTGCTTGTCTGTGACTGCAGACACAATTCATCAAGTTGGAAATTCAAGCGGGGCTGCATGTCACGCGCATACCCTCTACTAAATACCCTCTACTAAATAGTATATTCAATTCCTTTGAACACTGTTTCTGAGACATAGTGAATTTCATTCTTATTTATCTATTAATATTATCTAATATAATCCATGACGTCATTGTGGCTGCAGAGTTTCTTCTAATGATCTAATAATGTAACTAGGCTACAGTATATCTCATACAGACCACATGCTGACAACTGTGTTGTTTGGGCCATTCAACCAAATAAATCATGTTAACATTATTGAACCAACTGATGCTGTGATAACATTGAGAGGACGCATGAGAAGAAGTCCGGGTGAACGTGTTGCGCCGACTGATTCAGTCACTCGGTGCAATGATGACGCAACGTAGCCGTTCAGAGTATGGGAAGGCATTGCAGAGTCCCCATTGGCTTAAGCATAGTCACGAAAAAGTCACAACTAGCGCAGCGACTGAATATAGAAAACAAAACTCACTCTGAAAACCATCTTTCCAGGCAGTGTGTATACGAGACTCCCAAACACACGAGGGGTCAAATATAACACTGCTGAACGCCACCCATGCCGCCCCCCCATTCTGCTTGCTTTAGGGAGCTTTGTCGAAGCCCCCACCTAATATAATGCAGTTGGCTCTGCGTCTTTGGCTGCAGAACCATGAAAGTTCCATTAAAGTCCTTATGAAAAGCAAGCTCGCTTGGCCCTTGGAGCTATTCCTCTCTGTCAGGGAGAGCCTCAAAGCCCGATCTCATTTCTCTCTGTTAGGAAGCAATAAAGAACGCCAGAGTAATTTAAGATCCAGGCCTGGCCGCCGGCCGTAGTCTTTCTAGGAAAAATACATACTGAGCGGTATACGCACCATTAAGTGTGAATGCAGTGCGTCAACCAGACACGCCACCTAAACGCATTGCACAACTCTCATCCGAGGCCACTATGCAGCCATTCAACCGATTTTACACAAACACTGGGGCGAGAAGAGATTAATATTTATAATCCCATGCCAAAACAACGTGTCACTGGGAGTTTTTAAGTCAGACATCTGCTGTGATGTGAATACGAGATCTGCAACATGCAACGCGAGCGGTGAGGTCACTGTTGTAAAACTCTTAACTCGTTGAATGAGGGATGTTCAATACACGCAGTTAGAAATCCAGGGCGTAACTGTAAATGTAAACCACTCGCATGGTGTCTACTGTGTGTGTAATGCAGTGTCACTCATAGCCTACTGTACATGGTGTAATTGGTCATATATAGAGCATCAAAGGAAGGAAACATCTGTAGTAAATCCGGAGTGTAAAAATGGCTTCTCTCAGAGTTAAAGGGACACATATTACACACTTTGTGTGTAATATGTGGTTTTAGTTATTTTAGATTTCCTCAGTGTCCATGATGTCATGGACACTGGGCTCACTTCCTTCCTGAACTACAATTCCCATAATGCTTTGGTGCACTGCTCCTCCTTGTGGATAGGGGAGGGCTGTCTTACTGAGACAACATGTAGTCCAGGAAGTAAGTGAGCCCTACTGTGAAAATCTAAAATATCTAAAACCACATATTACACACATAAAGACCCCAGGAAAGTGTTCTAAATCTTCTAAACGTCATTAACATATATCTTTTTGAGTCCCTTTAATTAGCACTCGAGATGTTGCAGTGTAGGAAGAGGAGGTAAAGAATATGAGATCGAGGGGTGAGTGGGTCACCTCCGACACCACCTGGCAGCATCTGCTATTCGCCCACCCACCCGAAATTAGAAATATCGTGGACCTGACGTTTGCATGGAAATTCAGACCAGAGACAAATAATTCATACAATGAATAATGTTAATTTAGCACCAAGGGGGCCTATATTCAAACCACATTGATTATTCAGATTTGTACGTGTGACACAGATCCATAACAATCTGCGGGTCTACTCTTGAAGCATGTTTAGATAACATGTTATGTAAACATCAGCATTCCATAGTGTCTACTTATAGTTAGTATATATTATATATAGTCAGACAGATGTTAGGTTCTTAGTTTACTTATGATTTGATGTATTACCTTGTGTTGTTCTTGCTTACTGTAAATCGCTCTGGATTAAGAGTGTCTGCTAAATGAGTAAATTGTAAATGTAAATCGTTATGTTGTGCATCACTGGAGGAGACCTACGTACCATGGTGGATGATTCCGTTCTCCAGCAAAGCCTGCCCCAGGTGCACTCCTTCCTCTGGGTTGTCTGTCTCACCGATCTCCATCAGCCAAGACACAAACTCACTGGGGGAAAAAGCAGAACAACAAATGCACTCAGGTTATAAAAACCCATTAAGCCCTGAGGCCGATTCAACAAAATACCACTTTCAAGATTTTTCAGCATATGTACAAGCTTGTATGTCTGCTATTTTTGAACAGCTAATGCAATAATGTAAAATGAAACAGATGCTTTCCCGCTTTAAACGGATTAACAGGTTTTCATGAAACGTGATCTCCTTAGAAGCATTCACGACACGTTTGTGATTCACACAAGGCTCACAGTGCGTTTTAACAGCAGGCGACAGCCAGATGAATTTTCCGGAAGTGCATTATTTGTCTATATGGGCCTGCTATCGGCGGTTGTCTCAAAAATAAAATAATTAATCTTTTAGCCCGATAGCGGGCGATTAGGCGATGTGTCGCACGATGCTCGCCTGCTGTTAAAGTGCACTGTTAAGGATAGCAGTGTAAGTGAATTATTAAAAACCATAGCATCTCTAGAAGTTGACGTGAATTTTCATGAATTACCAATCAGCGAAATCATCTCAATCAATGACCTTGTTGTGTCACTGTGGAAACAGTGGTAATAAATAAGAACATGTAGAAGCCTCATGCATGGCAGACACAGACAGAGCCTTCAGGACGTAATGAATAAAACTCATGTGACTATGGCAACAAACACTGTCTTGGCAAAGTGAAATGATGATTTATTTGCTATTGAGGGGCCAACGTCTGACTGTTTGTTAAAACAACCAGCAGGTCTTACTCCAACTACTTTGGCCTGGTTCTATCTTGAAATCTGGTGCCGAGTAACACCAGACGCTCCTAGACTTAGGAAGAGAAATGCAAAGAGGACTTTTGTTTGGCGTGCATCACTTACAACTGTGATAAAGAAAAACAACCACTCTTCTCCGGAGACAAAATTAACTGAATAGGATAGCATTTTCTCTATAATTCAGCAATCCACAGAGAGAGAGAGAGAGAGAGAGAGAGAGAGAGAGAGAGAGAGAGAGAGAGAGAGAGAACCATCAGTAGCCTATCTGATTACAATCCTTGATGTTCTGTCTCCCCACAGAAGCCAAACAAACATTGCTACCAGTACCAATGGAATTCTGTGGTATCCCCTTCCAGCCTGTGATGGAGGGGCCGGGTGTCGCCATAGAGCAGGCCCTCATCAGCAGGCTGCTGAGGGTTGACCAACGTTTTTAAGGAAAACAATCTACGGCCAATCAACCCTCGTCTTTCACTCTTCCCGCCTTTCATTCTTTGCATCCTGTTACCCCAATTCCAGAGTCAGTCAACAGAACACACAAGGTCACAATAATGTCATTGTATCAATCCCTGCACCAGTCATGGCGCAATCGGTCAAAATGTGAAAAAAGGTACACCCCTTGAACAGCTTTCCCTCTTTCACAATGGGATGATAACAGCTGAATGGAAGCTGGCTGCCACAAGCATTCTCTCTGATAAATTAAACTGTCCCAGGAAAGCAGACCACAAATAAGACCCCACCGCTTAAATGGGAGGAGTTCGAGACCCAGAAATAGCTCTGGGCCTCAGAGAATCGAGAGAGAGCGAAAGAGGAGGAGAACGAGAATAAAAGGAGAAACATTTCACAATGGAGGGAGTGGGCCGACTCTAAGCCATAGGCAATATGGCATTCATCAGGGAACATACCACGCTGGTTCCAATTCACCAATCACGCCTACGTATTATCTTCTCTAAAAAGTCCCAAAGTCAATACAAGGGTTGTACTGTACTCAAATGGATGTACAGAAACCGAGCATAAACCTTGGGGCTGATTTTGACAGATTTTTTTTGTTTAGTCTTTTGAATACAATTTAATTTAGTTTTAGTCATATTTTAGTCATCTGAAATGTTTTAGTGTTATTTGACCAAAAAAAAATATGATTTTAGTCGACTAAATCTACAGTTAATTTTGTCAACAAAAAAGCATTTTGGTAGGCCTTGATGGTGTCGTAATGGCTGATTTTAGCCAACATGCATCGTTCCAAGTAGGCTAGTGCCCAAAGGGCACCACTCTAGTCATGGCAACTTTTGTATTTAGTTTTTATTTAGTTTTTGTCACTGGAAAAGGGTAGTTGACGAATATTGTTTGTCATAGTTTTAGTCGACAGAAACTGAGCATAAACCCTGGGGCTGTACAGTTACACTATACTGTATGCCCCCCCCCCCCCCCATATCTACAAGTCATACTTGCTGCATGGACCATTGTGCATATTGAGGGGTAGGCTTTCATAGGACTCTAAAAGCCGTACCTTGAGGTACATGCTCACACCATATGGTCCCCTCGGCTCTAAGTCGACAAGGCTCCCACTTACGACCGACGTTTGATGCCTTTAATCTTTTCAGCTGACAGATCAATTCCTGTTCCAGACCGCAAGGGATCTGGTATTGTCTGCAATGGACCAAAGGAGAAAGTCACTCCCCATTCCAAACCCCCATACCATGTAACTCGGCCACAACTATGTCCAATTGGGCTTTCTGGTTGCTTTTTTTTCTCCCTCTCCCTTGCTTTTAAAAATAACTATGATGTTGAAATGGCCGTTTAAGCTGCAGTACCTCGAGTCAGATTATTACCAGTCAAAACATTTCCCTGAAAATTTTAAACAAATGGAAACCGTGGGTCATTCTGAAATTAAACTTGGGCGTGCGTTTCCAAGAAAATTCAGATGAGGCTATACTACAATCAAGAGAGCCAGAGTCCAGTGAAAAATAACACAGGTCCCAGGCTCATTTTATTCATACTCGTAGAGTATCTGCATGTTTCTAATGGGTGTGCTTTGTACGCCTTCGGGACTATACGGTAGGGAATTCACTTCTAGTCATTTTTACTAGTTGACTAGTTGCCTAGTACCAACAAGGTCGACTAGTGGATTTACTAGTTGACTAGTAAACTAATCGACTAGTTGCTTAATGCCCTACTATACGGTATGAAACAGTTGGCTGTCATTATGAAGTACAACCCAGAACAGGCAGGAATCGCTCACATAACCATATGGCTGTTGATTTTATAACTGATCCAGCCACACTATATCAGATGGTGGTAGATTCTCGCTTTCACAACCAGTCATACATACAGGTCCACAGTGTTCAAAGATGATGGTAATTGGGTGCAGAACAAGCGAGTGAAAATGTGCAATAAGACATTGAATCCCATATAAACCCTTAAGCACATGCACATGTAGCATGCACAAATAGCAGATCTACAAGCTCAAGCTCCAGCTCCATACTGTACAGTACAGTACAGTATATAGATCGCTGGGGGACCACAGTCGACTAAGGGTATAGGGTTTACTTTAAGTGATTAAGGAAGTAAGTTTACAGACATTATAGGCTTCAACGGAGAGAGAGGCGGAGTGCTATTTTGTTGCCATTATATATACCAACAAAATGTACAGTAAAGTGCTTTGGGGCTCAGTGAAACGTTTACTATCTCAGAGTGGAGATAAGGTGGGGGATCAGGTGGTAATGCACCAGAGGAACAGAGTCTCACACGCAGTCAAAGAGTGAAGCCAGCAGCCCATGCCCTCCCATCATCACAGCGTGCCCTCCCATCATCACACATCTCCAGATAGACTGCTGAGACGATGCGAGACGTTTCCCATTACAGGATTACATGCAGGAGAAGATAAACCAACATCATTGTAACTTTTTAATTACTTTCACTTTTGTAAAAGCTTAACGGAAGACTGTTTATAGGCCGATATGAACCTCATATTAATATGCATGGCTAGACATCAAAAACAAGTTTTATGTGATAAAAGCCTCATCCTGTAAACTGTCAGTAAAAAAGGGGGTAAAAGCTGCAGAGTATTAGTATTTGTGCCAATCACAAAAGAGCAGCATAAATTCAAAGCAAAAGTGAAGGTGGATGGTGCTCGATTTGAATGGAAAACAAATCAGGACGTCAGCCCTCAAGCGTAAAGAGGATTTGGGAGGTTGATTTAAATCAATCCTTTAATGACAGTGAATGAAAGATGATTCTACGGAACTCAAAGAAGATGTCCCGTGAACTTAGAACCAGATTAGTTCAATTTAAAATAATGAATAGAGTCTACTGGACTCCGACAAGATTGTTCAAGGCTAAGCTCAGAGATAGTCCGGTTTGCTGGAGGTGTGATGAGGACCACGGTACACTTATTCATGTATCGTGGGAGTGCCCTAGGGTACAGACGCTATGGTGTGCAAATCACAAACCAGGATATTCCTTACACACCTGCTCTCTTTATTCTGGGTGATCCATCGCCATTAAAACACCTCCCCGAACCTCTAACTGACTGGATTCATACAGCATTAATGGTGGGCAGGAAAATCATTGTTAAGGAATGGAAGTCTGAGGTTTTGCCTCCAGCACATGTATGGTTCACTCAGCTTGGTATTGTGGCTGCTTTGGAGAGGTTATCCTTTAAGATGAATAATCAGTTGGATAAATATGATTCGAAGTGGAATGTGTTCCTCAGTCATGTTGCAGGTCCTTGATGTGATCCATGGTCAGGCAATGCCCTTTAATAATAATAATAATAATAATAATAATATATAATGATATAACATATGATACGGTTGATGATGCTGCGTGTTTGGTTGTGTAAACTAATTTAAACTTTTAATTTGATTTATTTGTATTTGTTTATCTTCCTTGTTTTATATTATCTTTCTGTGTTCATACATAATGTCCATGCATACATATTTTGTTGTTGTTGTTGCTTGTGTTAGTTTTTTCTGTTTTCTGTATTTGTAAAATATCCAAATAAAGTACTGATCATAAAGAAAACAGATTAGGACACAGACATCCATTGAAGGAAGGGAGATCCACCACAGCACCGGAGACTGGGGGTCTGAATCCTCAACGGTGCCTCCAGCCTGGCCGGGCGCCGTTTGGGGAGGCCGGTCTCCGTCGCTGCACTTTGCCATTCCTGCATGTTGGTCGAGGGCACCTGTTCAGCAGGGAGCAGAACTGGGAGGAATACCGTGATCTTTCCACACGCATTACATTGTCCCTGTGAAAGTCCTCACCGTCGGGTCAAAAGAAGCGTAACAGAGCAGACATGTGGTTATGTCCACACCCTCCCCAGAACAACTTGTAGGGATCCACAGAGACAGGGACTAGTACAAAATGGTGGGAAATCACCATTAATTCATCACCATTGTCACAAGGTCTACCACATCACACACATAAAGTACTGTCTCCTATCCAATCCTGCCCTATCCACCTCCATCAAACCCATGCACGCATGCGCAGTTGCACGTGTACGCACACACGCACACTGGACAGTGTAAAGCCCTGTAAGGTACAGTATGTGCCACAGTGCCAGTGTGGCTGACAGATAGATGGAGGCATTCACACACACACACACACACACACACACACACACACACACAGCTGCCCTCCAGCCAGCGTAATGACCTCTCTACGGTGGATTCCACTGAGGAGGGCTTATTCTAATCTAACACGGTGAGGGAGAAAGAGTAGCGCGGTCAGCGAGGCAACAGAAGGACTTCTCCCTGTGATTTATGATCGGCCTTCAATGAGCCGCTCCCTCCCAAGACACCATGCCAGATAATCCTTAACCCATTAAAACCGGTTGGCGAAGCGTCTGTGTGACTTTAGATTTTAGCTACATATCAGCATATACTGTATATACCAGTATGCATATATAGCACGTTGGTTGGCTATTCATATATACAGCACAAATACACATATACAAGCGCACAGCGCGTCACTTCATGCCGTGCATGCAGCGAGCTTGTAGATCTGCTTTTTGTATTTACAGGTTTAATATTTGTGTGTAGTTGTTTTAAAAACGCCATTGACAATGAAGATAAATTAGTTTGTTTTGTCCCTAACACCTAATCATAGCAACATGAGTTAGACTTTAATAAATTAGCGCCCCTCACTTCACACGGGTGTGACTTTTTATTTGTGAAAATCTTTGAATATGCTGTATATATACATGTTTAAAGTGAATATTTTAACTACATTTTTTGCCGGGGGTCCCTGGAACAAAATGTTTTGACATGGGAGATGGCGGCCGAAGTTTGAGAACCATTGATATAACACCATATGTTTTTCAGAAAACCGACATTTGTAGAATCAGCCTCAGGTCTTAATGGGTTAAATAAGATTAACGGCGATATCCGCATGGAGTTGATTTCCCCACGACTTCAGAGCAGATACACAACAGTGGATCTTTAATGTGTCCTCCTTCCCCCTAGGCTCTCTTTAGAATGCCTCGCTTGTTTAGGAATGAAAGAATGGACGAAGGAATGCAGCCCGAGTTTAGCACCAAAATGCCGGGTATTCAGCTCGGTCTGAAGGTATTAGGTATGTACAGTATATGCTGCCATTTACTCTGCTGGAATGTAATATGTGGCCACAAATGCTGTGCATCACCCAATAGGGAATACTTAGAATGTACGCCTACACAAAAAGGAATACAGTCCATCCTCATATTCCAGCTCACCTCAACCATTAAGAACACATGCAGGCACTAGTCTGTCACTATGTAAAGCGCCTTGGATAAAGGCGCTATATAAATGCACCATTTACCATTTTAGTCTCAAGGGGCCAGGACACCAGAGATCTCCACCTACCAATGCGTCTGGCGAGTGGTGACATCTAAATTCAAGTTGCTTGGAACAGCAAAGAAAATGGTTGCATATTGCTTTGGAAATCAGCGACTGGCTTTAAGCCTGTACTGGTTGTTTAATGCAGTTATTTTTCTTATTATTATGCATTAATTTTTATTCTAAATTGTTTCCACAGATTACCCACTACATTGAGTTTAGATCTCTGATCGGCTGGCTACTTAAGACTAGAGAGGCACAGTCATGTAGCTGGACATTCACAGCAACAATGACTCATGGTGCTGAGAATGGCTATGTCGGAACGCTTTCACACTGGCCAAGGCGTGAGTGCCAAGGTTGAGGGCATGATGTGGCCTACCTTCCCAGGAAGCACTTGGGAAAGGTGGTGAGCTTGCGTTTCCTGTCCTTGAGGAGGTGTCCCTTCTTGGTCATGAGCTGGTAGAGTTTCTCTCCCTTCTCCGACACCATGACCCACGTATCCTGCTCCATACCCAGCCTCAGAGCTACAGAGAGAGAGAGAGAGAGAGAGAGAGAGAGAGAGAACCGGACAGAGAGAGAGAAATCAGAAAAGCTCCCAGCATCCCGCAGTTTAATCTTTAAACTCAGCTCCTTGTCTGGATGTGACATCAATTACAAAGTGGAGAAGGCTATTCTCACAGGCTATTCTCACAGGCTAATTAGCAGCGCCAGTTCACGTAACAATAAGTTCTAATAGGTTTAAGTAGGGTGAATCAATCATGGAGGTTGTTCTGCGGCTATACCAAGGGCAAAAGACAGTTTTCCCTTCCTTGGGATAATTAGTCACCTCAAAAATGTGTGTGCAAGATTATGTGCTATGCAAACTGGGCATAGAGCATAGAGCGTAGAGAACATTATTATGAGAAATAAAAAATAATTATATTTTCATTAGTCACTGTCTAGGGAGTGTTCCTTCATTATTTATGTGACGAGCAAGCCTTTTTCTGCCAGCTTTTGTGTACAGGATTATGCAAATGTTACTTAAAAGTTAAACTTTCAAACATTGCGAAGTTTTGAATTTGGAATATGAAAATCACAACGAAAACGTGAACAGAAGTTAAACGCAAACCTTAAACCCAAATTAACTCCTTACTTTTCCTCCTCTCTCTCTCTTTCAAGATGGCCTCTAGCCATTCCTGTTTCTCCTCCGGGGTCTTAGCCATGCAGACGAACCACTTGTTCTTGGCCGTGTTGTGGATCTTCCAGCCGTTGTTCACAATGTTTCCACTGCTGTGGTAGTCAGCTGCAGGACAAGAGGAAGAGCACAAACAACAATCTTGAGAAAGGGGCTCCGCTTGTGTCCTAAAAGACCTCTTCGTCACGAGGGGTGGACCAATGCAGAATGCAAATCCACACTTTTGACTCATCCCAGTTTGGTGTCATTTTTTAGCTGTTTGAGCCATCGGGCCATCAATGTGAGGTTGCACTGAATGAGGACATTGTAAATAGACTTGAGCTGAGGGGACAATTAGCATTGCCACATGAAACAAGAGGCAGGACCCCAATGAGTTGGTTCAGAGAAGACAGTCATTACTGTGACAAGCAAAACTAAATGGATGGCACACACAATAGATCAGACAGGCAGAACAGACAAGAGTTCATGGACAACAATGAAATGTTGTTTCTATGTAAAATGTTAAGTGTTCATTGAATTCAGAGAGGTAAAACTCAGGATTTTACTGTGTACAGATTGTCTCATACACAAAGCGCCCACAAAGCTTTAATAGTGAACATAACACATTACTCTGAGTGATGTGCTCCATAGAGGTGCACACATTCATGCCCTATAGATTGACTCTCACTCTAGTGATAGGAGCCAAACAAAGCTGTAATTCTGCCTCTGGAGCCTTCTCCATTCGAGTGAAACATCGATTATCACTCCTCTCCTGTAACGAGATAAATGACTGGACACAAATGGAGAGAAGAAGAGCATCCATCAGCATTATTTACGTCTAGGGCCCTCTGAACAGCACCCAAACGCCCAAAAGGTGCTATTGATCCTACACTTAAAACAGAAATGTTACGAATGTCAAAACAAATGAAAATAAACGACCAAAGGTGAGGAGGTACGCATATGGCCTCGCTGTGTGTGTGTGTGTGTGTGTGTGTGTGTGCTCATTATTTCCATCCAAAACGCTTCCCTGGCCGGGCCCGCTCGACCTCTGCGGTTTCCGAGGTCACCAAAAAAAGCAAATAAACTCCACCATTAAAATCATCAATTGCAATCAGTTCAAATTATAAGTACAGCGTTGTGTCCTTTGCCCGTGATTCGACGTGTGCCTCCTGCCCATTGCAGGAGCACAGTTTCAACCTCAAGACGCTGACGGTGTGCCAAGGAAATAAGGGGGGAAAAAATAAATACAAAAAAAGGACCTAGTGCTTTCATTATGCTGTAATTGGAGCTAAAACACTCCTGTCGCCCAGTGTTCCAGATTGAGATCTCCCGTCTGTGATGCGGAACACCCACGAGTTGCTTCACCGCCGCATGCCGTGTTTATCCGCTCTCTCTGACCCAAACCCATCCATCTCTCGCCGAGAAACACCCGATATTACTTCCCATCTCAGCCGACCCGGGAGGAAATGATGGCTTCTACAAATATAAAGGATAATCATTGGCTATGTGAGGCCAAGACACACAACAGCAGCTACAGTCCACCAAGTGCCAGGCAGTGGTGTCCCGAGCAACTCCACCACTGTTAAGTATCTAAAGGGAAAATAGCTTTGTACAGTTAGGTACGTAGGTCATGTTTCTCCGTAGGTTGTTATAAAGGTATAAAGTATGCATGTGTCAACAACCATGCAGCAGTCATTTGACAGAGAGGAAAGTAGAGAGAAAGCTCTATCATCATACTATAATTAACTCAATGTCTGAATGTGTGTCAGAAACACCGCCGTATCTCCTCACCGCCTGCACCAATCACTCCCACTTTTCACACAGGCATTGACCATAATGATATGGAGGTCTTAACGAATCCCCTTTTCCAATTTAACAAATTATAAATTAATAATGAATTTATTAGTGAATTAGAAATGAGAAAACGCACCCAGGGCGCAGTACCCCCGCGGCAAGTATTTTTCTTAATGAACGGCAATTAAATATATTTATGGGGGGGGGGGGGGGGGAGACGACGACAATATCTCACAACGGGTAAGGACTAGTATATGTAATTTGGTTTAAAAAAAAAAATCCAACCAAGAAATGGTTTTACCATTTAAACTATTTGCTCCAAAAATATCACCCACCTGTGCCATCGTCCATGTTCTCTACCTCCATCACCTCTGTGTTGATTCTGCCTCTGAACAGGTAACGGGGGCCCTCGGTTGCAGCCTTGCTGTTTTTTAAGCGCCTGCATTCACAAGGACACACAGAACCACAACTTTTAACAACGTATCCCACAAAGTTTTTCCCTTCGCTCTCACCGTGATTAGAATTCAGCTATTTTCCGAGCAGGTTACGTGACAGGATACTACTAAATGCAATGATAAGAGCAAACTCACACATTCAAACAGAATGCATAATATCTGATTAAAATGCCACGGCATTTGCCCTTAGAGATTACTACATTATTTTTGGGACATGCAAATTTCCAGAGGGGAAGATCTGATGAATAACCTATTCGGTATTCTGATATCCGCATGTAGAAAAGTATTTCCACGACACTGGTTGCTTCCTGAGGCCCCAACCATAAAAGAATGGATAGATATAGTAAATTATATTTATAATATGGAACAGATCACTTTCTCTCTCAGACTGCAGGAGGAGAAATGTATAAAGTTTTGGTCTAATTGGGTGGAATATATTATTCCTTTGCGACCAGATTTTGTAGCGGCAAGGACTGTTGTTTTTATTTTAAGTACTGCTCACAGTTTCAAACACTCCCTTATGTCTCCCCATGAGTATTATATTGTATTGTATTTTCTGTACACATCATCCATCTCTCCCATATGCTTTATTATTATTTTTAAATGTTTTATTTTCTTTTGTTCCTGTGGACAAAAACACTATTTGAAAAATGGTTGTAGGCCTATAATATGATTGTGATGTCCCTAAATAAAGAATTAAAATGCCATGGCAATACTTTTGTTTGATTTGAGGCATTGAATGGATACATATTTATTCACAATTTAGGCATTTAGCAGACGCTCTTAATCCAGAGCGATTTACAATAAGCAAAAAACAAAAGCATGACAATACATCACATACAAAGTAGTTATCGTGAAACATGCGTAAGCTAAGAGCGTAACAGTGGAATATCTACAGTATATAATATTTATGGCCTCCCACCTCCCACCTCCATCTCCGGGACATAATTTTACTGTTCTGTGTCCTCCCTTCAAAGAGAGAGGACACACTACAGTACGTTCCCCATGCATCCAGCAGATAAAATCAGAGCCTATCGGCTGGCAGTGGGATAGTAGTGGTGGGTGAGCAAGAGCAGACAGACATACAGTACACAGAACGCAGCATGCTGCTTAAGTGCTTTCTGCAAAAAACTGTGGCACAGACAGCATAGTATCTACGTAGCATAGTTTATTTTCCAGTTTAAAAAGATCACCTTATTTGGATAAAATGGTCGTAGGTCAGTGTTCCTTGACTGTGCTTTTATCCAATTCCAATGTCATGTCATTTGGTCAATTATAGAATCCCATTAGGCTGATGGTAAGTGTAATGTAAAGACAAGCTACATGTGTTTCAGAAAGTGGTTTCGATCGCCACCTAAAATAACCACATAGTGCTAAATCAGCTCTGAGTGTGTCAAAATGCACTCTCCTTTTAATCCTCATTTCTGTTTAAAGGACAACTTTCTTTTTTTTCAACCAAGGTTCATCATGTTTTAGGTTGTTATTAGAGAAAGTAAAAGATGAGTGTTAATCTTTTTCATTTGCTGCTTTCTTTCGTTTTTTTTTTCAAAAACAGGTAAAATCCCTAAAACGAAAGAAAGCAGCAAATGAAAAAAGTTGTCCTTTAAATTGAACTAATACCTCCACCAGAGCAACACTCACCCTTCCCACTTGAACCCCAGTATGTAAATTCTGGCATTCACCAAAAATAGCAAATCTACAAGCATTGCGATGCATTTTGGGCTTGTAGACTGGCTACGTTCGCTGTAGAGATTTGGTGTAGATGGAAGAAAGCAGTCCAAGTGCAGTTGTAACTCAAGTCCATCTCACTAAGGCTAGACTAGAGGGTTTAAAAAACGTAATCGAAATGGAGCATTACATTATTTATGGAGACAGTAATGTAATGGCTGTGCACAAGTCTGCAGTTCACTGGGAGGATGGACCAAACCATTCTATTCAGTCCCCAAGACAAATACACTCTCTCCTGTGTGTTTAATCCATTAAGACTCATCTGTGTCACCTTAGCTTTAAACCATTATAACCATTATTTTAAACTTTAGCTGTTGAAAAATAGCAAGTCTACAAGCTCAGCTACGAGTTGTAGGTTTTTTGAAAAACCGTGAAAATGTGCAAATCTATCTTTGAATATTCTTTCACAGTGAATGTTTTAAACTCAATCTTTACTTCTGGAGGTCCCTGGAACTAAATATTTTGAGATGCGGGTCGGTGGCCAATATTACATATCATTTTGGGGGTCCTTGACTTGAAAATGTTTGAGAACCACGAACATAGAAAACATTAGAATTTAGAAGGCATTTACAGAATCTGGTCTTAGTCCTGGCTGCCTCCGTCCACTCCACCTTCCCTCCCTCAAAAGAACAGTTAACAGTAGTCAGTTTGTGTAAAAGTGCAAAGACACCTGTTTTTCTTCTTGCAGTAGACCAGGAGGTTGTCGAACAGGAAGAAGACCCTCTCCTGTATGTTTCCAGCAGAGATTTTCAGCAGGACACCCTGCGTCAGCATTTCCGTGCACGTGTCTGTGATGTTGGAACCCTGCATTTAGACAGGAAGACAAACGCACAGATGAACATACAGCACAGTATGCTACTGTAGCACATTGCTACAGTACCGTACCGTACCGTACCGTACCGTACCGTACCGTAATAGATGAGGACAGACAGACAGACAGGAATGCATGTGGCCAAAGTATTGACATTTCGTTGACCTGGTTGATGTCAAAAAAGAACATCCACACTTATTTGGGCAAAAAACAGTTCCTTATAAAAATCAATCAATTAATCAGTTCAAATCTGCACACTCAACAACAATCGCAATTGTCCAAAGTGCTGTACAGAGTAAGACAAACAACAACAAGAAGATATGCAACAACGTGCAACAACAACGTCACTTGTGTCACATACATCAATCAGATAGAATCACTCAAATGTGATTAAAAGAATAAAGCCTATAGTGGCGGTAGCAAAGGCACAGTCACCCCTACTGATCAGTCGGGTTTTGGGAACCTTTTGGAATACTAATATCTGTGCAAAAGATGCTCAGAGACTGAAGCGTCTTTAGAACTCAGATCTTGAGTTCATCATGATTACATCATGGTGAAAATGCATCTACACTACACCAGTCGTGTGTGTGTGTGTGTGTGTGTGTGTGTGTGTGTGTGTGTGTGTGTTAGGGGGGTGGGGGGGGTTCCCAAGCCCTGCCTTTCCTGCTCCCTCTCCTTGGGGTCTGTGAAAACACACCCTACTTAGTACTTCCTCTCAGAAGATTGCTCAGGGACTTTTAAAAGACATGGCCATTTCTAGCTTCTATAGAATAACATCCCGTGCAGTTGAAGCCGTGTTGCATTGTGGCTCTGTGTCTGGCCGGCACATTGGTAAAGTTCTCCCGCCGCAGGTGATAAACTGCACAGCCTTTACCTTTTAGCTTTTGGTAAAACGCATGCGGCATGTTTGATGGGCCCCGGTCAAGGCTAAAAATAACCCCCCCATGCGCACTGAGCAGGAAAATGTGCTAAGCATTTCCTCCTGCTGGAGACACCGGCAGGCCAAAACCTTGCTCGCTTTTTCCTTCTCCCTTTCTTCACCCTCGTTGCTCTCTTCCACCTCCCTTCCTCTGTTGATGCCACATCAGCTCTTTTTTCCCCCTTCCTCCTCCGCCCTTCTATCTTTCAAACTCTCCACCTCCCTCGAGATGATTCCTCCACTCCTTTTTTTGCCCACCCCCTCTCTCTCTCTCTCTCCCTCTCTCTCTGGTCTGCTTTAGTCCCCCATGCAGCCCTGGTCCAGATGTTAATGTAATTGCAGCCAGTGAATGTGTGCACACCAGAAACATGGCCGGGCCGGGTTGCCTCGGTCACTTCCAGAGGCCGGCAGCAGAGTCCCCATTGGGCCAGACTAAAAGACCTGCACTTCCTCTACGGGGGAACAGACGCTTCCTCTTTATGAGTTGCATGGGCTTTTAACAGAACCTCATGACCGCTTACACCTATATTTGGGGCGGAGGCCTGTCCGCTTTTAATGAAACACTAAACTTCACAGCGCTCTCCTTTTCGGTTCTCTCCACCTTACCCTTATACCGCCCTTCCCATCGCTTTTCCGACTCTTCAACTCCAGTTTCTTTCACAGCCTTGGTTCAGGATAAAGCTCCACAGAGGTCAGCCTGAAGCCTGACACACACACATACTGCATATAAAGTAAATATATATAGGTCAATACATTTTCATCATATGCCTCTGCAATAAAGCAGTCATTCTGAGGCAATGACTTATATGATGTTACCTGTAAAAGGGCTGCCAGACATAATAGAATCAGAGGAAGGGTGGGCACCGCACCATATCTTGACTTTTATGGTGTAAAAGACAGATGTACTCTGAACCCTTAAGAGGCATTTGTCAATTAGCTGGAGAGATAACAACTCCACAAGCCAAAGGGAACTTTGGCTAGCCAATTCAAGCAAAGCTCCTCCTCAACCCAAGCAGACTTGGAGAATATCAACTAGAGTTCTGGTTCTTTAGTTCTAGACTAGAGACTAAAGAACAGGAACAGCATGTCAGCCTCAGTGTTTGAGTGTTTTTCCAACATTATTTATTTGGTACAGAGTGACACAACGCAGGCACATGAAATGCAAACCACAAACTGGCAATTGTTGCTGTGGTGTGGCGAGCGCTTGGCAGCTGTCACCATGGGGACGACGACAGCCATCACCCTGTTGGAAAACCTGCCACGGCACCTCGAGGGCACACAGCTGTGCAGAGGGTCAGTGCTAACAAGCAATCAGCCCAGGCAGAGGAAGGAGAATGTAAAAAACAGAGGCTCTCTCTCAAACACTCCTTCGTGATCCCAGGGTCCATTCCTCAAACACCCACACAGAAACACAAGACACCGACATCCATCCTCCTATTTTTCCTTTTTTTTCTCTTTAGTTTCATCCCCAGTGAGAGATGCAGAACCTGGCAGGCAGGCAGTGAATGTGTCCCACGCCAGAATGAGCTAATGTTTATAATTAATAAAAAAGTGCTGGAGGAAACCGCAGAGAGCTGCTATAGGCCAAGACAGTGCTGAGCAAAATGTCAAGGCACCGCACCCAAATGCAGATTGTAATACATCACACTATTCTTAGCCCTCTTGGAATATGTGTGTGTGTGTGTGTGTGTGTGTGTGTGTGTGTGTGTGTGTGTTTGTGTGTGTGTGTGTGTGTGTGTGTGTGTGTGTGTGTGTGTGTGTGTGTGCGCGTGTGCGTGTGTGTGTGTCTCATGTTCAATGGTTCTGAATGTATGTGTTGATTAGTATATGCACTAATAAAAGGTATTTTTATCTATACGGTAGCCGCAAAGCTCAGGTGTCGATCACATGACCAGAACAAATGAAAATTGAAATGTATTTAAAATGGCAGCTCTAGTGTACATTTAGTGTGAAGAAAAGAATTGGCTCGAAACGTCACTTTGTGTTTGTGTTCAGAGTTTTTCGAATCTCCTTTGGTCCAGCACACCTCAACGCAACTACTTGTCTCTGTTTGTTCTTATCAATCGTGACATTCTTTCGTCAGACATGAGTGTGCTATACAGTACATACACTGAACACGATGGGGTCCAATAACAGTATGGCTTCCCTGGGGGTCTCTCATGTTGACGATCTAATATTGATATTGATATGGAGCGTTGTGGATTTGAGATTGAATTGAATTGAATATTCACACAAAGAAAAATCACCTTATGTGAAACATATTTGTGTATTTATTTACGTGGCCTACTGGCAGAGTGCACAAGAAAAATGTAGCAGTCCAGTGGTCTGCAAGATTAGCCATGGGACAGACTGACAGACGGACGGACGGACGTATAATCGAATATTCTGAGTGAAAAGTAATTTGGGTAGCTTTTTTGTAATCTTTAATTCATTTATTTGGATACATTTTAGTTGACACCAGTTCATTTCGATGGTTCAATACCTCAGAGAGAACCAAGTATTGGCCACAAACAGAAACATTCAGATTCTCTCGCCTAGTAAACGGGTGTAACGTTTTGGAAGGTTTTCAATTCCAATATCCTGTCTGCGTTCATAAAAGCCCTCGGTGAGATGAAGTAACTTCTTGGGGGGGCAATGAATTTTATTAAAGATATTCCAGATATATTTTTCATAGACTTTCTTGATTCTGTGGTTTGATTCTTAACCACATGAACCGTAGTCTTCCCATACTGGGCACGTCATAATAAACATTTGACAAAAATAGCAGATGGACAAGTTCACAATGCATCGACAACGTGACTCATTGTGAGCTTGTAGAAGAAGAAGGCCAAGTATAGTCCCCTGGGTAACGTCAGTCAACACAGATAGGGTTGAAGTGGTTATTGGTTATTTGGTGGACCAAAAACTCTGGCAGGGAGCCTTCGAAAATGTGCCACTTGCAGTACAAAAACATGCTCTCTGAGGTCTGCGTGTGCCGCGCGCGTGCCGCAGACAACAGAATACATGAATATATCATGGTTATATTCATGTATAAAATATATGTGAAAGAAATAAACACAATTCTAAATCTTCTAAAGAGTTATGCTAACATAAAGTAAATTAAATAGCACCAAATTACAGTACAGTGCTGAGTACGGTAGTGAGTTCATGGGACCCCCAGAAAGGTCGACAGATGGGTCCATTCTTTTTTGGGATGCAAAATGCACCCTATTATCTCACTCACACACACACACACACACACACACACACACACACACACACACACACACACGAAAGTCTTAACATGCTCCATTCCTTATCAAATCCATGTCTGAGGGCAACAAAGCACAGATTTAAACGCAGCAGCAAATGCTTTTTAATCAAAAGCCGTTTTTGTGAGGTTTTTCTTAAGAGTTACAGTATGAATCCATTTTCGTAGTAACCAGTGTTAATCACCAGCCTCTCTTGTGTGTGCATGGGTCAAGGAAGCCTCCAGGCTCACTCTGCATGACGCCAGGTCAATTACATAAGCATCCCCAGGGCCCTGCCTTACAATTACCACCATTGTATTACCACTGCTGCCACAACTACGCCTATTGATCCCTTATTAAGGAAGCACTGGAGCACAGGGGGGGGAAAACTATAATCTGACCACTTCAAACCCCCGTGGCAGTGATCTACCTGGTGATGATTGGACTAGTCACCAAAAAGCGAGAGCCGCCTTAACTATAAGCTCATCCAGGCAGAAAGAATTTGAGAATGGTGAATACAAGTCATTGTTCCCAGAGTGCATGAGAAAGCTTAAAGCGTCTGCAAGATGGAATAGTCACACCAGTACGCATTCTTGTTCAATTGCTAGCACTATAGGCTGAGTGGCTCTCAATAAGTCACGACTTGAAGCTCTGCAGTGTGAGTTACAAGGGCTATAAAACCCCTACAGCAAGGCCGTCTGGACACTATAGCACATCAGCTCACTTTGATGGCTTAGGAATTTAACTAAACGCTGTGTACCAATTATCCTTAGATCGCAGAATCAAATGTGTCTTGAAGGAGATTTGCAGAACTTACAGTTCAAATAAATAACGCTAGTGGGTCGCACACACCAAAGACTGCAGTTCAAAACATTTATTTCAGCGGACAAACGTTTCGGCTATCCAGCCTTCATCACTGTTTACTGAATTCACAGTTAAAATCAATTAGGTGTCAGCTTAATATAGCCAATACCACCATTGAAAGCAAGGGCAACTGCCTAATCTACTCCATTAACCCCATTCATAGTCTGGATTTTCGGTGGTGAGGTGACCACCGCTCCCGGTGGTGAGCTGACCACCGGAGCTGAAATAACGTTGAGCGGTGGTGAGTAAAAACAGAGAAGGGCTGGGGCGGTGGCGGTGGTTTGCTCTTCACCGCGGCTCGTGACGTCATGTTGTAGTTCGGTGGTCACCTAACCACCGAAAATCTATGAATGAGCCTTTAATAAACCCTAGCGGCCCTGTTCTGGGCATGTCATGTCAAGGTTAACAATTGACAAAAATAGACGATTTGATGTATGGGGGAAAAATGTGCGGGCCAAGTACAGGCCCCTGGTGGAACCGGTCAATGATTTATATAGTGTATATCTTTCCTGGCTATCTTTCCTGGCTACATGCTATGATATCTAGCACAACCAATTTCACCTTGAAATTGGCTCTGAAGCTGCAAATCGCTGGGCGTACCGATTTAATGGTTCCAAATGACACTGGGCGATAAGAGTGTTAATTGGAGCATCCCGTTGGGGTTTCTCACCTCCCAGCCCTCAATGTGAGACTGCCACTCCTCCAGAACCTCCAGCTTCTCCATCTGTCTCTTGGCTTCGTTCATGTTGGAGCACACGGCCTTCATCACCTGCAGAGACTCCTGCACCAACACAAAGTCATTGTGCTTCTTGGGCGTCCTCTTCAGCAACTCCTGAACACATACAGAACGGACACATTCAGATTGATTCCACAATTCCATTGTGTCCACAGACAGAGCAAATTAGCAAAGGACTGTGTGTATGTCAAATGCACACAACCACTGGCCGAGATGACATATCAGATGATATCACTATATCAACATTTGAGGCACCATAGAGGCTGCACACACAAACGCATTCAAACATGTAAGACCAAGAGGTCACATACTGTATACCATTGATGCATTAAAATGACTTTAATTCAAAATACAGGAAAACTTTAGCTCTGCATCATTTTGTGATCGTCATAGCTTTACAGAATGTCTGAGCTCCCTCCCTCCTCCGACATCTCCTCCTCTCATCTCCCAGTGGTTTCTGAGTTTACAGCACATAGAAGCTGGCCGTGTACAAAGCCCAGCTACTGCACGCCACGGTCTAGTGAGAGCGATGGCAATCTCTGGGCCTGCAGTCTAAACACTGGCTTTCAGCATGTCAGTTACTACAGTATAGGGCAGATTTTACATTGTTCTGGATGTTTCTGCAGCCGCCGATGGCTATCTGTGGTATTTTACAGGGAGGAGGATGATGGCCCTGGCACTTCCAGCTGCAAGTCTTCTAATGGCAGAGCATCAGATTACTCCTCCACTCGCCCTCTCATTATTGTTATTACATCTGCGTGCCCGTGCCGCCAGCTGTTTAGATTATGGCCGTGTGAATGAATAGATCCAAAGTAGATGGATGGGACAGCTTAGATCACCAACGCGAATAAGCGTTTTGATAGCGTATTTAATTTCGCTCGCGCTTCTACAACCTGGAGGGGTCAACCGTCAACGAGGCAACGTGCGGGTGTGAGCGAGAGCAGTACACTGTGTTTAAGCTCGGAGCAGGAGAGGTGATGATAGACCCCGTGTTATTCTAACCATGCGATTCTGCTGGGGGAAGATGTGTTGGAATATGAGCCCAGTGTTTCATTAGGGAAGGAGAGGTTGGGTATGAACAGGACTGAGTGGCCTTTGCTATAATGACTAGGCAGCGGTGGGTGGAGAGAAGGCCAGACGTGTCTCCTGCCGAGGTGGCACATGGGTGTGGTGTCCTACGTGTTTAGAACGCACAAGGCCATACTCACCCTGAGCAGCAACGGGTACTTGCATATCCTTTGAATAGGAGCGACCAGGTAACCTTCCAGTGGAACATCAGTGTTCTTTCTACCTCCCAGCAACATGCAGTTCTGATGAGGAGAAGAGAGGGAGAAGGGCAAAGACAAGGAGGAGGACAGGAAATATCGAGAATCCGGATTAAACGAACGCATCTGCTGTGTGAACCCTGGCCGCATCAGCATGTCTTAGACTCTAGTCTAAGACATGTTGATGGGGGCAGGGTTCACACAGCAGATGTGACTGTGCTCTAAGACTTAGAGCGGAGAGAACATTAAACATTCGCCTCCCATTAACTTCCCTTCTATAAACGAAGGGGGTCAAGTGTCAACCAATAGCAAATAAATGTGTGTGGCTGATCCCACGTGGCTGTCATTGGCTGTAGTTAAGTTTCCATAGTGAACCAAAATGGAGGAGACCAACAACCACTTCCACTCAAACGGCACTGCTGCCTTTTTGCATGACAAGATAGGAATTTTGCCACGGCAGGGGATGGTCATTGGTCACTCTCCTACAGACAGACGTGACCGTACCCTTTGTGACCTACCCCTACGTCTGTCAACTGTGACCTTAACGTTTTATTATTTGACGGTTGACCTAAAATGTATTGACTTGACCTTTGACCTTTTTGACCCAAAGGTTAACATTATTTTATCAATCTCTTATTTTTATTAGCAAAGCCTACTGATGATTCCCTCAAAGTTTCATAATAATGTACCCATCCATTCAAGTGATTTATCTGTCAGACAAGAACACAGACAAACAGACAAAGAGAATGGGGTGACGAGAAAACTGTATCCGTTCAACTCCTTTGTCGGAAGTAATAAGATCAGTGGAAAGCACCTGGCAAGAACCTACAGGTGACCCCCGTTCTCAGTCGATCAAAGCGACCGCTCAGGGAGGTAATAATGTTAAGAGTTCAAAACCATCAGTATCTATTCTCACCTCCTTCTCCTCAACAGAGATTGAGATTATATGAGTTGAACCAGGTCAGGCTCAGGTCAGCTGACGGTGACGTATGGTTCCACCCTGGTCATTGTGGGGGATTAGGGCGTGAGCCGAGGTATATGACACCCAAGGCCAAGTGCAGGTTGGAGGGTAACATGAGATCCGCATCCCCAATGCACCACTGGGTCTTCACCAGGTCAAGGCCATAAAAGTCCCATCACATCAAATTCAATTAACATTTTTGCCCCCTACTGGCCACTTGGTTCACGGGCACGCGGGAACATTCAATCTGAAATTCTCTCTCCTCTCATGGTGTCTGTGTGTGTGTGTTTCTCACTTCATCTTTTACAGTTCATGACACTGTGTCATGTCAGCTCACTGAACTCAACCAATACAAGCATTTGAAAATATAAAGGAACTAGAAAAAGTGCCCCTCGGGGTGATGTTTGTGATGTTTGGACATTTTTTAGGAGTAATATATGAAAAATCTAACAGATCTGTGTTGAACACATGACTATATACCGAATTGTGTGGTGTATGGATAAAATCTATAAAGTCGCTTCTCGCCCTCAGGGCGTCTCACTGGTAGGTAAGAACGTGAATTGGCCTGTTATAGCGCCACCATGAGGCTGATTTGAATTATTTTAAGTGAGATTTCTTCCTCTGCCTAGTGGGAATGTGTGTGCATAATATGCACCGTGACAATATTATTGTCACGGAAATCGCACGCTGTGTCCATGTTTTGTGGCATTTTGTTCAATCTTAGCCAATGGGGATGGAATATGGGGAAGCGGACAGGTCCATGTTTATCACATGACTGTAGAGATAGTCTATACTGATTTCTGTGATGTATGGCTAAAATGTCCATCCATCCATCCATCCATCCATCTGAGATTAGCTGGTAACGGTTGGACAGACACACACGGATGGACACACGGACGGACGGAGTGCAAAACATACTCTCTCCCCCCATGCCTTCGGCCTGGTGGAGACAATTACTACATTTCTCCTGGGTGGGTGTGAGGGGTCTCAATGCTGTAGGTCTCGGTTTCAAAGCACTCTCGTTTTATGGAGGCCTTAAAACATGAGCGACTGGGCGTTGCAATACAGATGTGTGCACATAACCCGGCATTGCATTACAAACTAGAAAGGCCTGCAAGGTCGAGTGCAGAGTACACCGAAAGAGAAAGGGACTGTGTACACACTACACAGTGAGGCACATTGAGGTGTATTGATGATAAAGCAGAAGGGAAGGCCTTAACAGGGACTATAACATGACGTTTAACGTTTGTCTTTTTTGGGGGGGGTTGTATGACGTCCCTTGCATCAAAAGAAAAAAGGAAGTTGAGTGAGTGAGTGAGTGAGCGGGGGAGGTTATGTTATTTCATTCTAGTAGCGTGATGCTCCCCTGTGGAAGTGAGCGTCTTGACAGTGCTGGGACAGGAAGTGGGCGTCCGCCCATACACAGGGCAGGGTCAATCAACACCTCATCTATCCGCTGGCCTCGCTGGGACACACAGCACACAGCTTTTACACTGTCCAGCTGTACGCGTGCACGGTGCATGTTCGTGTGTGAGTGCACGCCCCCCGTGCGCATACTTGAGTACATGCATATCTGCCAGTACAGTAAGTGTATCGCTTGTGTGTGTGTGTGTGCGTGCGCATGTGCGTGTGTGTGTCTTGTATGTTTGAGTCATATGCTGTACATTAAGCATGTTTACAGCGTTTTCTCACCAGTATGCATGTGCGGACCGTCCTGATTTTATTGAGTTCCAGCAGGAGCCTCTGGGCCTTCTCATGGTTCCCACAGTACTCGTCATAAATCTGGAAACGGCTCCTCTGCAACACACAGACCCAGAGAGAGAGAGAGAGAGAGAGAGAGAGAGAGAGAGATGAGGATGAGCAGGGGTCCGAGAAAAAAAGAACGACAAAAAGGCAAAAGGGTAGGGTGTGAGGGAGAATGACAAAACAAACTAAGAAAGCCTGCTGAAAAGAAAGAGAGTGAGAGGAAAGCAGGAAATGAAGAGAAGTGGGTATGAAGAGAAGATCGATCGAAAACAGAATGATGGCACAGCGCATATAATGAGACAAAAATAGCAACAAAACAAGAGAGAGAAAGAGAGGCCCGAGCAGGAAAAAAAGCAAAGAAAGAAAAGGGGGGTAAAGATCGACCGCAGTAAAGAAGACATATACAGTACAATATATAGCAGGCGAGGGACGTGGAATCCCATCCTGTCATCTGCCGTGCAGCCGTTATGACGTTATGACAGAGCAGTTCCCATGCCATTCACGCCCCATTGTCTTTGAGACGCTGCAGTGAGAGATCATCACATGGCCTCTAAATCAGTCGCAGTACAAAGCAGACAAGAGACAGTAATGGTCTTCAGCCACACAGCTGTCCTCAAGGCCCAACTAAAAAGACAAACTGCATGGTTTTGGGGGAGACAATTTGGCAATGACAATAATAAACCAAAAATGGGGTCGTGTCCACGAACAGAAAACTCGTGGTTTAGGTGGAGATCGGATGTTTTCGTTTGATGTCAAGTTGCATTATCCGAGACGTCAGATTAGGAATAAGGAGCAGCTGCAGTATCCTCTTGGCGATGTGGATGTCTGTTACTGTATCTCACATGGTATATTATGGTGGAATCTCTAGTCAGCCTGAACCAATTTGCATGCCTGAACCACCAAGGGACTCCATTGGCTTAGTCTTCACCTATTTGGCCTTCCTTACCCAAATTAGATTGTGCAATTCTTTCTTGGAAATCCTGAAGCATCAACAATCAATCCCTGGAGAGAAGGAAACGGGCTAATTTCCCTGGAGTTAGCAATGTGGAAGTGGGCGAGAGTATGTGTCTGCGTGTAGCGTGTGTGTGTGTGTGTAGTGTGTGTAGTGTGTGTGTGTGTGTGTGTGTGTGTGTGTGTGCGCGTGTGTGTCGTGTGTAGGAGTCCGAAAACAAGAGAGGCACAGACAGAGGGTGGGGTTAATTGGGACATAAGGGTAAGTCAGTGAAAGAGAAGAGACTAGAAAAAGTGCTCCTTGGAGACAGATCCCTGTTGATCTCATGACTGTAGAGCTAATGTGTACAGATGTGCGTGATCTGTGATGTTTAGACAAAATCTGTATTAGTAATTTTTTTCTTTTTTTTGCAAATCGGCCTCCTGGTGGCGCTATAAAAGGCTGATGTGAAAAAAGCAGGGCAGAGCTTTTAGCTTGGCCTCTAGGGAATGTGCGTGCAAAGTTTCACACCGATCGGTCCAGTTATCATACTGTAGGTTTATAGATTTGAAAAATGTAGGGTGGCATTCTTTCTTGTGGCAATGTGCGTGCAAAGTTTCACGGCAATTGCACGCTGTGTTCATGATTTGAGGCCTTTTGTTCAAAACGGACCACTCCTATTGGAAGCCAATCTTACCAATCAGGATGGAATATGAAAAATCTGAAAAAAGAGAAGAGCTACTACCTACCACAGTCATGATGGAAACGCGCTCATGACAAAGCCGTACATGCTAGATTACACTCGGATCACATTTTCACAGTGAGGTGAAAATCATAAACCATCTATAGCACTAGATCACCTGTAGAAACAGCTGCATGCCCCTACGTTGGAGCACTGCAGCGCAACAGGTTTAAAACCCCAGTGCAGGGAACCATTCTGAAGCCAAGCAGAAGTGCAGCTCGATTTATGACATTTTGAATGCCTATTAAGTGCCAGTCTTCCATTTGGTCCCGCATCAAAGAAATGTGATATATGATGGGGAGTCTACAGTACATCAGAGCTCTATCAAGCATATCACACATGTGCGTGCTATTCACGGTGCTCATGGCTAATCCAGAGAGATAAATTGACAACATGTGGCACATCTTAGTAGTAACACACACACATACATAACTCTGAAAAGAATGTCCCACTCATTTGATAAACACAGAAAAAAAGCTCCTGCTAAAATATGCAAAAATGTAACTGTCTTTTTATTTTGTGCAGAAGCTTTTCTTTTGCACCGATCGGCCCTTGGTCTTCTCAGACGCACCTGTCGTTTTGTACAGTAGGTGTGCCAAAGTGTTTTTTTCCCTCTCCACTCATTAGAGCTCTTGCTTAATTAAAGTTGTAACATACTTACAAAGAGTAAGAGCAGTAGCAATCGTCAGAGTCAAACGGAGAATAGATTCACCGGGAGATTAGTGAAAAGAGGGGATACGTTTTGTATGCACAGAAGCAGTCAGGGAGAATTAGTATAACTTACAAGGTGCAGGAAGCAGCGGCCAACTTCATGGTGAGCATGAGGGTCAGGGTGGAGAAGCTCTTCTACCATGGACAGAAAGTCCTTGTGCACAGACAGGATCTCCTCTATGTTGGAGAATAACACCTGGAGAAGACAAGCGTATAATCAGTAAAGGTGTGTAATTGTGTGTGTGTGTGTGTGTGTGTGTGTGTGTGTGTGTGTGTGTGTGTGTGTGTGTGTGTGTGTGTGTGTGTGTGTGTGTGTGTGTGTGTGTGTGTGTGTGCGCGCGAGCGATTCATTTTTCTCCTGGCATGTCGGGAACTTAAGATTCCTGGGTCACGCTCAGACCAACAGTCATGTATAGGTTTCTTCATCGTGGTCTGTTGTGTTAAGCGAGGGGCCGTCTGAGACACAAAATACTCTTGCAGAATAATACATGAGACTTCTTTGAAATTGATGTCTTGGGTGCAGACTTCAATGACTCTGAAATGCCTTCATTACGAGAGGGAAATCGCATGTGTATGCACAGCAGAATCTGTTTTAACAGAGCAATTATGAAAGTCAGACACATTTAGGATTGGTTGTTGGGAAGTTAAACTTTGCTTTCATGTGGCATTTGACTTTTGTCCTCATTTCATGTCATTTTATGTGGCCATATTAAAAGACAAATTAATGTACTGATTCTGTAAGGGGAAAGGGGCTCTGTGGAGGCAATTAAATAAACCCCTATCTTGAAAACAAGGAAGGCAAGCTAAAGTTCCTATAGATTTCATTCTTAAACTATATCAAAGCATCAGGTACAGCCAGATAAAAGCATCATCTGTTGGATGAGAAGTGACAGTTTAGTGTCACCAAAGCTTATACAGCCTGTGACCCTTGTACGATACTTGTTCTCCAAAAACCTTCCCTGCACGTACTCTCAAACAAAACGTGGGATGGGTAGACGTATTCCAAAACACGGGACGTGCAGTAAATAACCAGCAAACGTGTGTTTACCTTTGACAGTAAGCAAGGCGGGTGAGACAGTCTCCGAAACTCCCTCCATGAGAAACCATCCTTTATTGTCCTCTACTCCTCCAGCCGGAATCATTTATAAATAGATTATATTTACAGCTGCTTCCTGGATCACCCACATTTTTTTTTCTTCATTCAGAATTTAGCTATTCTGGGTTGAAAGCGCCCCCTAAACAAGGGCCTGCTTTATTTAGTTTCCACTGTAATTTCCGGCCCTTTTATTGGATTATGTTATGAAAACAAGCTTTGTGTGCGCAGTGTCAGAAATAAAAGTGTTCAGTTCAATCCTTTCCAAGGCATTTTTCCAAAGTCTTAATTGCGATGCAGTTATAGTTACATAAGAGATGCGAAGCTCACCTTAACCGTTTCTTCTGTGATGTTCTTGTCAATTTTGGTGGCCGCATACTGGTTGAGACGGTGTAGAAATACCTATGGGAGAGACAAAGAGTAAAGAAACAGTTAACATACTTGGACTGGCGAAGGGATTAAATTACATTTTGGCGCCTGGTCGTTTGTACCTCATCCTTAAAGGTTTAACAGGCCAAATCAGAGAGCAGACCCAGCGCCTTGTGTGCAGCTGCAACACTTGACTGCCAGAGCAAATTGCTAACCATCACAATGGACACCTGATATATGTGAAAGATGAGCCTCACCCTGGATGATTCGGACAGAAAAAACATAACCGCAGCACAATGTATTTCAAAGGCAGCCTTAAGGAAGCGAGCTTGGAAGGAAGAAAGAGTGAAGCCTAATTTATACTTTGTTGTACAACAACCACAAATAACAGAAAATGTGTTATTTTCAGCTAAATGTACAACTTGGGTTTAAACTGTGTGAATTTAGATGGATGGGACGTGGTTCTGACTTTCTCTTCATACCGTAGGTCCTCAGCATTGAAACACATTAACAATGTATAATATACTTTGTTAATTGTTAAATTGTTCAAATAACTAACTAAACAACAAATTATTTCTGAGGCATGGCCTGATACTTCATGCCTAAAGATTAATTTGTTATTTTTCAGCATGCCCCTGGGGGTAAACTTGGAAAAAGGAGCAGGTTGGTAAGAGTTGAATGCTTTGGAATAGTTTAGAAGGTCACTGTAACGCTGTAACGAAGAAAACAAATTGACGTGGCTTCTGCATTCATTCATGTTGTTGTAGACAATGTCTACACTAGGGCACTTCAAGGAATACATCAGGGAAGTACAGGTTTATGATGCAAGCTCTAACAAAAACAAAGCTTATCACAAGAAATGATTTACAAAGGGATACCTTGTAAGCACCTGAACAACTAGTGTGTACTTTGAAGGAAATTCCATTACATAACTTAGATTATCTTATCATCCAAAAAACGCATACTCAGATATTGAAAGATGATGTATGAATATGAATTGAGCTATATTTTTTCAGTTTGTTCAGTTCAAAATGTGCACACGAATTATCCTGCCATTTACATCCTCAAAGTAAAATCTAATTATTGATTTTATCTTTTACTGAACAAATTATTATTATTTTATTTGATGATGTTATTTTCTACAGCTTAATGGTACGATTCATGACAGAGATGATGTCTGGCCAACTAAGAAAGAGGAAACTATGAGGCAATGGAAATATACAGTTCAAACAGCACAACAACTAGAGTTTGCAGACGTTTCAGTGAAGACAGAATCACTCTTTCAAATAGGAGTCCCCATTGGAGATATTAAAATATATAAAAAAGCACTTTTAACCACCCTTAACCTTAACCACCCTGTGTCATATTGTGCACCATTTTATTAACATTCAAAGTGGCCAAACAATTGTGACGCTTCAGATGTAAAATGTGTATAATCGGTCAGGCTCTACAAAACACATATTCTAACAAATAAAAAAAGAACATGAGTACAATGCATTGTTTCATGTGGCCCAACCTTAAACATCAGCAGACCCCAAGCACACAACCAGCGCAGTCAAATTCCACATAGCTATCCTCCAGTTACAGTCCACAAACTGTGACCTTTCACCCTGCATCTGTCTCTGCAGCAGAGCCTGACTACGGTTCCAGCATAGTGAATAACTGGACATCCCCTTACTGGCCCTCTGAGGGCCCTAATGCCATGTGTCGTCCAGCCCAGCCACACAGCAGACGGACTGAGCTGCACAAGCCAACAGATAACAGCCGCAAAAGCATGTAAACAAGCTACTCTTAATGGCCATACAAGGATAGACGCATTTCCTGTTGGTGGTAGCAGCTATGTTGATACATTCTCAGTCGTTTATGTGTACGAGGGTAGGAAATGATTCAAAGAAACCTAAAATCTGCAACTGATGGGAAAACCAGTGTAAATGTCTAAGGAAAGTCATTAAAGTGTACTGAAATAAAATATTGCATCCATTCCAAATTACATTAAGCTGACTCCAAGCAACGCTCGTCCCCAGGCAAAAAAGCCGTAGCCAAACTAGCCATATAATTGAATGCTTGAATCTGGGCTTGTGGAAAAGGGAACTTAAATAATCAGCCTCTTTGTAGCCGGCACTGATTACCATTCTGCTGCTGCACTACCTCGCAGCTCAGCCACTCAGCGAGCATTAGCATCTGATTAGCAAGTCTAATATGAACAAACACGCAAGGCAGGCGTCGACAGGCCCTCGCACAGGAGGACTGACAGAGACTCGGACTGTAGGCTAGAAAAAGAGGCGCTAATTTGTGTCACAACTGTTTCATATCATCAATGTGTTGCCCAAAACATGGGCTCATTAGGACATGTAACACTACAGATTTGACGACGAAGAGTCTCTTCGGTTGTAAAAATGTACATCTATCTCAAACACCACGCCTGTGAAGCCGTAATTACACCTCCATGGATACGAGGGTGTTTCTGCAAATATGCGGGAGAAAGAGAAAAAGAGCGAGAATGCAACATAACAAGTAGGTGAAAAGGTTATAAATTTCCATCTGGTGGATAACAAAGTGCGTTTTATTGTTAAATTAGAGACAATTTGTTAGGGTTAAGACACTTCTTCAAAGCACCCCAGTAGGTGAATGGATAGTGCTCTGACCATATGGTTGCAACGACTCCGCTTCCATTCTGGCTGGAGACGCGTCTTTCCTCCTCTCACTCAGCTTCTGTCTTTGTACACTTTTCATTCTAAAGCAATAAGCCTGAATAATAATATATATATATTTTTTAACCCATTTAGGCCTGACCTCGAAATTTTAAAAACATCTTCTAAATCCTCCAGCTTTCTGAAATAAATATTTTCACGATTAAAAAAAGAAAGCAGACCTACAAGCTCGTATCTAACATAATGTTTAAAACACCAAAAGGGGTTCCCGCCCAACATGGATTAAAGCAATAAGCCTTTTTATCCTGTAAAACAGTCCAATAATACTTGTTCTTACATGAATTTTGAACATACACAAGGCAATATTAAATATTAGGGAGGCATGACTATTTTATGTAATCATGAAATTTTTTTCAGGTTTGTCAATGTAGACAAAATATCACTGGTGTGTGGACACAATATAACAATTAAGTTAGTTGATTGACATTTCTATTGACAAAAATATACAGTACACATGATCTCTATAGTCATGTGATCAAGTCGTATCTGTCCGATCGGCTAAGATTGGCTTCCAAAGTTTGGAGAATTGGTTTTGAACGGAATGCATCAATCATGAACGCAGTGTCCGATTGCTATGAAACTTTGCACGCACAGTCCTACTAGGCCCAGGAAGAAATGCCACCCTACATTTTTCAAATGGGACTCATGGTGTCGCTACAACAGCTCAGCTCACTTCATGTTTTGGGCTATAACTCTTCAACCGTAGGTCGTACTAACTCATTTTTTGCTGGAATCCTTGGATCATGACCCGACATATAGACCCCGGTTGTGCCAGATTACATTTTCCACCATTTTCTTCAAGACATGATTGATTGATTGTACTTGATTGCTTGCTTCTAACGTTAACAGAATAGTACCATGCATACAACAAAATTAAAAGTGCCACATCTGACTGGTCTAATCCAAAAAACTAAACCAAGTCCTCAAATATCGACCAAACCGTTTCGGATCATAACAACAACATGGCATGCCAATTAGACATTTTGGCTGGATTTGTGGTTTTGAAAGCTTTAAACTTGTCATACTACAAGCCAAAAGGATGGCGTGCATTAGCTGGAGAGACACCGCCAGCCAGAGTGTTGTGCAGACTTGAGAAGACATGCTCAGACTGAGCCCATTTATATGGAACACATGCCACCATCCTCCGTGCGTGTGTGCACTGACTCTGTCCTCATGCTCACTGAGTGATGGCCACTGGCCTTCCACAGGGACGGGTTCTATACGCCAGCTACGGATGTTATTCCTGACAGGAAGCCACCATATGTCTAGGTGCAGGCCGAGGCTGCCAATCAAATTGTCATTTCCCTTCAGTCTAACACTCAGTGGGAGTGTTGCTTAATGTTGTGTGACGAAGATGTCATCTGACAAGCACATGTCTCTTATGTGTAATTCTATTGTCCCGTATGTGAATTGTTTGTGTTTATGGTTGATGATGATTGAATCTACCGCTGCAACAAATTGCCCCTTGACAGAGATAACAACGTTTACATTGACCATGGAACATTTTGATCCAGGCCATACTGCGCCAGAGATAGAAGTCGAGACTACCACGGTTTACAAGAGTCTTCACTTAGAGCCTGAATAATGTTTTGTTGTGTGCCTTTAGAAGGCTCATATGGATTGTGCTGGAACGGGAGTTGGACCAACGGGAGTTGGTTTCTGATCTGAGGAAAATATGCGCAGCGAGGTACAGGTGAGCCAAGGACGCCAGTGAGGATAAAAGATCTGGATAACAACAGCGATATATTTTATTTGCACTGTTCTTTCCATTGATAGCTCCCATGGAAAGTGAAGATTCACTTCCAAAATGGCATTGTCTCACATTTGCAGACAGTGTGTCTCCCCAACACACACGCACGCGTACACGTACACGGACACATATTTTCTCCCCAATTACTGGTCTACATGGTTAATCAAATCCTCTGTTTATTTGATGCTGTGCAGATGACAAAGACTTTGTCTCTGCAGAGATCGCTTATGCCAAGCGTGAGACTGGCTGTGCGACTCTAATATCCTCTCGTGCTGGGGAATCTGACACAACTTGCAGTCTCACACAGCCTGAGTTCTCATCAACCAGTCCATTTCCTATTCTAAGCTCACGCTGACCATGGTATATTTAAAACACTTTTTAATACTCAAATTCAACAGTGTTTAAAAGCGGCACCATCTAAAAAACAAATGCATGTTACTTTCAGAAGATTGTCAGTCGCTAGGGGGTGCCCAGGTGATGCTGCACTGATTGCCACTCTCCTAGACGAGGGGGATGATGCACATTAAAAGCCCATTAAAGGTTTCATTATTTCACGGAGCAGATGGGTGTGATGAATTGTATTGTCCAATCACTGCATGTGGTTCTACCTGTAATCAATCAGCGAGCACAGGCACTCAAGCTTGCATTTTGTGGGAGAAATCCCAGCAGACCGACGTTCCAACTGGAAGAATTATATAACAAGAATGAAAACGTAAGCAGTTATAAATAATACACGTTACATTCACTACCAAAGCAAGACTGTAAGGAAAACTGCAGCTTATAAATTAATATCCATGCAGCGGCCACCTGGATTTGATTTTGAACATCTTCCCACCATCTGGAAAATGAAACCTAGGACTGGTCCCGGCACCTGGATTCAAACCGAGGTCTCCAGAATGGGAAACCAATCATGTACCACTCATCCAAATAGGAGAAAAAAAAGCCTTTTTAACCCTTTTAGATCTCATCCCCAGTCATATAATATTTCTCTCACACACACACACACACACACACACACACACACACACACACACACACACACACAGAATAGCCTGGCTCTGGCGTTCTGTTGTTTCCATGCCGACAGAACACTTACTGTAAGCGTGCACACTGTGGGCCCGGCCTAGTTCCTGAAAAAAAGTTCAGGACACTGTGTGAATGGACATTATGCAACCGCACTGGCCCCCAGCACCTCTACAACAAAACTGAAACCGCAGCTAGAATGGCCGGAAGGCAACTCAGGCAAGGCCCGGTTCTTGTGAATGCAGGGTTTATCGCAGTGCGAGTGTCCTTGATCAGACCTGTCCTGTCTGAAAAACATAGGCCCGCTGCTGGCTTCCTGACACGAGTAAACAGACAGTGATGTAACAGGAGGACAATAACAGAGATCCCCGCATGCTCTTCTGAATGAGCACAAAGGAAGAGCGACAGAACGGCAGATGGACTTCCAGTATTAATGAACTCTGTCTGTATGCGATGTGTGTTCAGTGCGCGCCGAGCCAATTGCACATGAATGAATGCACATAATGTGAAAAGGAAGGGAAGAGACAGAAGAAAGAAGAGAATAAAACAGGAGAGGGAAAAAAAAAGACAACAGGAGCATGTCTTTCATCGCGCTCGCGCACACACACACACACACACACACACACACACACACACACACACTCACAGAGTGGAAAACACAGCAAAACACCAGAACAAAATTATGCAGAAAATTGCTTTGAGAAAAAGAGATGAAAAAAGAGCAGATATCTCACCGCATCCATTCTGCAGAAAATGTGTTTGAGTACAAGTACAAAGCCGACCTCAAACATCTGCTTGTGCATTTTAACTCCAATTCAGGGTCCGTTTGATGTATTGCATCCTAAACAGCATCTTGGGGGTCTCTGAGGGTAAACAGGTTAAACATAGCCAGTGTTGCGCAAGTTACTCCGGAAGAGTACTATGTTTTACAGTATTACTCCTTTAAAATATATTACGTTACTTACTACAGTACTTGGTATTAAGAGAAACTAGTTAGATTACAATTAAGTTATATTATTACTTTGCACTAGTAGTACATACAGTATCAGAATGTCATGTTCTCATTTTAGTTTTGATTGTGTATACTTCGGCTTCGTTGCTAGGTGTTGGTACCGCACACCGAAAATAGCTGCTATAATTCTGTGTGTTCGCTGCGTGCGCACTTCCCATGCCTGCACGGCACCGCGCTCAATTAAGAAAGATTTAATGCAGATTGCACTGATGGTTCAGACTCAGGGCCTCAGAGAGGCGAGAGGGGAATTATTTCATCAAAATGTTACATTCCAGTTCAGGACAGTTTCTCCAACGTTCAAAAAGGCAGGGGCTAAAGCTCCCTTTCATAAGCATAAGATGAACAACAGAACAAGCTGATGGTTTCAGCAGGAGGAGTAGAGACAGGAGAGCAGGTAACAGAATAACTCTGCACTAATAACTTTGGGGCAGGCCCGTATAGAGTTTGAAATTTGAATGGACAGGTATAAGTCAAAAGGGAGACATCAAAGAGGAAGGATGGATGGGGAAGGATCAACATGTCAGAATAGGTTCTGACATATATCCATGTATGGGGTTTAAGAGTTTGAGGTCAGATTTAGAGTTGATGGCCAATATTGATGACATCAGGGATCTCCATATATGGGCTTAACTGTGACAGCAGGTTTAATTTACTATGACATCAGGGTCTCCACATCTCCATCCCTGATGATGTCACAAGACCTGGGCACCATAATAATAATCTTTATTGTCCCGAAGGATATTAGTCTTCGAAAATGCAACAATGTTGCAATTTGACCCATCGCATCCGAGTCTACCGAACTATAGGTCTGAGTAAATAGTTACTGCCCAACTGCATACTAATTATTTTTCTAAATGTTAAAAGCAAACTTTTAAAAGGCTACACGGTAGTGGACAAAGTTCTGCTGCCATGGCTTTGTTGGAAATATTCACTGTGATGGGGGAAAAAAAAAGGTGCAATCCGAATCCACCAGCTCAAGTGGGCAGAGTATACTGTATTTTTTGAAGAGAAAAGTTAAAAAAAAAGGGATATGATCACTGACCGGAACACTAAAGAACCACGTAATCCAGTGCGCTCTGTCAGTCACAAACAAAGAAACTCTCTCTTGATAGCAAATGATCAAAGAGGAGACAAAGGCTGTGAATGGACAAACAAACAACAACAGTAGTTTGGCTGCACACAAACCTCCAGAGTGACTACTAGACCGTGAAGGCATGTTCACTGATGTGATAGCTGGTGGTTGGAGGTTCCGGTTTGAGTGTTAACCCATTTTGACAGTTTTCTGAAAAAGCCATGTTTCTATGTCACTGGTTCTTCTATTTTTTTTAAATAGCAGACCTACAAGCTCTTAGCGCACCACTGAGCTTGTAGATCTGCTATTTTTCAATAGCTAAAGCATAACATAATGCTAACACCAAAAGGGGTTCCCGCCCAAAATGGGTTAATTTGGCGTATTCCCAAAGAATGGACCATGAATTGTGCATCACTTGGGACTGATATCTGCCCTGTCTCAAGGTACGATTCACAAAAGATATTGCACTAATTAATGACAAGCATGCCCCATAACGTTTTGCATCTGTTAAAAAAAAATCCACTACAGGGACTGTGATAAATACAGATCCCTCTGTTCTGACTGCATACAAAATATTTTGCATGATATGGTGGTGTTTTTGAGTGGTGCAACCACTCCTATAGACAGCTATGCGTGTCCCTGGGTCTGTCCCTGGCTGGGTCCCTGGGTTCTGTCCTAGCACGAAAATAGCCTAACACACACACACACACACACCAGGGATGAGGGCTTGTACAGTACGTAAAGCACAAGTAAAGTACAGTACATCACTTCAGACGGGTCAGATTTCTTTTATACAAATTGCATATTGCCTTGCTGCTTAGTGCTTACAGTATTGCAACACATTGATTCGCAAACCCTGTATTATGATATATATATATTAATATCTATCTGACTGTCACCAAGTATTTTGTGGAGCTGGTGACGACGTGTCAAAGTAGGCCTAGAACCGCTGGACTCAATTTGTCTGGAAATAATATTTTGCACAGCCTGCCCATTCAGTGTTCTCTGACTGTTCACTCTTAAATGCTATACATACACCGTTAAATGTTAAATTGGTGCTCTGGGGCCAGATTTTGAATGCTGCTCTCAGGGCAGCTTAAATGCTATACATACAACCATATTAATTTGCTGCTCCGAGGGCAGCTTTTGAATTCTATACTCTCAGGGCAGCTTAACAGCGATGTCTTGGTGGCGCAGAGTAAAGTTCCTGCCCACCACTGCTGATACTAGGGGTTTGAATCCTCTGTGTAGACTGTAGAGTGTAGTAGAGGCTCCGGCTTGGCCAGGCGCCCCAAAGAACACAACTGGCTGCGTTCATGGGAGGGAAGCCGGGAGTAGAGAGAGTGATCTCTATATCGCTGCACTAATAACTCCTAGTCAGGGCACCTGTTCAGCCAAGCGCCCACTAGGAAGAGTAGTGTAGACTCGGTCCACTGCATGTGTTATGTCCTCCTGGTGAAACCTCTTCACTGTAGGGGTTAGTTTGGAAATAGACATTTTCACTTTAACAAAATGCGGCCAGCATTTGTGTTTGTAAACTGACGATTTTGCAATGAGGCTCATTTGCATTGAAAGGGTTCGATTTGGTGCAAAATATATGCATTTTTCATTTATACGCGCACGTGTGCACACACACATGTTTGTGTGCACACACACACACACACACACACACACATGCTTGTATCAGTGACGAGACAGCAGTTAACAGGTGCAGCAGCACCCCAACAACACCTGGCTCTCCCTGGATTTGGGCCACTGTGTGTGTGTGTGTGTGTGTGTGTGTGTGTGTGTGTGTGTGTGTGTGTGTGTGTGTGTGTGTGTGTGTGTGTGTGTCCTCTGTATCAAGACATCAGAGCACATACTTCCCACTGATTACAATCACACAAGGAGAGTTTGAAAACATGACTACTGGTAATGACACAAAAACTACTCCCAGCTAAATTTGTGAGCTGCTGGGATAGGACGGAGAAGGATTTCAAATGGAATACAAGCACCTAAAGACTACTAACCATTGTGTGTATTCCTGCACAATCAGCATGGAGTGATCTTGGTACATAGATATTGATTTATGATGAGATTCTTCTGACTTTCAATTGTACACACATTTTGTTTTGATTGTATTGTTCCACTTTTTGCTTTGGCAATGTAGATGTATGTTTCTTATGCCAATATAGCCCTTTGAATTGAATTACATTTGAATTGAGAGAGAGAGATAGAGGGAGAGGTTTGTTTGGCCACTCCTTAACACACCTCCGAGTCTACTGGGAGGAAGTCAGAGCATTTACTGTTCTTGCTGGTGGGAGGAACTGTGTTCTTAACTGGGAATTCAAAGTTACGGTTTCAATTCTACTGTACTGAAGTATCTCTTATTATGTTGTGTAACTGTACAGCACAAAAGAGTGCTGTACAAGGTCAGATAGAAACACAAGCCATACAGCAAAATGTGACAATATACCATTAACATATAAGGCAAAAATGTCAAAAGTGTGTATGTCAAACTAAGGGGTTTTCATGATTTTGAATCCATTCCAAGATTAGTTTTGCACAAAAAACACCCTGGGTTAAAAATGGCCATAAAATAAAACAAATGTGATGAGGTCAGCCCATTTGGGCTTTAAAAATAAATAATAAAATCTTAAAATCAATTCTAATAGTTAATAATACATTTATATTATTATATGCACTCATGCACAAATAATACAAACACAGTTGTGCCTTGAAACGAACACACGAAAACACATACTGTATGGAGATCCGGTTGTCCAGACTAACCCCAGATATGCCACGAGTGTATGACCGATATGCCCATATGACCAAATACTGGTGACATTCAGAGATCTACATATATGGGCATAAAAGGGACACAAACAGAGTTCTCCATATGTGGGCGTAAAAGGCTATTAAGATAATTATGAATCATTAATTTCATCCCGCAAGACTCAAGAGAGTGCATTTCTCAGCACCAACCGATGCCCATACAGATAAGAAAGAGAACGTTTTACAGCATATTATTCTGCAATATTCATATCATATTCATATTAATATCATATACATTCGAAATCATTCGAAATCTGTTCGAATACATGTGGTGTTTTAACCCATTCTGAACGGGAACCCATTTTGGTGTTAGCATCATGTCATGCTTTAGCTATTGAAAAATAGCAGATCTACAAGCTCATAGCGCGCCACCGAGTGGCGCGCTACGAGCTTGTAGGTCTGCTATTTTTGAAAAATCGAAGAACGACTGACATTTTTAGAATCTGATCTCAGGTCAGAATGGGTTCATCAGACCAGTGTGTGTGTCCAGTGGAAACCTCGTATGAATCTGATCTCAGGTCAGAATGGGTTAAAAGGAATATTCAAATATCATTTTTAGCCAATTCTGGAAGCACTATTGACAATGGGTACAGAGTGTGTGGATGGCACACATTCCCAACATGCATCGTTCTTGTCTCACAACTATCCTGACTTGCGTATACACCCGTCTAGTCTTCACCACAAAGACATACAATATTCAGTATTTACAGGCAAGTGCACACACACACACACACACACACACACACACACACACACACACACACACACACACACACACACACACACACACACACACACACACACACACACACACACACACACACACACACACACACACACACACACACACACACACACACACACACACACACACACACACACACACACACACACACACACACACACACACACACACACACACACACACCTCTAATGGTTCAGAGCACAGAAAGGGGGACAGCCAAGGAGAGAGAAAAGCCTCCCAACAGGTTCCAGTGACACCTTCAGGAGTCTTTTTGGCACATGGAATGAAAAAAAAGAAAGAAAAAGGGTCCAACAGCCCTTTTCCTCTTCTGGGAATGTGTACACAGGAAACAGACACTATAAATACAGCCTGGAATGTTAATATGTTCATCTTGGGAGTGTCTATAAGGCTCATCTGCACGCCTCCACACTGGCCCTCTGGTTTTAATTAATGGCAGACAGTGCACAGTGTATTTATTCTTTTACAGGATCGCCTTCTGTTGAACAAAAGCCTGCCTGTCTCGAAGGAACGCTTGTAAGCAATCATTCGGAAAATCTGCCAGTCTGCATAAATACTGGAGGATTATGACAATTAGAAAGGTGCAACAATTCCCCCCCGAGCAGCTCGCTAAGTACAGTATGATCATAAGCATGAGGTCAGGCCGTTGCTCTCCCCAGGTTGGCAGAGGGAGTGTAGAGCCCAGGATTACATTTGATAATTGACATTGGGTGACAAAAATGGGTTACAAAATCGAGGGATAAAAAAAGTACAGTACAGTATGCTAATGACTATTATACAGAATCATATGGCAGCCAAGTCTATGGATGTTTCACATAGTCTAGGACTAATGGGATGTCGGACTAACGCGAGCTCCCCAGTGTCTCTGATCAAGTTCACAGTAAAAGCAATTAGAAAAGTATGCGCTCCAAAGTCTCCAGCGAAAACAAAGTCTCCGGTTTTCATCTGTCCAGCCTGGCGTATGCAACAATATCACAGTAGTCTGAGCAACATACAGTGCTTCCATACATGTTAAACATACAGTAACTTGTAACATAACTTGCTCTCTGCTGTTGAAAAGGCTGCAAAATATTCATCACTGATGCTCATGATAATGATGGTACGATTTTTTTCTACTCAGTCTGTCTCTTAGGACTGGAGACTTCAGTAACCCGCCGTAATGCTTCCATTATAGCATGCTAACTTTCCAGGGATTCGCTTGGATTCCCCACTGTCCAGCCCTCCTCTGAGACACAAACTGAGTAGGCAAAAATGGTATCGCATGAATTAGTGAGGATCAGTTATATGCAGATAGGGTGTAAATGGGTGAAGTAATCCTTTAACATTCCCTCCACTCAAGTATTTCTCTAGAGAGCATGCATAAACATGCCATATCCATTTTGCAATAAATCACATCCCGTTTATGAGAAATTCTAATATGATAGAGTGGGCTATGCTAATATTAGTCAAAACACTGAGGCACGTAAACACGTATTTCTGTTTACTGTTGCCTCATCAGAGTGCATGTGCATATTCTGTTTATCCACTTACATAGACCATGTGGGGATATCCGAGGACAGGACCCAAAAGATGTAAACAGTTCATCCTGGATAAAACCTTAATTGGGGTATGAGGGAGCATTCACGCTCAACATTATTAAATGCCTGTCAACATTACTACTGCGCACAGGAAGCAAAATGGCTTCATAACACTTTAAACTTACAGAGGACACTCACTACTGTTCACAGATGTAAAGTAAAGAGTTACTTTTATGTCTGATGTTATTGCTGTCCTTTCTCCTTTCAATGACCAAAGGACTCAAAGCAATATCTAAAGTAACGTTTGGGGTGAAACAGACTATGTCAATGGGCCGATCTGTTTTGCACTCACACTGATTGAGTGAGAGTGAGATAAGTAGATAATAATTATGATCTGTATCACACTGTATACCTCATAAGCTATTGGCATGTTCAATTTCACCCATCGCAGCACTATGGAAGCCAGGTGGATTCAGCCTGTGAAATTGGATAGTAAACCACGACACAAGCCTCTTTTAAATTGAGTTGGTCCTATAGTAACCGAGTGCTCTCAATCTCACGGCATGGTTCCCCCAGTCTCCAAGCAACAACTAAAGAAATCGTTCCCCTGTTGATAGCTTGCAATTCCCAAACACTGCCACACACCAGCACACTTCATCAGCCTGCGAGATGACTAAGCAGCATTGTCCAATCTGTGGCGTCCTCCCAAGCATGACTGTCTCACGCATCCTGATTGTTCATTTGATTACCACTCTGGGCCTCAGTCTGAAGCCTCTGCTCGGGAGGCCCGCCATCGATCTCAGCAGCGCTGGCAAGGAGCAGGGAAACATGCTGCGTCAGCCTCTGTTTAAACATGACAGAGCTGGACGCCATCAATGGAGAAGTTAACAGCTACTGTAGCTCTTCCAGCCTCCCTCTCTTTCCTCTTGCTTTCTCCTTGTCAGCCTCAGACACTCAGTCGCTATCTTCTCTCTTTCTCTAGCTCTCTGCCCAGGCAGAGCCAACTAGAGTTAGCCAACTAAAAGCTACTGGTGATGCTCTACGCACTTCAAATAGCAGAGATTGTAGATCCACAAGCTTTTAGATCCGCTTCCTGACAATGAACGGAGAATTTGACGTCATGGTCTCTGAGCAAATAGACAGTGTCTATTTTATGTCATGATGATGTACGATAACGTCCCTCACTTCACACAGGTGTGTCAAGTTGAACAGGTTTTCCATATCCTGTTTGTCAGGACAGTTAGGTCCATATCATCTTTAACTTTGGCCTGTTCCCTGTTTTGCCCCATGTTTGTGACAATATGTCATGTCACCATGTGCCATCCTGTTGTCCATTTCACAGCCCTATTTTATTATATCTTATAGATTTCTGTCGGCAGATACACTCACTGTCTTTCCCCAGTCAGTAAGCTTGCAATACTGTAGATAATGTTGTTAACTCAGTTTGCATCCAGCTGCCGTGTTATCAAATACCATTCGGGATAACTTGACCGTGGTCCTGGACCTCTGACTGGTCTCAGGGTGGTCTCTGCCACTGAAAATCTCTGAAAGGACTAGCCTGCTCAATGAGTTTGAAATCCAGCCTCGAGAAGCCCTGTCTTTTTAGACAGTGATGATAAACATGTCGTGGCTCATCCAGTCTGGTTCCAGTGATATCTCCAGTGACATTGTGGAAAGTTTCCCTCTTATTTTAAGTCACTGAAACCAATGCAGAGATCCTGCCATTAGGGCTCATATTCATGGTAATTTTCCAATAATTAAGGCAGCCTTTTATGGGGGGGTTAATTGGCAGCACATACGTCATGGCTTTAGCCTAGAAATTAGGTGAAAGGCTAGCGTGAGTTTTAACTGTGGGGGCTTACTAGCTGATGACCACAAAAACACGGTCCAATCGTGGGTATTATACTGTCAGCAACGAATGTTCCATAGATTGAAACTACCAAAGAAAGAAAGAAAGAAAGAAAAGAAAATATCTGCAGTTTGCAGACCAAGCATCTGTCGAGAGAGAGACAGACAGAGGGACACTTGTCTAGTGTCTACCCATCAGGGCCTCAACAGCTAATCTCAGCCAAGTCTTTAATTAAATAATTTAAAGGGAAGTGGAATTTCCCATCATGTCTGGCCATGCAGCACTGGCTGTTTATGGATTCTGAGGCCAGAGAGTCAGAGTGGACACATGAATGACATGGAAAGATTGAGTTTAAACCACAGAGGGGACAGGCAGACGTGTCTGGACATATTACAAGGACAATTCATCAAGAAAGTCTCAATTCAATTTGAAAGACATATACAGGATTTTTTTAAAGCCGATTCTTGCCAGGCAGCTGCACCACAGACTTCATGGGATGTAAGAGTTTTAGAGTCCAAACCACATAATTGGTAATTTAGTTCTTTACAGACAATAGCCTTAATTGGACTAATGAGCAACAGATGAGCTCTAAATTGCGTACAGTTGTAAAGAATCAACATGTTCTCTGACTTTGGTTATGTCACATTATGAAAGCTGAAGCACATTTTGAAGAATTGCCAACCCTTATACAGCATGTAGCAGGCCTAGTGATTCGAGCAGGTGTATGCGTTTGTGTGCATGTCTATGCATGGTACCTGTATGTGTATGTGTACTGTGCAGACATCCCTCCCTGGACATTTTCATTTCAGGGAGGTCAAGAAAATGTATATAACATATTTTCTATACATGGCACATATAGAGCGTCCTTTCATGACAACGAGAGACCCAGAAGTGAATTCCCCGTTCATTTCCCCCATAGGCTTTTCAAAAAGTATTTATTTAAAGACGTTTACGCCGCAGACAAAGCCAACTCGAGTTGTGACAAATCATGACAACAAACACAATATTTTGGGCCGAACAAATAATTACAAAAAGAAAAGAAAAAAAGATAATTTGTTGCCTGCCATTTTTTTTCTTCCTTCTAATTATTTGTTCTGCCCAATTTTGTTGTTGTCATGATTTGTCACAACTCCAGCTGTGTGAAGCTTAAAAGGTCTTTAAATAAATACTTTTTGAAGTGTCTATGGGGAAAATGAAAGGGGAATTATTTCCTGTGTCCTTGTATGGGGCGGGGACTGCAACGCTCTATACAGTATTTCCTATAAATCAACATATATATGAACCTGAATATGGCATATATGCAGCAATTATTCTGCATATATTTGCCTTATATTGGCATATTATGTTCATATACAGTAGATGAATTTCCGAGCGACTCCTGCAACTTCCAGGTTGTGTGTGTGTGTGCGTGCGTGCATGCGTGTGTGCGTGCGTGCGTGCGTGCCCCATGGTAGGGCATTCCTTGCCGACCAAAACACAGAGTCCCTTGTGAGGATGCCCCTTTTAAGTATGTCCTCACAATTAAGTGTCAACCGGAGTCTTGCCACTCTGCCACTTGTCGCACGTAGGCACCACGTGACCCGGCAGCTGGCATGGGCTGAATCAAAGGCTGCCTTCTCTTCTGGCCAGGAATGAACCACTATCAACACATCAACTCATCCTCCTGCCATAAACACACTTGGTGAATTACATCTACGATCTACGTGCTAATAAGCTATTACTAATGCAATGAAGGACCATGTTGCCAAATGTGTATCTGAAATAAAATTGTGCTTTGCCAGGCATGCATGTGTGTGCTGTGCACGCATGCGTGCATGTGTTGAGGCAGGAAACATGGAGCACAATGTAAAGACGGGGAGGGCCAGGAAGGAAGGAAATCCTGCTCACAAAATGGCCACCGAGACAAAAGCAAGGGATCTCTCTCTCTCTCTCTCTAAATGAGATGCAAAGTACTGTACACAAGAGCTGAAGTGGCCTGAAGAGGGCCTAAATGAAACTTGCTTTGAATTTCACACTCTAAAAAACAGGACAGTAACATCCATGTGTATGACACGCATGCACACAGACATTGAGCAACTCTGGGCTGCTTATGGTGTGAGGGAAATCTAAGCAGGACTAAGCAGTGAGCACTATCAATTATGTACTTACACAAATCAATATTCAATAGCAACATTTGTCAAATCAATGTATGCATTGTAGGCCTATTGAGTATTCCACTAATAAGATTTGCTATGTCTAGGGAAATGGTGAATCAATCTTTAATTCATATTATAGACGAGATGATGCACATAATAAGGATAAAAAGGCAACCAGACAGCTAAGCGGCAACAGTGCTGAAATGCCAGATGAAGGATTATCCCATTGAGTGCTTTTAATTGATATGGGACTCTAGACTTCGATGAGGAGAGGCTTCCAATATTGCACAGCTTATTCCTGCTATCATTCATCTTTCTGCCTGGATAAAAGAGACAGATTTATAGCTTGAAGCCAATGTTCCAGACAGGTCTCCAATGCACACATAGTAGCACGCCTATATGTGTGCATGCCATGTACAGTACACACACACACACACACACACACACACACACACACACACACACACACACACACACACACACACACACACACACACAATAAAAATGTACATACCGATCAGATGAATTTGAGTACACACACGGAAAATCACAAACAATAAAGTTGTGAGTGATTTATAAATCCATGTGAACAAGATACGCTAGAATAAAAGGCAGACTGACTGTGGCACTGTTGATGATTAAATTGCAAGCGACAAAAGCCCAATTTACACATTGTTCTCACTTGTTCAAACAACTGATTTTCACTACCTTGGAATTGGAAACCAGACATTTTCAGCATGAGAGACATGGTCGTATGGTCGTACGATGAAGAATTAGTTACCGGTAGTGTTAATAAGCACTTCCTCAGCCTGAGGGCTTTAGGTGGGAATGGACAATAGGAGAGATAGTATCTCCCTGCATTGTCTGAGGAGATAATAATCAAATCCAATTAAACATAGTCAAGGAAGAATAAAACACATACTTTGTTTCATATACACAGTACACATCAGTGGCTGTAGGCCTCTAAGTGGGTTAAGGCAGAGTTAAAGCAAGACAGTCTGATTAAAATTCAGTCCCCTGGCCTCTACACACTCACTAAGAGGATGGAAAACAGCCCTAGACTGATTAGGCAGATAGGAATCATAATTATCTTTCACATAGCATTGGGATAAAAATGTGCTCCTTGTCAACAAACCGTTGGACATAATGGACGGAACATATGCAACCACCTCTGGGACCCCAGTGTGGAAAAAGATAGAGACAGAAGACGACCAGAGAGAGAGAGAGAGAGAGAGAGAGAGAGAGAGGAAGCAAGGGGGGAGAGAGAGAGAGAGAGAGAGAGAGAGAGAGAGAGAGAGAGAGAGAGAGAGAGAGAGAGAATGTAAGAGGGAACTGAGGTGATGATCAGCCCTTTATAGACTGAAAGATGAGAGGAATAAGAAGTTAAGAACAAGTGGACAGTGGATTGAATGTGCCACTGGAAGGCATTTCATGTTCAGCACTCCAGTACTGACACCAGGACCTCTCAATACCTTGTGACATCGCTAGCTGAATGATTACGGTTTCAAGTAATATTCCAGTGCAAATTAACTGGCAACTCCCGCTTGTGCATGTTGAAAATCTCTGCTTTTTAACCAATTTCAATGCATGCCATTATAGGCGAAAGGCTTAAGTGGTTAACTGATTTTGAAATTGAATTAAGTCTAGTAAATTAGTAATATAGTACCAAATAGTGCTGTGTAACTTCTGTAATGATTTACAGTGTAGGCCGAACTAGGATCAGCGTTGAGTAAGGCTGCACTGGCAACAAGTGCTTGATATCCCAGTAGTACAACATTGTTCAAACTTGTCTTGGCAATTCTTTTAAAAGAAAACATTATGTCATTGACTGTTTTTTGCATTAAAAAGTAGCGGTTCTGGCACCGTCACCGTTTAACAAAAATACCTCCAATCTTGTACCACTACGAACAGAATGGAGATATTGACTAGAGAAAGTCTCATTTGAAGCAGTGGATAGAATGAGTGAGCAGCTCACTCGCTGGGGTGTGTGGCTATAAAGCAGCGAGGACCAGAGGATCATAAGTGGCTGTGTGTGTTCAAATGCACATGCATGCAGAAATGCAAAAGTACAATTGTCCCCTTCTCTCTCGGCAGGTATCTGTATCTCTCTGTGTATGTACGCATACACAGTATAGATAAAGTCTGGACATACTGATCATCAACATCTTCCGTTCTTATTTCCATCAGAGCAACGGGGGTGGAGGGGGGTGTTGGCATGAAGTCTTGAGATTAACAGGCAGGAAGGGGATGAGAACAAGAGGTCGTGAACTTTGGGGTCATCAGCTGTCCATCCAGAGGATATGGTCCTCCTCCTCATGACCCCCCCCCCCCACACCCCCCCGACCTGACCCTATGGTCATGTATCACATGCAAAATCAACAACAGCAGCCTGATCAGGCCCGTCAGGCCTTAACCAAGATGTAAACAAAGCAAACCTCCAAGATGGAGGGAGGAGTGTAACCTCCATACACACAGACGCATAATACAGGACAGTACACACTCAACTTGTGGTTGACGTGAACACCTGGGACTGCGAGAGGCTGTGAACTGATCCATCTGTGACTGTTTTCCCCATTAGTAGTGATTTCTCAACTCACTTCAAAAAAGACATTTCACTTGAAAGCTACTATTGATTTACGCCAAAGTGCCAAAATCTTAGCATGCCAATTTTATGGATTTTATACTTACAGGAAATTGTGTGTGTTTGTTCACTTGCATGTGCATGCACCTGTGTGTGCAACTGTGTATGTAAATAGAAAAGCACACATAAGGAAATAGCGACTGCACAGTATTAGGATGTCTTGAGACACTTTCTATTTACTCTCATTTTAACGCACAGTCGCACACCGGCATTATCCAGGTTTGAAACATTTTAGGAGGTGGTTTTACAGAGCCCTAGGCTTTCATTAAGGATTTGGAAGGTAGCTAAGGGACCACTTAACGCAGACCAAGGCTCTTGGGAATATATTAGCCCAAATTGAGGCTCAGTTTTTCCCCTACAGAAACAGGACATGAAAGGTTTCCTCCAGTCACCAATCTACCATTTCTCCCCCAAAGTGCTTTATCAAGCAAGAGTGCCTTTCAAAGTCCGTCCATCAGTGGCAAGAACGGCAGAGTGTCTAAGAACAATATTCACAGTGGATGCTGTGAAAGGTGGCGCAATGCAAAGACTTCATTACACCAAGTGTTTACATTATCCCTTCATTCGTTGCTCTCAACAAGGCGTTTCTGAGAGCGAATGTCATTTTCTTGGCTCGTTGTTGTCCAAGACAAACACCAGTGTCCACTGCCGCCCACAATCTCCCACTATAATCGTTCATTATGTAAGATAGGATACGTCTGAGATATCACAGACAACATCCATGGAGACTTCCTTGTCCTAAGAGACTACTACTGTACATGAACAGTTCACAAGATGGTGCTTTAATTATGGCTCTCCTACTCAGACTTAGAACTAGACAACCAATTTCCACCTAAAGATTCCCATATAATAGACAGTAACTACTTATTTGGTATTGTGTCTATACTTGGTCCCCTCCTTTTCCCCTCTACACCAAATCTCTTAAATGAAAATAGCCGATCTACAAGCTCACGTGTTGTGAACTTGTGAGCACACAGTACTGAGCAGTGGTGAAAAATAACTACCGGTAAGTACATTTGCTCAAGAATTGAAATCGAGTATTTCCAATTTTCAATACTTTAAACTTTAGTTACTAGTTACACTTTGTAGTTTTTTTTATATTATTATTACAAAACATACATTAACCACTTCAGTCTTATATACATTTTGGCCATTGGATATCTACAAGCTCACAATGCGATCATGGAATGCAATGTATTGTGAGCTTGTAGATCTGCTATTTCAAATAAAGTTGTATTCACTGGATCGTATTGCACCGTGCTTGCGGTTAGGTTAGGCTAGGGGCTTGGGTTAGGTTTAGGGATGTGAATTATCGATTAATGCATTAATAGTTAATTAATACTTCATTGACACCTCCTTGGTGCACAGCAGGGTTAGGTTTTCTTTGCTATTCTGTATTACAAAACAGTCGATTGCAACCTAGATATGGCCCACCGTTGAGCTGAGACGGCTTTGGAGCCAATTGTTCCAGCGATCGTCTGCACAGATCATTGTTCAGCGTGTTGTTTTCCACTACCTTAGTGATCCAGTATGTGTTGTTAACTGAGGTAGATCAGCAGCAACAATCTCTGTACCACAGTTCAACTTCTGCCAATGACCGGAGCCTCATTGTTCCCCAGCATTTCCTAACCTTTAAGGAATTCCTTTTCCTCCACCAGGAAATATGGTTTACAAGAGACGGCATCAGGCCCAGACACTCCTCTTTTACCCCTTTTGCATCAGGCCCAGAGCCTCCTCTGCATCAGGCCCAGAGCCTCCTCTGCATCAGGCCCAGAGCCTCCTCTTTTACCCCTTTTGCCCTCCAGCAATGTCCAACACCCCTTCTTTTTCCTTAACCCTTCAGGTAATATCTAGTAGTCCAACCTTCTCCCCTGGCTTACCATACCAAAGGGCTACACAGTGGCGGAGAAGGCACTCACTCACAAGCTCTTTCACTGCTTTGTAAGATGACCTGTGATGAGCAGCATCTGGCCAAATTGGCTTGAAAAACTCCAGACAAAAGTCATAGCCATCATGCAGGGAGTTTTGTTGGGTGCACTCACTGCACTCTCTGGTAAAGATTTTAAGCCTGTGTGGATGGCATCATTGCAGAGGAAAACATGTCATTTATCATTTAAAAAAATCACGAGGGGCCATCTTAGCATTATATATCATGACATACATCATCTCATGAACTGAAATTCTGTGATTGGTTTGCCGATTTGCTCATCTACATACAACGTAAATTTTCCCTTCATTGTCAATGGCATTTAATGTTTGTGTTGCCACAAATTTACGTCATATTTGACAGACACTTGACCTAATTTCTCCATTCTTTGTCAATGGCAAATATTGAGACAAAAGCTGTATATAGAATGGGCTAGCACCCCTCAAAAAGCAGGCTTGTACATCTTTGTCAATCATGTTTCATCATCACTTTCAACCTGATTTAGCTCCCTATGTCATTGTGGATAAGAACTGTCGAAAAATAGCAAACATTCGCTGTTCAACAAGGTATTAGGAGGACCTAAATGGTTAATACTGCTGAGTGTATAGTGGGTGTGGGCCTGGACTGGGGTTAGGTGTGTACGTGCGCAATGTGCATCTGTGTGTGTGTGTGTGTGTGTGTGTGTGTGTGTGTGTGTGTGTGTGTGTGTGTGGGGGGGGGGGGGTCAGACAATGAAAGTGGTCAGTATGACATCTTGACCCAGTAGGTTGCCTTTGATCCCAGTATCATACAACTTATCACATTCATCTGACCCCAGGCCCTCAGACACACTTACAACACACACCTCATCCAGGCCCAGACCCACCACCCCAAGCTCCCCTGACACTCTCCAGAATCCTGCAGTAAGATAAGAGTGTAAATATCAGTAGTTTATCTATATCCCCTCTCTTCCCTCGCCTCTCCCTCCTTTTCCTTCCTCAGGTTATAACACACAGTTCAACCAGCAAAGTTATCTCTCCCGGTAAGTCTGATTTGTGTCCGATACTCCCCCAAACTTCTTCGTGGTCAGAACAGAGTTACCTTGTGACTTGTGAGGATCAATCAGTTTCTAAAATGAATCCCAGCTACAGCACCACGGGTGGTGGTGGTGCTGCTGCGTGCGTGCGTGCGTGCGTGTGTGTGTGTGTGGGGGGGGGTCAAGAGGATTGAGTGAGGGGGCGCTGCATTATCCAAACCCCCAGCCAAGATAGATTGCAGATTCCCTGAAGCCTCCCAGCCTAGCGCCTATGCCGTGACTCTAAATGTCCCGAATGGTTTCTAAGAAAGGCCATGCAAGATCCGGTTAGATCAAGAAGGCATCCCCTCCCTGGTTCCATCACCCTCCATTGGAACCATCTGTGAAGTAGGGGGGCTGCCAAAGGAGGAATGTGTACACACATATAGTATACATGTGGTTTGGGAAATAGCTCTCTTGGTGACACCCTACTTCCCCACTAAAAGTTCCCATCGTACAGAGAAGCTTATGCTGCTGACAAAATACAATGGAAGCCGTCCAAACCCATAGCTGGCTTGTTTGGTCATTATATAACAGGATCACATCATCATGCCCTTTGGGTCACTCTATGCCTGTTCCTTCCTGTTGAGCATGAGTGACTATATGCATCATCACCAACCATAACATGTTAAACTGTCATTCTTTGTCCAATGCTGTAGCTACAGTTAATTACTGACTAACCATTGAATAATAACATTTGTGGACTTATACTGTATAATAACCAAGGGGTCTTTCACAGAATTACCCTTCATTCCTTCTCGTTTATTGAGGTCAGTTGTTTTCTTACTTACTACTTAGTAAGGCCATTAAGCTGCCAGCATGTCATTCTTGTGCCACAGTAGCCAAGTGCTTCTCAGAAGCCTAATGTATACCAAAAATAACTTTTCAACTTAAAATGCCTAAATTATACTGAAATGCATTGAATTTATAGTTGAAGATCTGTTATTTTCAGAGAACTACAAACACAACAGTGGAGCTGTGTGCCAACTCTAGAGCTTTTCCTTTGAGACCACCTGTGTCATTATGGCAGAACCGATAACTCAACCCTTCTGGGTTAGATCAGAGCTTGGCAAAGGGCACAGACTAGGCTCCCATGGTATTTTAAATGCTGTGTCGTAGTGGGTAGTGGGAGTAATAATAATATGCATGGAATAGGGATGTGGATGCAAACCAGGTACCAGGCTACCAGCATGCCACTGAACATGTTTATCTCCACTATTATTTACTTCAATAGCCTTATCTTAGGCTTTTGCTGCACTTTGCAAGGCTAGGGATAGACTAAACAGAATATAATTAACTGTAGGATGCCTATTTCTAGTAAAAGATAATAATAATAAACAATAATTTACTGTTACCAAAAGGCCATAGGCCCTTTAAGCTATAATAAAAGAGTCACTGTCATATAGGTTCAATATAATTAATGCATTAAATAGATTGCTATTTTAAAATGCTAATTTTAGCTAGGCTACGGGTTGTGAAAAACTTTGACTTTTGGAGGCTGCTTTCTCAATTTCACACTTCTGAAAAGATAATTTATCCCTGGAGGATGCGGTTTGGAGTGTCACTGCAGCAGCAGCACTGGTAGATAGACAGTGGCGTTTCTGTGATAGAAATCTTCATCACTAAAACACAGACCAGCATTCTAGCTCATTCCTACTTTGACATTGACATACATACAATGCAGTTGAATGCACTTGTGGACGAGTTGTAGCAAGGGAGCCCCAATAATGTATAGCCTATAATATGCACCGTGCATACTAAGTAGGCATAGTTGTTTTGAGGGGTACCCTTTCTTGGTGAAAGTAGTAGGATATTATATGTTTTCTTCTGTCGTTGTATATTTAAAAAAAAAAAGTTTACTCACCGAAAGAAACTCTAGTGTCCCAACATAATCCCGTTCAGTCTTCAAAAGTTCATTTAGAACACAAACTCTTAGCCGAAGTTGTTTCTCCAAGTCTTTCCCGCTTTCAGCTCTGTGTTCTGCTTTGCTTTCCTCGGTCATCGTGAGACAGCAGCTTTAAAAGTTAATTTCCACCGCGGCGACAGGTAAAAAGTTATCAAAACAAGATTATTTCAGTGAAAACGCGTCAAAAGTTTGTAACATGGTGTAACTTGTGTTTGGTGAAATTCACTAGCTCCCGTGGGGGAAATAAATGCGGGCGATTCTGGGTGAAAACACATTTAAAGTTGAATGAAAAGTTAAAAGACAGCCTCGGCGTTTCACGGCACGGTATCAACACGCCAGACGGCTTCTGGACACCAGTCACAAACTTGGGTCCATGTGACTGAGTGAGTGACTCCAAAAACCTTCACGCTGCCCAGCCTCCTTCCAGAGGACGGGGCAGGACAAACGAGCCTAGGACTGCTGCTGCTGCTGCATGCCAGGCACAGACAGCGCCGTCCTACCTACTGATGCACCACAACAGGAAAGTGACAGAATGAAAAGTAAGTAAGAAAGACTGTAAAAGGCACACAGCAGTGAGCGTATCATATCAGACTCAGTACGTGTACTGTAGCTACTAGTACTACACTCACACAGTCTTAACCTTGTGGATTTGTAGGGCAGTGATAACATCTCTCTCTCTCTCTCTCTCTCTCTCTCTCTCTGCACTGTCTGCAGTCACAGCAAATGCTCAATGAAATGAATGGCTCTACTGTTGTTCAGCCGCAAACCCCTGTTTAATTAAGTTCCAAATTAATTTGTGTGATAACATGCACTGGTTGTAGACCTCACATAAATTGCATTAGTCAACAATTAGAGGGGGGGAGGGGGGGGGGGGGGGTGAAGAAGAGTGAATTGCATATGTGCATGGAGGCCAGGCCAGGACTAGATGATTATTCTAACAAGATACTACCTTGATGGGGCGCCCGCTGGCCTAGTGGTCCACCGTCCAGGCACATGCCACATTATAGGCTCTGACCTGACAGCGTGTTGTGTGTTCGAGTCCCGTTCATGATGACCTTTGCTGCATGTCTCTCCCCTTCTCTTTCTCCCTCTTTCTCGTCCGTCTTCTCTGTAACTATCAATAAAGGCAAAAGAAAGTCCCTTCCCACCACCACAGAGGTTGTGGGTTCAAATCCACTGGCTTTGCAGAGTGATTAACCAAACACAACTGGCCCTTGTTTGGGGGAGAGGGTGCCTGTCAGCTGGGAGTGTTGGAGTAGGACAAAGGACCTATACGTCCTCCTGGTGGGGGCTCCTCACTGGCAGGTGAGTCAGTAGGATACGACAGCAGAAAACACAGAAATATGTGTGGGGAGGAATCAATTGACTTATGACTAAATTGGGGAGAAAAAGGGGTAAAAAACATTTGGCTACTCTAAATTTAGGGAAAAAAACATGTCACTGGAGCAAATGCGAACTCGGACAGTTGAAGCCTTTTTATTTTGAGGGTGCAAATAAAAATGAATGACAACGTATCGATGTCAATACATCATTGTCATGTCTTGCAATATGGCCGATGATGGTCACTGGTGATGTCTACATGTATACAAAATTCATCTTTAAAATCAAGTTAAAAGAACACCTTATGTAAATCATACTGCAGTAACCCTGGGAAAATAATAATTCAAATGTATAATGTGTTGAAAGTGATTTTTTGCTATGTTTCTTTGTTTTTTTATTTCTCCTATGTTTTTTATTTTCTTATTTTAGTAAGTAAGTATTGCCTATGTTAAATGTTTGTCGGACCCCAGGAAGACTAGCTTTTGTCAAGGCAAAAAATGGGGATCCTTATAAACAATAAACAATAAACAATGTCTTAACAACACACATCACAACAAGATACTACTTTGAAGATGTAGGACCTACAATGAAAGAGATGGCACTGGAGCAACTCGGACAGGGAAGGCTGAAGCCTTTTTTATTATAATGGTGCAAATAAAAAGGAATGACAATCTATCAATGTCAATACATCTTTGTCATGTCTTGCGATAAGGGTGATGATGACCGACTATGATGCTTTTACACAGGCAGACAGAGATTGTGCAGGATTACAGTGAGAGAAAAGACCTCTGGGATCCCTCAGGAGAAGAGAGCAACTCAAAACTAGTAAGAACGTCCTCTTCTCTATTACATGACATCTGATGGTGACCAGAAAAATCTGAATCAAAACATATTATTTAGTTTGTTTGGTCTTGCATTGTGTTAACAACTAGAGCCAAAATAGCACTTAAGCTGAAGAATTTTGGTAAAAGGTGAGAATATTTGCTGAATAAAAGCATCTTCAACAGCTTTTCACTATTCTGCTACAATCAGATTTTCAACAGGTAATGAATTAGTTGTCCTTCATTCAGTGTTAATGTATTGAGCTGCTAAGCCTGCTATGCTAGACTATCTATCACACCATGGTTGGAAGTTAATATTTGTATGTATTTTAAACGGAGGTGCACTGCTCAAAGATTCCGCACACTTTCATATTCTGTCATAGTGTCATATCAATTAGTTTTAGCATCAACAAGTAGTAGGCCTAGGCCTATAAATTAATTTAGTTCCATATTTTGCTGCAATATCAGCATCACACGTCATTCCATCAATGCTATGTGCCAACGGTTATTCTGGTGTCATTAATCTGAGGGGCATACAAGTGTATCAGAAGGTGCCTCAATAGCAAAATATTACAGCCACTGTAATGACGTAAGGTATTTAAGACCAGCCTGACCACTGACCAGGTGAGATGGGTGAGCCGAGGACATGCTTTCTGAAGTGTAGTAAATCTTGACATAGACTATACTCTGGTGGCCATACATGGAACCGCATGCAGTGGGCACATGCGGTAGCAGTAGCATACGGCAGCCTGACTTGTATTGGTGTTGTGTTATTTACTCTCTACCACCAGAGGTCGCTGTTGTTTGCGAGTATAATTACCATCCATCTAAAATAGGGATCGTTCATGTTTATGCTGTCCTACAACAGAGATCGACAAACAAATTAGTTCGTTTCTCTTGACTATACCCACCGCAAATACGGTGCTAATACTTTTAATTAAACTCTATCCCCAGACGAGTCTAAAAAGTTACTTGTGCCCTGCCTGAGCTAAGAAAAACAAATCAAGAAACGTTGCTATGTGTGTAGCAGACTCCAGGATGGTTTTCCATTAACCTCTCGAACCCCCTTTGGATTTTAAAGCCCATGACTATGCTTTGAGGAATTTAATCGTAGCTTTAGTGGTGGTAAATGCTGCAAGGAAGTATTCTGTACAATCCATTGAACAAAGCAGGGCCCAGGCGTGTCAGAGTCAGACTGATATGAATGAGTCATTCATTCACAATGACCTTATCCAGTATTTACACTTACCATTAAAGATGACTTCAGATAAGAGTGTTGGTTTAACGTGATATGAACATGTAAACCCATAGACCCACCCATATACCTGTCATGCATATCCGTTTATGCGAGCCAAAACCAACATGGCTCTCTGATGTGGGTGTCAGTTCAGTTACAGTATGTCTATAATTTGATGTATTTATCTTCAGATTGTTTTACGGACGTGGTTCTGAGACTAGGCCTATAGCCAAGTCTGTCTGTCTACATGTGGGTGCTCCCTAAGGGGTAAACAAAGATATTAATATTGAATCAGAGAATAGGCTAGTATATCTATCTTATGTAGGCAAGCAAAGAAAAAATACACAAAAATACAATTATTATTTTAATCAAATCAAGTAGCATTTCATTTGATTATAGAATGTCTAATTGCTCTAATTGTTTTTAATTAATTATAACTGTAAAATAGTGGTTGTATCAGTGTTTAATTTGATGAATCATGAAAATGATAATCAAACTATATTTCAGTGGATGACAGAGGCACACCCCTGAGTGAGCATGCAGACACTTCTAATAGCCTGCAAAACAGTATTTCTATACCCAGTCTATACCGTACAGTACAGAGCAGTAGGCCTACGTAATAAATCTCCAGTCCACAAGATGAAGTGTTTTGCTTGACATTGTAGCATGTCACTGTGACTATGTCATCCAAAATGGTGATATTTGTACAGAGCTGCCTTAATGTTTCTAACAGACAATATCTGTCTTAGTACAAGTATTACACCAACATTCCACCTCTTTCTACCCACCGCCACGCGTCAACCGCCTGTGTTCATATACAGTAGCAATCCAAGTGGGTATTGTAGGTGATATCATTGAAAATAATAGAGTAATACATCTCTATACTCTGACAGCTTTTGTCATTGTCACGGTTAAGTGTGTACGTAATGACATACAGACTGACTTAGTGTGACTCACACCTTATCTGCTTTTATTAGGTTTGTCCCACAATCCAGTTGATATTCTCTTCTGCCATTGCCCCCCTATAGTGCCTCATCTTTATGGCCAAGTTCCAAGTTCCCTATTAAGAAGTGTCTTTGAACAATTCCATGTTACAGATGGAAGAGGGTGGGTTGCAGATGTTGAAGTTTGAGTAACTCGTCTTTCATCTTTTTAGACCAGTGCAGAGGATCTAAAAAGCAAGGCAATGTCGGTTGGTTGATCACTCCATCTGTCCTCCCAGGACTTTGGATTCAAACTAGATACTGTATCTCAAAAACTATAACAAAGAAATAGTAAAAATACATCGCATGGATGCACTTGGGACATATCCTCAGTGATGTATTCTGAGGTCAACTGGGTTCCGGGTCTACTAACATCATACCCCTCACTCAGGCAAACCCGGCCAACCCCGGCTGGGTCAAATCCCGACTTACGTCCCAGTAGCTACCCTCGATTAGTCCATCAGGGAAATGGGAATGAGCAAGGCCACACAATCCGTTGCTCCGGAACTACTCTGCCGGGACTGGGAGAACCAGATTCTGGCGTGTGGAAGGACTATAGGCTGTGTGGGTTGACTCCTGTCTGGGCCCCTATACCTATGTCTCACCACGTCCACTCCTGCTCTCACCAGGCCCAGGACCTGTGCGTTGTGCGTTGACTGCCAGCACCAGGCACTTCATTCAGGAGTGGTGTCTGGATTACCATGACATTTTCTGTGCACCTTACTGATTTTGATGTCCAATCAATGTCCTTTAGAATCACCCAAGGCCACATTTTCCACTTGCATACCAAATTATAATTATATTATATTTATAATTATATTTATTATTATTCAATGGCCATTGACATCTAACATATACCTGCCTGGTTTGAATGTATCTGCAGGGACCTGAAATATGGTGATAAGGTGGCATTATCATGTCTGAAGATTTAATGAAGATCCAAAACATATACAGTTTGGGGCAGAAAAAAGATATGTGTAGGTCATATCTATTCTTCAGACAGAGTAGGATATCCAATCCATCCATCCATCTTCAACCGCTTATCCGTAGTCGGGTAGCGGGGGCAACAGCTCCACCAGAGAGCTCCAGAGTCCAGACATCCATTTCCAGAGCAACATTAGTAACTTTCTCCTGGGGAATCCCGAGGCGTTCCAAGGCCAGTGAGTCGATGTGATCTGAGAGGCATCCTAACCAGATGCTCTAACCACTCCTGAAGAAGCAGCAACTCTACTCCGAGTCTCTCTCGCGTGACTGAACTTCTCACCCTATCTCTAAGGGAGATGCCAGCCACCCGTCGAAGGAAACACATTGTCATGATAATCCAGACAGTATAGTTTTTGAGATATCTAGTTTGAATCCAAAGTGCTGGGAGGACAGATGGTATAATAACCATAGCAGGAATGGACCTGGTCAGACGTAGGAGGGGCCCCGATAGGAGTCAACTCACAGAGTCTAGTGCCAGCTAGTTCCTCTCAATGTATTTTTGTTTTAGTTGTGAACAAGAGGTGGTAGAACATACCCTCCTTTCTATTGCCTTAACCTTAACCCACCGGTTATCTAAAAGATTTGTGTTAATTTCCCTCTCCCATGCAGGCAGCTCTAATTTTTATTTATTGTTAAAGGACATTATGCCAAGATAAACTTGGGAGATGAGTGAATTTAGCTGGTTACTATACTTTGGTCCGACATACCATTGGTACGATCGACTACCTACCCCAAACCCTCACCCTAACCATAACCGCGAGCACGGGGCAGCACACCTTAACCTAACCCCCAACCCTATCCCGAGTCGGACCAATGCTCCTTCGAACAAATGATATGTCGGACCAAAGTATGCTCCCCAATTCTGCTTGGGCTCAAGTTTGAGTAATTCCTCCCATGGTAGCATAGTTGGAAATGAAGGAAAGGAAGGGAATTGGGTGGATACATAATGTCATACCTGAAAGTAACAAAAAAGGTGGGTATATTTATTTAACAGAAATGTAAAATTGGAAAATAAAACAGAGTCCAAAACAGAGGGGGTAGAATAAATGGTTATTGGTAACTCAAAATTAACTTAATTGTATCCCTTTCATTGAAGGTCTTCTTCTGACTTACCCTCTTTCCCACTCATTATAAGCGTGACAAATTTTCATGGCCTCTATGGTAACTCCCAGACGACACAATCTTTACCCATGCCCCGCCTTCACTTAACTCTCACCCATAGGGGTAAAAGGTCATAGATGTGCACTCACAGTCCTGCATGGCCGGGGGCCAGCTGGGACCTCTCAGATCCACAGAGGCCCCCCAAGACAAAACAAAGAGCTGCAGTCACCCCACAGTTTGACCAGAGCCCCCACCGCCCTGCTGCACCACCTCAGGCAGCGTGAGCCCTGCTCTGGGTCTCCAGAGGCTTTATCAAAGAGCCCATTCACGCTCTGGCTTCCACTCCCAACACAGTTTGTGACTGAAACGCGGTGATTTACCGGACCTCTGTGCCAGCAGTGGCATACGGACTGTCCCAACTAAGTCATACTGTATAAGACTTAGCTCTGTGAGAAATGTTTGGTTCTCCACCTATGCCACAAGCCACAGCCCTGGGCAGAGCCATACGCCTCAGTCCACGTTCCTGTGTGTTAAAAGCAACAAAACGACCACCACACAGACTCCCAGACAGGCGGAGGCGGTGGCCTCAACCTACGTCTCTATGGTCAAGAAGTCATGCTTCAATTGGCCGGCCAACGTAAGGGTCTTTATATGCATGTAATTTCACTCTGCCCACAACTCCCTGAACATGATATACATGGAAGGCAAAGCAAGTTATTTCATGAATATGCCCCTGTGTGCAGCTGTCATAGCATTCAAAAACACTTCAGTTTCTCAGTTTATGTGCTTTTCAAAAAATAGTAAAGTCAATTAGATCCTGCATTAATCTTACTACATGTTTTTAGAGGAAAGGGAGGATTCTATAGAATATTGGCCTACACTTTATTTTGGGTGATACCGTTTTTTTACTTCCTGATGACATTAACCATAATCTATTCTAGATCAGTGGTTCTCAAAGTGGGGTCTGGGGTGTTTATGTTTATCCCTTTATACTTCCTTTATATGATGATTTAGAAGTGTATATTTGTATGTCTCTAAATGTTCTGATGAATTGAATATGGTGGACCCTGTAAACAAGTGTAGTCATGGTGCCATCCACAGTAACAGCTTTTGTATTGACTTGTCATTTCCTTGAAATGTACAGTCTTACTGCATACTGTTAATAAATACTTCAATCAATCAAGCAATCAATCAATCAATCAGACCCACTGATTTAGAATAACTCCCCCCTCATTTCTCAGACATAGAGACCTATGGACCTATTTATACTGAATGTTCACGTTCACCTATTCTATTATGATGATGATGACATGCCCAATATTGGTATGCTAGGGTTCGTGGGGTTAAATTTGTTATTATTGTACTTCAGAATAATGTTACATTTGGAAGTTAGCTATGTCAAGCTTTTAGGATAACATAATGCTGTATAATGAGCTCAACAGGTCATTTGCGAACACGATTGCAGCAGTTATGATTTTGTGCATGTTTTTGACTACCTCAAAACAGACAAGGCCTCATTCCGCCTGTGATCTTTGGCGCCCCAGACCCCAGGTTGGGAAACACTGGATTAAACAATGAACTGTCGACACACTATTCTGCTTCAATGTGGCGAGCAGATTTATCATCATGCGGACCATGTGTGCACATGGGTTATAATGACTGACTTGTGGTGCCTAAGATCAAAGACCACAAACAGAGCATTTCTCAAACCAGTGATCTTCATTTCGGATGGTTTCGTCCCTTTTACAGCTCGATAGGGCCTGGGGGGGCATGCATCCCTAAAGCTTTGTTTCAAAGCCACCATGACTGTCAGCCATAGCGTTTGATCCCTCAATAAGACCTCCAGAACATTCTAAACAAAAATTTAAACGAGAGGACAGGAGCGCGTACTTTAATTATCCTAAAGTCTTCTGTAGTCAGACTATTCATTGTGGTGCCAGGACTACTGCTCCGTACAGTGGGAACTGTGTTTTACATGTGAACACCTGCATGCTTTGCACTGTATAATTATCATGACTTTTGAAAAGACAGTATAGTACATTGCTGTACTGTCCCTATCTCTTGTTCGCTGAACTGGGCGTTGGGGAATAGCATTCCTATATGGCTTTTTGGGAGGTGGTGGGTCGAGGGATGGGATCTGATATGGGGGGGGGGGGGGTCTGTTGTACAGTAATTGGGTGTAAAACAGGTGGCGTGGTGTTGACATTGGAGGGAAGCATGTGAAAAATGTGCTGCCGCCATGCAATCACAAAGGGAAAAGGCTGGCGGTTGACTTAGACATTTAATCACTGTGTTGGATGATAAGTAGAGGATCAAACGGAGGCACGCATAGCCTAGAATAACAGGGAGAGCCACGTAAAGCTCCATAGGGATTCCTAATGGAGGCAAGCCATTGACAAAACGGGGATAGCTGGGGTGTTTTTTCTCTTTATTTGTATGGCTTGACACAGTTAGCTCAGTGTTACAGTACAGACTATGACCAGCAAGGTTTATGAAGTTGTACTGGATTTTCTGATTTTATTTATAGTACACAGTGGAGATTGACAGGAAACAAGGGGGGGGGGAGAGAGAGAGAGAGAGAGAGAGAGAGAGAGAGAGAGAGAGAGAGAGAGAGAGAGAGAGAGAGAGACGAGGAGTGATACACAACAGGTTGTGGGGATCGGGATTTGATCCCGCGACACGATGTCAGGTTGCATGCGAGCGGCCCCCAAAGTTGTACTTTACAAATGTATCTGTAAATAAGCCTCATCATCTTTAATGTTATAGAATATAAATGATAAAGTTAAGTCTCAGGCATTCTGAAGTGAATAGGCCTACTGGTGCATCCCAATGTGTGAAGGTCAACAAAGATCTATGGACATTATCTTGTTATTATCCCCATCATGCTGGAATTGGCAGGGGCGGGTATTACCGTATGTCTTCACTCCTATGTGACTCTGTGAGACTGTCACACACTCAGTAGGCCAAGGAATAACCTAAAACTCCTCATGGTGGTGTTATAACAGGCCGCTTGATGTTTTGACTTTTGAGTATGGAGGTATTGTATAGGCTATATACCTAGAATGAATTTGTTGCTCATGCTTCTTCTGCGTCTGGGGTCGATGACCCTGTGTAACTCTTCTTTTTTGTTTAGATTATTTTTTCTTTTTATTGATAGAGGGATAGATGAAAGTAGGCTGACAGGAAATGGGGAGAGAGATGGGGTGGTGACACGCAGCAAGGGCCGTCGGGATCGGGAGCCGAACCTGCGGCACACTGCCAGACTGGATTACCAGCCAAGGTGCCCAGACAGCTACGCCAGCCGCCCGGGCCCCCGTGTGACACTTCTGCGTCATAATTTGAAGTTCAATGGACCCAGTTTATTCATTTATTTTACTGGCCTAGTGTGCACCTCACACTAGGCATGTAAAGGTATACCGTATTACTGTGGCAAAAACAGCCACGGTACCGTGAGATTTCTGAGCTGATGCTGACGGTATTTCTTTATTTATTATTTTATGCGCACTTGACTCGCATCGCAACTCCACTCGCACAAGTCGTGTGAGACTCATGATATAATTAAACATTTCACTTCCCCTCCACATTAAGATAAGTGGTCAGTCACACAAACCAATTTCACAGTAACAGACCCGTTTGGTGTTGATTTAAGCATCATCAGCTGCAGTAGATTAATGGGAGTAAACGCATCATATTATGCCACTGTCCGTCCGTTTCCAGCAAATTTCCGGCACCGTTAACCCGGTCGATGCCAAACTTTGGACACACACTCCCTAGTTGCCAATGATGAACCTCTGCCCCAAATGTTCCAGAACGGTCTGTTATAGCACCACCAGGGGTCTGTAATATCCGCATATCGTTACACAGTATCTCTATAGTCATGTGCTCACGACGGATCTGTCCTATATTTCATATTCCATCCTAATTGGCTAACATTGGTTTTCAAAGTTTGCAGGATTGGCCCGTTTTGAACAAAAAGCCTCAAATCATGAACGCAGCGTGCGATTTACGTGAAATATTTCACGCACTTTCCTACTAGGCTGAGGAATATATGGTGGCGCTATATATATAGCGCCACCAACAGGTGGATTTTTGCAAAACACATTTTTGGAACAAAATGCCTCAAATCATCCAATTACCATCAAAGGCATAAGAACAAATGGCACCCTTTTCACATTGCCTATTATAGCGCCACCAGGAGGCCACAACCTGACCTGGCCTGGTGGAGATCATGTGCCCCTATTGACCGATCCACAGAGGGTTTCCTGGGTGCGGCCATTACTGAGGTGTACCATTAAGCGCAACAGCACTGATTAGCTACACCTGGCCTACGGAGCACCTGCTCCATGGATTACACCTATTATATTGTCCCCCCACCTTTTACGTCCCAACGGTGCCATTGAATATATAAGCCTATTTATGTAAGTATAACCTATACATTTAAAATAATAATTTGACATTTTTTACTAAAATAATTTATTTGATAAGCTAATAAAATATTTTTCTTCAAAGAATGATCTATTTTGTATGGGCCCTATAGCAGCTAAAAAAATATATGGAAAAATAGGCCTATATATTTTTTATACCTTGAAATATCGCGGTATACAGTTTCGCCGTGTACAGTAAAATCTCGTACGTCTCTACGTACGTCTCTACGTACGTCTCTAAATGTTTTGATGAATTGAACATTGGACTCTCTTGTAAACAAGTGTAATGCTTAATTGGGTCGTCCACTCACAGTTAACGGTCTTTGTATTGAGTTTGTGCTTGAAATGTACTATAATTATGCAAACTGTTAATGAATATTTCAACATTTATAACATTTATACGAACAGCCCTGTGGGCAACCCGACCTGGTGGAGATCTGCGCTCTGAGGAGCGCCGTTTTAATTTCTGGTGGCCTATTGTATTGTATTGTATTGTATTGTATTGTAATAGTTTTGCAGAACATGACACCAATATTTTGATATGAGCGCACAATGCACATCCCGGTGGCACACTGGCACAACGGAGAGAGATCCAGTTACAACAACTCTGACATCGGGTCACGTGACTCAGAGATCCTCCGCATTTTAAAAAGGCTGATACCCTGGCTGCAAATCCCCCTTGACTCTAGCTTCAAAGAGGTCGTAAATGCTTGCCCCGTAGCGTATAGGCTACCAGTTGACCGACTTTCGCACCTTTTGCACCTCCAGTTGTCAAGAGCGCCATTCAGCGGAGCGGACACATCTTAACCAATCAGTTAGGTTGTATATAGCCTACTTCGCAAACTTGTTGATGGTGTGCTGCTGGTGCGAAGTTTCATTGAACAACATACCTGTTGCAGATTGTCAAGATAACTCGGCATCTCAGAGGAAAGCTGAGGCATCTTGATTCGATCCCCAACGCCAAGGATGGCATTGGACTCTAGATGCGCATTTCGCGCCTCCGTTTTACTGGCATGTGTGATAATCTTCAGTAATGTGCTATGTCCCGTCGGTGCCTATCTCTACCACAACCGCTATCAAGGGTGAGTGAATATTCCCATTGATTTCAATTTCTGTTGTGAATGTGAGACGAGCCATGCGCCATTATATTATTGAGCGAAAGCGGCGACACATGGGGGAAAGTTGATCTGATTCTGTATCATAATGTCTCCAGTGCCTATTAAAGAGAATGGCTTAGTATAGTTGCATCATGTGAGGACAAACCAAGCACTTTTCACTCTTCTCTGTTCAGACATATTTTGTTCTCTGGAGATAGACTAAATATATGGTGTGGTTGGTTGGTTGTGTGTCTAACTCAAACAATAAGCACACTGTATAGAAGCGGGGCAGTATGGAATCTTATCTTCCGATGGAAATTGGATACGCCTGTCCTTCATGTTTTAGTGTACCGGTATTCATATCGACCATGATAAGAAAGATAACATCGGGGATGCTCGCAGCAGCCCATGCCATGGCGCCTTGAATACAAAACTGTCAATGTTGAATTTTAATTCATCTTTACCCGCAAGACAGCACTGACTCTCAAGAACAGACTACAGTCATTACATTTTCTTTCAATATATGCCTGATGGTTCTTTTATTACAAAACTAATAACGTTGACGTGTTATGACAGGACAGGAGTCATACAGTAAAGTGCTCTGTTGAACTTTTAAACCTGCTAATGAGGCAGAGCGTGGGAGAGGATCTGAGTTGTATAGTATACAATTTGGGACATTTTTGGGAGATCTCCATTGTGGGATTTGGGGATACAGTTGTAATTGGGCACATAATGAGCTAGAATTGGAGTGAATTTTGTGGTGGGCATTGCAGAGGCATGTAAAGGTATTTATATGGTGTGTGTTTTTTCACAGGAGCTTTTTGGTGTTGTGTGGGGCAATCACAGTGGGACCTTTCTGATGGAAAGTCCACAGCCCCCCAGACACACACACACACACACACACACACACACACACACACACACACACACACACACACACACACACACACACACACACACACACACACACACACACACACACACACACACACACACACTCCCCCCTCTCTATCTGTCTCAAGCAGTTTGGCTGTGTTCCAATGTATGTGTAGTTGTGTACAGTCAGTGTACCACCAACTGTGTTGGTACTGCACACACACCAGACCCAAGTCGCCTGTTACTGTGGTTTAACAAGGTAGAAAACCGAGGGCAAGCAAACAAACGTCCCAATGGGGAGCACTGCTAAGGAGCCCTATTTAACACAGAAGTATCTGTGACATATGGTGGGTGTTGTTCTACACAGACGGAAGGGCAGAGGCACAATGGACCTTTAGTCTGTACAGTCTTAAAGACCACCAACATCTTGTACAGTATCTTCTGTCAACAGAGCGTCTGTGGGTTTAAATGTCTGGATGAACAATAAGCTCACATCCTTATACGCCTACGACGTCGACTGGAGCTCCAATGTAGGACGAGGAACAATGTACAGTATCTATTCTAGATATAGGGAGTGTTGGTCCCTATTTTGACAGCTCCAAACTAACAGATCTGGCAGTCTGTCAGGGTACATATTAGTACCAATGCCATATATTTGAGTGTGATGCCAATCCTAATAAAGATGTTTTATAATCTATCCATCCACCCATCTTCAACCACTTCGCGGGGGCAACAGCTCCATCAGAGAGCTAGTCCAGACTTCCCTCTCCACAGCAACAGTACTAACTTAATTCTGGGGGACCCCGAGGCATTCCTGGCAGATTTTGGAAATATAATTCCTCCATCTCATCCTTGGTCTGCCCGGGGGTCTCCTTCCAGTGGAACCTCCCTAGAGAGACGCCCGAGAATAACTATAACCTATAACCAGACTCCCGAGCCACCTAAGCTGGCTCCTTTCCAAGCGAGGAAGCAGCGACTCTACTCCGAGTCTCGTGACTGAACTTCTCACCCAGGCCGCTTTCTAATGAATTAGAAAAACTTTTATTAGAGTTTTCTATTTCAGAACATTTATCTTATAAAGCAAATAAAGTTGACGCTCCTATGCACAGCTTTGTGTGTATGTGTGTGTATATATGAGCACGGAATGTGCTCAGCTGATTGGCTGAGCATGGAATGTGATGAATGATGATAAGAGCACCGCTCATTTCACACAAGTGTGATTTATTTAACCACTTAAGCTCTATTCAAAATCTTTAAAAAATAATTGCCAATCAAGAAACTAATTGTGGTCCTATATTCAATTCATCAAGACATTTAAAGACATACAATAGCAATAAATGTATATGTACAGAAAACAATGGGGGGAGGGGTGATTTCTGGTGTCAAACTTAGAAGACTTGTCTAGGATCAGTTACAAATTGCAGACAGGTGCTCTTTTATGGCAGTTTTGAAGGAGGGTAAGGACTAAGAGTCACTTTTTGATGGCTGTTGGTGGGGCATTGTACATTTTGGTGGCAGCTCATAAGGCTTTCTTAAGTGTTGATAACCGTCTGAATGCAGGGTAACCTGAGGGACCCAGTTCTGATCAACTACACATGGTCCAATTCCTTCTTACCTCAGAAATGTATTGTAGACCACATCCATTTCCATTGCCATGGGAACATACTGTTGGTGGCATGTGTTGTGGTTCCAGAAGTATAGTGGCCACTGAGAAAGGGGTTCCCTGGCTGGACTTCGCTTTTGCCTTGTTGCTTTAAATGTCAACAGGCCCAGTGGCACCTTTGTAATAAGCACACAGAGAAATAAGATGAACATGGTCTGACAGAGACAGGTGAGCAGGCAGACAGAGAAACAGGCAAAACATTTAACATAATGATGTATTGGCAGGTACCTGTATAGACTCTTTACATTTTAGACCTATGCAGTAGGCCTATATAATTTGCCTCTCACATACCTGCAATGCTAATACTTGGACCCACAGAGAATGTACAGTAGGCTCAAGTATTGCTCTGTTAGCAGGAATGATGAGATTAAACATTTCAAACTACTTTACCCTTTAAGCTTGGATAAATTATTAAAGTTAAGTAAACATCTAGCATTTTAACTTGAATAAGTGAAGAAAAATAGCTGAACTTTAAGCTTGTAGAGCAGCTCTAATTGAACAAGGCATTTTAAACCTTTAACATGAATTGTCCACATTTTAGTCTTTCAAATTCTCAAATCATTTTAACATTTTATTTTGTAAAGTTATACTTTTAAACTTGTCAATAGAAATGAAGGCAATACTGCAGTGTTAATGTGTTCCTTCCCCACTTCAAATGGAAACAGTTTAACCTACTATTCATAATTAGCCTGATTTTAACCACAACTAACAGTACTGCAGTGCATACACAAGTGTAAATAAAACAAAACATCACCGACCATTGGCATCTTTGGAGGTAGAGCTCTTGAGTAGTCTTTGCGGTTTGCATTAGTTTGTTTTTTTGAGAATGACTGAACCTCCATTCCTTTTAAGGTGCTCCTAATCAAGTAACGAGCAGCCATCTTGCTGCTGCATTATGGGAGATGTAGTTTCTGAGGTCTGAGTTGTCATGCTGACCAGATTTGTGGTCCATTTCTGAGTTTTGACTCAACAGCTAATTTGGTAGTGTTGCCTTGTCTTAAGGGCCTTGCCGAGTCGAACGTAATCAACGCAAGAATACATACGCAACGGAGGGTGAGAGAAATTTCTCCCTTGCGTTGCGTCAGTTACGTGATCTGTCTCGTTCCGTCGGGTTGAGATCTGATCCTGAGCCTACGCAACGTTGCGTATGCGTACCTTGCATCGAGGACACCCTGCCCACCTGGAGGCAGCAGAGAGCATGGTTTTGTTACCCTTTAACCCTGTAAGGCCACCTCTAGATAATATAATAATATATAAGCAGTGGACGATTAGGGATACTTTGTTATGGTAATGTATGTAATAAAAGAGATGTGACTTGGGTACACTTTAGCACACGCGCACACACACACACACACACACACACACACACACACACACACAAACACTACTATTTTCCCCCCCACCTCATAGAAACTTTTATTATATTTCCTATTGATCACCGTGAATGTCTAACTCAAGCCTTTTACCCCCCTCGTCGAACTATAGTTATGTGATGTAAATGTGTTGTTGCCACAGTACATGTCAAAGAACTGTACCAGGTACTGTACCTGCAGCACTGCAAAACTGAAATATAATCTGATAATGATGTGTCAGACGGATTGTTTGTCTGAAGTTTGACCCTATCATCATTTTGGCACTTCAACCTTAAGAGCCACTCCTTCATTTAAATTATAAGTGTCAACTTCCATTCAGTACAAAAGGGGTTTTGAGTTTCTCATCTCTGTGGTTGAGATGCTTTGGAAACAATGTGCACTTAGTGAAATTGATCCAAAGTTAACCTTGCTAAAAGGTAAACGTTATAGTGCGTTGTAAATCATTATTGTGAGACACTTTCATACAATAGTCACGTTTTTCTTTTTTTTTGCAGCGATCAAGTCTTCAGGATAACGCCCAGCAATGATGAGGATGTCCAAGTGCTTAAAAGAATCCTGGGGCATATTAAGGTTGGTTTTCATCTTTCTTTTTTGGATTGCAGCTCATTTCTATTTTCTCTCCTTCTCCCTCTAAGTATATCTTTCTTTCTCTTTCTACTTCCCTCGTTCCCTGTCATCTCTCTCTTACACTCATGCACACACACAGTAAAACTTTGACTTGTATTGTCAGCTGGAGTTAATCTATTTATAGGCCTATTGATTCATTCAGCAGCTAACCCTTCAATAAGAGTTCCAAAATGAAAATGTATTTCTGTCTGTTAGTTAAGCTGTGGAAATAAGTTCTACATTTATGTGAAATACTTATGTACTGTATGTTTGGCCCCTCATGTATGTTATTGCAATTTAAAGTGCATTACATTTACCGGTCACATATAAAAATATCCCATTTTCTATATGTACTCTTCCCCTGCCCTGTCAATGCCAGTCCTCACAGGCTAGTACGTGCATCAATGTTGTACATTATGGAATCACTTCCCCCATAATACACTTGTGCAGGTTCTATGTATATTCTATTCTAGGTTCTATGTAAATGTGTTTGCATGAACACGTTTTATCCTCATCGATTCGTTTGCAAACGCTTAGTTTGAAAAGGAGCCATATGAATAAACAGAAGACTAATGTTCGATTTTCTTTTATTTCTCATTCCCCTCACGTCTGCCTCTGGCCCTCTGACTTAAACAGGAGTCATGGAGGAGGTGAGGCGTGACATCTGTGGGATGGGGTGGGGTGAAGTGACAGAGAGGACAGGGGACTGCCACAGAGCAGAGAGTGACACAGACAGTGAGCAGCCATGCATGGCCATAGTCTGCCACATCCAGGACATCTTCACTATAGAGATACAGTGAGAAGAGACGACCTTTCCACTTCACCAGGCGCCTTGGATGGATAGATGTTCATCATCGGGTTGAATTAATTATTATTTATTTGAATAATTTGCTTTACCGAGCTAATAAACAGTGGTCTAGACGATTATGGTCTTTTTGAAAAAAAGAAACAAACAATTCATGTGGTTAAAAGATTCTCCGTTTTCCAAAATCATTTGGGAGTAATTACAACAGTCTCAAAAACAAGTGTGACCTTCCTTTCCACATTGTTCTAAGTTTGTAAATAGACTGATCTGGTCTGATGGTTTGCGAAGAAACAAAATATTAATGCAACTACTGTACATAGCCTACACAAAACAAATGGCCATTGATAGTACAGTGTAGTAGAGTGACAGGAAACAGGGACCCGACACGGAAGATCCGAAGTGGGGGGACATGCGATGCGATGCGAAAAAGCGATGGTCCGACATGCGCTGCTCCCGTGCTTGCGGTTAGGGTTAGGTTAGGATTGAGATTTCGGATCAATAGTATGTCGGAACTAAAGCCTGCACCCATAGACACAGCAAAGGTTGTCAGGCTCGGGAATCAAACTTGGGGCTTGCCGTCAGGCTGTATTATATAGTCTATATGTGCTATGCGCCTTAACCGCAAGGTTAAGGCGAACTTGAGACACCACCGAGCAAGCTAAAGCGAGCGAGGTGCCAAGTTCGTTGCGAATCCTCGTCCCCCGGTCCCCTACAATGAAGACAGCAGAACGCTGCAAAAGAAACCTGTGTGTTCATTATAAAGCATGATACGTAATGTGTTCAAAAGACAGTTGTATTTCATTACAGTACATCTGACTGCTATTTTATCAAACACAAGAGTGTTAATTGAACTCTGACGATGTTAAAATGGGCCCCGATACTTAAAAACAAATTGCTAAATTATAGATTTATTTGCCTGCAACATAATAACCTCATATGTCAAGTTTGGCAACAGAGCAATGTTGAGACATTTTATGCTATTGCTTGGTGTACTTGACATAAGTGCACCAGATACTAGTATAGTCGTACTCTTTACTCTTGAGAACACCATATCCAAACTACTCCATGTGGATGATTTTCAAGGCAAGCCCTTAGCAGTTAGCCCCCTCCAGCTCTAAACTAAGTTAAATTAATCTGATCTGTGTTCTGCAAACCATTAAAGCAATTGACATATTAACGAGCATGTGTGCCAGCTGACATGTCTCTACCCCGATACTACAAATGAGAGCCAGCTGAATGTGGGCGCTCATTTGTTAACACGACAGACAAACTGCATATGTTGTTTCTCTGTCTCTCTCTCTCTTTCTCTCTCTCTCCCTGTATTGCCAAATTCATGCACCATCATATGAATGATTAGACAACGTTGTAACTAATGTGGACGCGAAGCATTGTGAGTCTGCATGTGATGTTGTCGTACAAAGGAGTATAAATCTCTCTCTCTCTGTCTGTGACTGTTAGTTTATCAGTGTTAGCACATGGTGTCTGTGTTTATTTGGTCGGCCAGTGTGTCTGGCTGATGGCTAGGTTGTTTCAGCTAAAGCTGTACAGGCTGTACTGTCAGCCACAGTGAAAGGTAGGGCTCTCATTAACATGGGGTCAAATGGTACGGAGCAGCAACAGCAGCATGCACAACTAATTGTTTTTTTTTGCATTTTGGATGTTGCTCCATTAACACAAGTTGGAGTCATCAGCATTCTCCACATTCTGCACACATCCTGAAGGAAGACCCTAGAGGAATGGTACATTTCCCCGGTACAAAACAGAAATGTGGTTGTTCACCACCAAAGGGAATAGTTAAAAACTGTGTGTGTGTGTGTGTCCGTGCTCTTCTTTCTCTAAATATCTTTTCCCCATCTCTCAGGTGGACCTCTGGCAGCCCAACAGTGCCTCCCTGATACGTCACAACGCCACCGTGGATGTGCACGTGAAACGCAACGACACGCGAGACCTACGTGCATGCTTGAAGCAGGAACACATAGGCTACAAGTGAGACTCACGAGAAACACATTCCCAATCCCTACTGTAAAAGCCATACTTTGTTGTATGACATTGTTGCATAGGGAAATAAGGCCAATCTACACACTTGCAATGTGTTACATTTTGTTTTAAATGTGCACAAGCCCGAAATAGGGATACCAGATTGAGAATATGTCAGAGTTAATTTACTACTCTCTCCCTAGTACTACCTGTTAAAAACATTTGTCACCTAAACTCTAAAGGATGTTGTGATAGCACAGCCTATAGCATATTATTACTGTACCTTTACTGTATGATATATGATTTGCAGAGCCAGGAATGGAATCGCACGCGCATGCGCACACACACACACACACACACACACACACACACACACACACACACACACACACACACACACACACACACACACAGTCTTTCATCTAGCTAGACTTTCCATCATCTCAATTAATGTTGAAATGAAGCAGTATTATCAAAGCAGCAGCCACAGCTGGACAGACCTCCATTGTCATCTCTATCCTCAGGGAAGATACACAGAAATGTTGTTTCTTGTTGTTGAACGACTGAGGAAATGACTTACACGGCATGTGAATATAGAAGAGCGTTTGGTGGGTTAGTTGAGTCAGAGTAGTTCTGTATTCAAGACCACGTAAAGCTAGACCAAGTCAAGACATGCAGAACTACAGTAGATAGATAGGAAAGGTGGAGAGAGAGACTGGGAGTGACACGCAGGAACGGTCGTCCTTGGAGCCTAGGTTAAACACTGCAATTATATTTCACTCATAGGTCTCATAGGAGGGCTGTGGGCAGTTTAGAAACCGTCTTCCAGTGACATCATCATTAGGCAGATTCTTTTTTAAACAATACTTTTTTACAAAAATGTTTAGATTTTCATTATCGTGAGAACGATGGCTTCCATTTTCGCATTGCAACTTTTCAGGACTAGAAAGTCTGCAGTTCTTATTAGCTTGTATTCCCCATTGATGATGTCACTGGAAGACAGTTTCTGAACTGCCCACAGCCCTCCTATGAGACACAGACAGAGTAGAAAGAAATTGCGCCATTTTTTCATGATTATTAGTGAGGACCTATTATATGAAGATAGGTTGAAAAGTGGTGAAGTGGTCCTTTAAGATAGCATCTCCCATTTTTCAGATGTTTTACTTAATTAGGCTTACGAACACTGACACCTCCAGAAGGCTAAAGAGTAAATTCTCAGTCAGGATTTACTGCCCGAATTTACTCCCACAACCAGCCCTCTCTATTTCTGCTCTCAGACCTACTCTGAGCTATTTCTTATTTTTCACAAGACATACCAAATAAATCAAACTAAGTCTTGAATTCACTGCAGCCCTCTTGCCATGGGCAACGGCAGAAACTGTGTCCTCATGACCGGTGCCTCTTGCCGGCCCGTACATTTCTACAGCATGTGCACAAAGTCAACTTTCTTAAAGGGTAAAGTTGCTGAAGTGTACTTGTTTTTTTCCTTCCAACTTTAGTAAGCATACAGTACAAGATAACAGCAAGGTTACAAGGGCACAAAGGCTTGTGTTGTCGAGCTGAGTCACCAAGCACTTTGCCTTTTTCAGCATTCTTTTCTATTGATTTTCAAAACTAAAAAGGAAAACTACATACAGCATTCATAAAGAGCACCTATACGGACGGCTGCAATTCGAAACTGGCCCCGATATTGTGATGTCACTATATCACAGTTTTTTTTTTTTTTATCTCAGGTTTCAGCCTCCAGGAAGAAACCCTAAAAACAAAGGGAAGACATCATTGCACATAACGAATGAAGTACTGTCACCTCATAAACACCTGAAAAACAATCCCTCAGCTCAGTCAATGATATTGATGCCAAACTGCATTTTAATTCCTTGAATATTCAATAGTTTCCCAAAATCTGTAAAGAAAATGTGTTTCCCGCCAATACTATAGACTAGGCCACATGCTTAAAGGTGAATCGTCAACAATCCACTACTTCATATACTTTTACAAAGGTCCTTAGAAGATTATTGCAATTGAAAGACTGGTGCTTTCAAACAGAGCAGCATACCTGTACAATACATCTCACATGCTGTGCATCTGCATCCAGCAGAGGTGCATAATAACAAAGTTTCTGAAAATCTAAGTGACAGGGCAATATCCTTTAGGGAATACAGGTCATCTCTCCAATATGACCTCCCATTACTGGAAAGGTTGTTGGTGGTGGTTGGCTGAAACTGTCCATCTCAATCATGTCTCTCTCTCTATTCTCCCCACAGGGTGTTCATCTCCAATCTGCAGAAGGAAATTGAAAAGCAGACGGGATATCGCTCGTCTCGGAAGCGGAGGTCAGAGTCTCAATATGACTATGAGGTGTACCACTCCCTTAATGAGGTAAGGTGTCGAGTGCATCCTCCCTCTTCCATCGCTCCTTGTCCCACTCACTGTCATTGTCATGTACAGTAGAAGCACAGACCGACACCAGATGCTGGCTCAGGCACTTAACAACTTTAGGGTGTTTATATTCCCAGGCCGAGAAGGACTCTTTGAGATGTGCATTGGCATTCAGGCTTTTTGAACATTAATGTCATTTCCGATGAAACAGCTTGAAGCTTGCATTCCACACACAGATAGGGGGACCTATTGTAGGAAGCCACACACACACACAGCCTGTTAAGCGTCAAATAACTGTATTCTCAAGTCTGCATTCAATTGATTGGTGAAAAATGGGCCAAAAAAAACAACGAGTCTGTAAAATGTCTGTGAAGATATGTCCTCAAGAGACCTTTCACTGTGTGCGTTCCCTCCTCAGATCCAGAACTGGATGTTTGAGATGAACCGGACCCATCCTCACCTAGTAGACATGTTCTCTATAGGGAGGTCATATGAAGGGAGACCCCTCTATGTGCTTCAGGTAAAAATGGGTGGGGGATGTGTGTGTGTGTGTGTGTGTGTGTGTGTGTGTGTGTGCATGCGTGCATGCATGGCACGACCCCATGCATTCCACACACAGATAGGGGGGGCACAAACCCTTCACTACCCAGCACTTTCAACATATCTTCCACTGTGGAAAGTAAACAGAGACACACACACACACACACACACACACACACACACACTCACACACTCTGTGACTGTGATTCACAGCACTAACATAATATGCACTCTCCTGTCAGCTAGGAAAGAGAAGTCGCCCGCATAAGAAGGCTGTGTGGATAGACTGCGGTGTACACGCCAGGGAGTGGATAGGACCTGCCTTCTGCCAGTGGTTTGTCAAAGAGGTATATCCACCTTGTTTGCTCAAGTCTTGTGCTAGCAAGAAACTACTGAAACAAAGTGTTTGAGTTTTTAAGACCTTGTTTGGACCATAATCTCTGAACGCATGTTGCTGGGTCTCAACAAACATGAATTCTTTGCATCGCTGAACACAGCCTGAACAGTAATCAAGCACTCTATCCTCTGCTATCTCTAAGGCAGGGGTCTTCAAAAAGGGGCCCAGGACCCCCAGGGGGTCCTCACAGTTGCTGCAGAGTGCAGATAGCATGGCTATTCTGAGACGAACATTAGCTGAAACTAACAGACCTAAATCCTATATTTTCAGCAGTTTGGTGTAGATTGTAGAAGAAAAAAAGAGCAAACCAGGTACAGAGCCACATTTACTTAGTGTTGAGGGGTTAAGTGGTTAAAAAAGGTTTAATCTGCAACACAATTGTTTACAATGTCCTTGCTTCATCTCTCTCTGCAGGGGCCCTTGGCCTGAAAAAACGTTGAAGACCCCTGCTCCAAGGTCTTTATATACAAGGGAACACATGTTTAAATTTAGATGTAATTCTCTACAGCCGTAACTACAGTATGTGAACCTCTGGGTAGAGCAGTACCAGGCCAAAGCTAATTGCAAATACATGTCTTTTGTTTAACTTAGCCGCAAGCCAATCTAGATCCTATTTTTTATATCTGGAATATAGAGTTGCAATACCAACCCTTGACAGTCCACATCCAAACGGAAGGTTGGTATTAAACTCACCAACATTGCAGTTGTACGGAAAGCATTATCCTCTTTTTATCTGAAAAGTTTGTGTTTCATAAACATCCACCGTAGACATGTAAGTGATTATTTTATAGGTGTTAAGTGTAATAAGTGTTGAGAGTTTGGAAGTGCTCGTTGGAAATTAGTTCAAATTACTCAACGGTCCTGCCTACTACCACCTGTTTCGTGGTAAATTGCACATAATTCAGCAGTATGTTGCGTTATTGAAAATGAGCACTTCCAAACACTTAATACAATCAGATATGACTTTTCTGTTTGGATGTATGGGCTGTCAATGGTTGGTATTGCAACTCTGGATTCCAGATATTAAAAATAGGATCTAGATAGGACATGAGTTAAGTATCCTTAACACAATCTTTAACTCATGATACAGAGAAGAAGAACTCCACTTGTACAACAATCCAATAGTGTTCAGACAGTTTGTTCTAAAAATATTCTTTTGTGAGACTGGTCATACTGGTCTCACAAAAATAATATTTATAAAACTGTGTACCAATTACTGTTTATTTTCCTTACGCTACACCTATTAGTTAAAAATACCTATTAGCAACAAATTGATGTACTTAAAGCAAGTGATTTTACACATTAAAAGCATTAAAAGAAAGAAAAGCCAAAGAAACACATTATAAAAGGACATTTAAATACAACAAAAATAATGATGAAAGAGTGAGAGAATAGAAGATGTAAATAAACAAAAATAAATGAATAATCAATAGCATCAATAATAGGCAGCAGCAAACAAAGGTACTTTTGCTTTGATTTAAAAGTACTGAGAGTTGTAGCAGACCTGACCTACAGTACAGTTTCCTTTGTTTGTTCCAGATATATGGTGTATAAAAACTGATCGCTGCTTCTCCACGTTTAGGTTTGACTTTTGGTTCAGAAAGGAAAAATAAACCTCTCAGATAAACTGAGAGGTTTGAATGAATCATAACTTAGCAGAATATCAGAAATGTATTTTGGCCCTAACCATTCAGTGCTTTTAAAAACTTGATCAATTTAATTCTTTGACACACAAGAAGCCAGTGCAAAGATCTGAAGTTGGAGTGATATGATCAAGTTTCTGTCTGCAGCTATCGGATTGATTTCTTTAGGGAGACCTTTAAAGACACCATTACTGATTACAGTATAAATTCCTTTCATCCTCGACATATTCTCAAGGTGACAGTAAAGAATGGGAGGAATGTAAGATCAGCAAGAGAAAAGTAGAAAGGTAGAGCGATAGCCTACAGTCAGTATTTATGAAATAAAAAGAATGGAATGACAATTAAAACAATCCATTTATGAGAGACCTTACTTGTATGGAGAGTGTCTTACAAATTACAATCAGTACACGGTAATGTAGTAACTCAGATTGGCCACTGGAGGTCAGGGTGCTTTGTCTGCTGAAAACCACCCAGGCTCATTAACCTTGGCCTGCATGTGTCTAGAGAAGGAATTAGTAGTATTAGTAGGATCTACAATCCTCCTTTATAGTCTGAGTATTGTATTGAATAGCTAAAGTATAACATAATGCTTATTAGTTAAAACACCAAAAGGGGTTCCCGCCCAAAATGGTATAATCTGGTAACATTTTGTAAAGTTGGTTTGCCTTTTGCAAGGTTAAGAGTGCCAGGTATTAAATATTTAATTCATCCACCAGTGGCAGTGTTTTCAGCATTTTCACCTCTATTTTTGTAAGATCCACTGCAGGATGTAAACAAAGCTACATGTGGGAGTCAACTATTCCACAATCTCCGAATGCTACATACTGTAGAGTCTGGACCTATAGCCCCCATGAGCTGAGTAACGGAAGCTGCCATTTCCATTCACGAAAATATATTTTTAAATCTTTAGAGCTTATTACTTTATTTCCTTTTCTGCTAAGCAACAAGCTATATGCTTAGATGTTTTCTGACTGTATGATGAAGCATTTGGAAATCGCGGAGGCAACAGTCTGGTAATGCGAGACTACTGGTATGTGTCTAACAACCGAGGATCATTCAGATGTTGGCGACAAGCGCCCTCTAGTGTTTAACACTGAAAACACAAAATCTAAGCTTTCTCGGCTATGGCAGTTTGGAACCCAGGACTTGACTCCCAAAGTTGTAAAATTACTGTTGGATTGCAGTTTGAACGAGTACATTGTGTAATCTTACTGTTGTAGGCCCTCAACTCATACCAGTACGACTCTGTGACGAGAAGACTAATGAACCAACTTAACTTCTACATCATGCCCGTCTTCAATGTGGATGGTTACCACTTCAGCTGGACAACAGTACTGTAACTTTATCTTTATATTTATCACTATATGCACATCATTTCCCCCCTTATCCATCACACTGAGTTCATTCTAATGTGTGCCAATGCTCCTTAGGACCGGTTCTGGAGGAAAACGCGGTCCAAAAACTACAAGTATCACTGCAGAGGGGTAGATGCCAACAGGAACTGGAAAGTAAAGTGGTGTGGTGAGTTTGATTTAAAAAATGTTTAGCCTACTTGGCTTTAATTAACTTCTTTTCTGTTTATTTATTTTCTTAACCATTAAATTTACTCATTTGTCTCACTCCCCTGGCACTCGCTCTCACATGAACAACAACAGATACACATACAAAAACACATATAATCACACGCTACTTCTCTGCAATACATCCCTTGTTCTTATCTGTGGCGTCTCCGTCCCCTGGGTCTAATCAATGAGTGTGTGATGACAGGTGACGGTCTGTAAAATCATCAGTACGGGAGCTGTGACGCAATCGCCGTAGCTGTCAAAATCGTTAAGCAAACAGTGGTCGGCGACATTGGTTCCCATGGTGACGCGTCTATGTGTCAAACTATTTTTTTAAACACCCCGTCGTGCATCAGCTAACTTGCCGATATTGCTTAATTCGTATGCGCTGGACATGATCAGCAGTGGAAAGAGGAAGGTGCTGGAGCAATCTGTGTTATTCTAAAACCGTTTTAATAAACATGGTTTTGGTATTAGTGATAATTATTTCTTCATTCAGAGCATGACAACACATTACACAGCATAAGAGAGGTGATGGAGCAATCAGTGTAAATGTATGACAGCTATAATTTCAATAAACATGGTTATGACATGGCGTTGTAGACACTACCTGTAAGTGTAGGTTCTGCCGTAGTAGAAAGGGCTGCGACGGAGAGCAGGTTTATGTATCGAGCACTGATCCATTTCCGGTTGCCGTAGCAGACTGCCGTAGCCATCGTTGCTTAAAGTCGCTATTAATGGCAGAGGCTACGACAGCAGAGGAGGAAGATGAGAGAAAGAGAGATGATGAAAGACGGGGCAAAGTGAATGTGTTCACAGTAACATGGCCATTTTGCTCTTTGCTCCCAGTAATACTGTACAGTATGTACAGTATGTTGAAAGAGCAAAGTGGCTTAGTATATCACAATAATCATTATGGATATGTTTAGATGATATTGTGATATGCCATTCATGTTTGCAAAGTTACACAGTAAACAATCAATTTATGCTCCCAGTAACTGCACGGTTCAGTTTTTCTTTAGGTTTTTGTCAAACTAAACGGTTCTTCTAGCCTGACATTAGCGATTAATTTGCATACTAACAATCAGACAACAGAATTGTGTATTATTATGATATTGTCATCACCACAATACGATTCCACTGTGAGACAATAAAATATATTTGAATTGTCACCCAGCCATACACCCCTCAAAAGATAAACTACCTTACCGTTCGCATCGTAATACTTTCCCTAATAGAATATAACCTGTTGTCTTCTGGAGACCATGAGGAACAGCTGTTCTTCAAGGACACCCCCTGGAGGAAGAAAATTAAACACATAGTCTGAGTATTCATTAAAGATTGCTCAAACAAGAATGATTACAGAGCAGCACTGTGTATTCACTAGTACAACACACAAAGGACGGGAAGCAACACATCTGGCAGTGATATGTATATGTGGAGCACAGAGAAAATTTCACAAATGAAACACATAAATATGTTATTATCTACAGAATGTGGCATCAGGACCAACAGCATTTTACGACTACAGCTTATAATGAAACACTCACCGTCTCTTGGCAATGGATCCATTTTGGATTTGCAAAGAAATGCCCAGTCTAATCATCATTTTATGTTGTTAATATTGTTGACAATTAACTAAAGGTATTGTCCACCAATGCCACCATGTGGTTTGTTCCATTTATAGATAATTAGATATGGCTAACTCCTGGATGATTTTCATATCCAACATTAATCTAACCTAGTGGCTGGTTATTTCCTGTGTGAGCTAATCCTTTTAGTTTAGCTCAAGCCTGGTCTTGCCTGTGGGTTGCTGCAATGTCTTATATTTCATGTTTGTTTTCAAAACATTCATTTACATCCTTCAAGGGCACAGACAATGATATTGGCTGTTCTAAAAAATAATATAATCTGTTAGGGAGAGAAGGGGGTGGCAGTGTGGCTGGTGAAGCATCTATCTTCAAAAGTCACAAATGTATTCAGAACAATTTATTGACATTGGAAATGTAGATTATAACAACTAACTTGATTGTAATCTTAAATGATACTTTGCCATTTGACCATGATGCTCACCGAAAATAACAGATTTCTGGTAAGCATCACAGTTAAATATAAATGAGGATAGTAGTTCATCTCTCTCCCTCTCCTGCAGAGGAAGGTGCCTCTACTCATCCCTGTGATGACACCTACTGCGGGCCTTATGCAGAGTCTGAACCTGAAGTCAAGGCCGTTGCCAATTTCCTGCGGAAGCACAAGAAACGTGTTAAAGCCTACATATCCATCCATGCCTACGCCCAGATGCTGCTCTATCCGTACTCCTACAAGTACGCCACCATCCCTAATTTCAGTTGTGTGGTAAGGGATTTGTCATTACCAGAATTAATCAACCAATAAGTTAATAAGATAACAATTATATTAAGTAAACCAATGATCAATTTGTGATTTAAGGGGAATTCTATCCCAGTATCGGTGAATAGCTAGAACTTCAATGTCCTACTGAAAGATGATGTTGTTTTCATAAGCAATCATCTGTCAAAGGTTGCACCTATGTACAAATTACGGTACTAATAAGATAAAATCACAACAAATTATGGTACGTTTTAAAGTGGTTTAGGTCAACGAGTGTCAAGTATGATTACATTCAAATACTGACATTACGGCATATTTGATGTTTTAGAGATATGAATGAGGAAATAATTACTACAGTAACTAAAATACTAACTGGCCATATGCTTTTCTTTGTGCAGGAATCAGCAGCGCATAATGCAGTGACAGCCCTGTACTCTGCCTATGGAGTGAGATATAGATACGGACCAGCCTCCACAACCCTGTGTAAATACACTATCACACTTCCAATAGTATACGACTCTTTCTTGACACACAATGGATGTCTGCCACAGCATGGATCTGTGGCAGTTGATCGTGCAGTGAATAAATATGAAAGGATTTACGATTTGACATTTGCATAACAATCAAGGTTAACAATTTACGTATGTATTTATCAGGGCTAGGCTTGTGGTGAAAGTTGTGCTTAAAATGTTGTGCCTAAAATGTTAAATGTAATCTATAATGCTATTAAGAATGAAGTACATTCTGGGTTTCTTGTTTACAGTGATTTTGGTTGTGCATAATATTCATAAATGTGTATTCATCAAAATACAATACCAGCTCAGTGGCCTTGTGGTTAGAGTGTCCGTCCTGAAGCTGGGAGGTTGGGGTTCGATCCCCGGCCGGGTCATCCCAAAGACTGTACAAATGGGACCCAATGCCTCCCTGCTTGACACTCAGCATCAAAGGGTTGGATTGGGGGGTCAAATCTACTAATCAAATGATTCCCGAGCGCGGCACGGCTGCAGCTCACCGCTCCTTGGCTGCGGCTCACCGCTTCAAGAGATGGGTCAAATGCGGAGAACAAATTTCACTGCGGTAACGTGTGTGACAGATCGTACGACTTCAACACACTTTAATCCTTGTCTTTCTCTATCCTCCAGATGTGAGCTCGGGCAGCTCTATGGACTGGGCATACAGGAACGGGATCCCGTACGCCTTTGCTTTCGAGCTGAGAGACACAGGATACTATGGTTTCCTCCTGCCTGAAGCTCTTATCAATCCAACCTGCACAGAGACCATGAGGGCCGTGAAGGCCATTTCTTCAGGCTTGCTGAAGAAGTGTGACATTGACAGTGACAGAGACAGATTCCCATATATTTGATCATACAGCAAGGGTCACTGAAGCTTTACTCTGTCAGCTGCACTTATCTCGCTGGCTCTGTATTCTCCCAGATGTTCTCAGGGTGAGAATTTAAAAAGGACATGGCCTGGTGGGAGTTTTTATTTTATTTAACCACATGACCCCTAAGGTATTTTTCTGGGTATTTAAAAAAAAAAAAGATGAACGTTCAGTGAAAATAGTCAATCTACAAGCTCACAATGCATGATGTGTTGTGAGGTTATAGATTGACAATTCTGGATGAAGAGATTTGCTGAGGAGGGAAAAAAAGAGTCCTGGGGATCCTGGTCAGCAAAGTAGAAGTAAGGTTTAAGGCGTTACGGTTGTACAATTTCCTTTTCAGGGGAGTATGACGAGAGCGTTGGTGATGGTATGTTATTGTGCCAAAATGTTGCTAAGATCCTCAAAACGATCTTCCTTTGTGTATACATTGAGTGGTACGGCTAGAGATTAGAGAATGGGACAAAGTGCTGTTCTTTTTTAAATGGTGGCCATGATGGCCATGTAAGCACTTGAATGCAGGTTTAACCGATTTATTTTGTCATGGTGTTGCAGCACCTTTCTATAAGGAATGATCTAAGATTTCATTATCTTCCAAAGGTGCATTATGTTACCAAGGACCTTTTCAAAAGGTCTGACTAGCCATTTTCACAATTACTTTGAATTGCTCTCTTGCGTATTTGTTCAGATTTTTTTTAAACAGCTAGTTTTTCTGCGCCTTTATTACTGCAACAATCTGATACTCTACAGTAGGGATTAACTTCAGTTGAAATGTTTTGGTGTGATTTCCCTTTGAGTCTGTCTGAATTGGGTCAATAATATATTTTATACATAGTTTTGTATAATAATTCAGGTATGATGAATCAATGAAAATGTAAAAGCAATGTTTACTTTTGATAGCCAATGTACAGGACTTTGTTTTTTTAGTTTTTTTTTTACATATTTTAAATAAAATCTGAATATTTCTGTTTCGCGTCACTGTTAATTGTGACTAGAAAAACGAATGATTTCAGCATTTCAAATCAACCAAGTTGAAAAACTTTATTGACCTAGAACCTGATTAGAATGCCAGATGATGTATCGTACAGAAAGTTGTACAGTATCTTTTTGCAACATAGAAAACTTTACACTGCTGTACCATATACATTTTTGCTTTTCTACATCCATTAGCAGAAATGCGTCCCCATCCATACACTTTAAAGCACAGCTAACAGTATTCATTGTTCTCTATACATATAGCTTTTCCCCAAAAACCAAAGAAAAACAAAACAAAAAATGTAATATATTATTAACTTTTGATTTTGTACACAAGAGTGAAAACTAAGATCAAACATGATACAGACCAGTGACTCAGAAGCAGCTCATGTCTGGGTGGGTGCTCACCTTCTTCCAGTTACAGTTATCGCCTCCCTGCGTTAAAAAGCTTAAGAACATATAAAATGGAATAATTTAACCCTTCACTTTTCAAGCTTTCTCATTCAATTGCAAGTCTTACGCAGGATAATCCTTGGGAGATGGTACAGTCAAATAAATTAATCACAAAACGTAAAATCTCCAGTGCATTCAATAAAGAGATCAAGTGTGGTGAATCCAGAGAAAGAGAAAAACATTGAACAAAAATAAATGAAATCTAGTGTTATAAGATTATATTACAAAGCGGCAGATCTGTACAACTAGTTTCATCCAAGAGGCTATCGATGCTAAAGTTAGCCATCAGCGGTGCAGACGACAGAGATCGGTATTATCATTGCTTGACCTGGCGCCACATTTCATGGTTACTGAATGTCATTTTGCATGATGTTGAAACCATTCATTCCTTACTTGATTTGTTTTAATATACAGTAAGAAGCACACCTTGTTTATTTAGTTTGAATATATTCGGTCCTTCTGAGAAAATCAGAGACATGGATAAAATTGTCAGTGTTGCGTATCAGTAGTCAGCAAAATCCAGTTGAAGAGTCACTTCTCTGTATTCAAGGCATCACTTTTCCCTTCAGGGATATGGTGTATGCGTGTTTGTGTATGTGCAAGTGCATACATGTGTGTGTGGTAGGAGGGTGGGGGGGGAGCAGGCTGTTCACTGACCAGCAATAAAAGTCAAGAGCACTGATCAAGTGTACTGATCAGTGTGGACTCTGAGGCGATACAGGCCCACAGCAGGGTGTGTGGGAGCCATTAATGAGCCTCATTGCCAGCCTCTTCCCCTAATTCTGCGGCCGGCTGCGACTCCGCATGCGGCGGGAGAGGTTGTGGCTCGGCCGCGGGCAGCCGTGAGATCTGGAACACGATGCCGATGCGCAGGTAGAATTTCCTCAGGACGGCGCGGAGCTCGGGGATCAGGTCAAACTGCATGATTTCGCACAGCAGAGGGTAGTACCTGGACGCGTGGGTCTTGAACTGAAGACGCACACAGAGAAACACGGCTCCGTGTTAACTAGGCCACTTGTTGAGCTTTTGGGCATCCTCTTTACAAGTGGATCATGAGTATATCGTGGCTGTTGTGCAGAAACCACTTTACATGCGCAAAATAAGGATGCCAGGCAGCGATGATACTGTATAGATGGTATGATGCTGAATATTCTGAAACGCTTCACAGAAGTGTGTGTGTGCTGTATAGACTTACTCTTTCATCGCTGATCTTCAGCACCTTGGTGAGGAAGAGAAGCAGCAGGTTGGTCCAGGCCTCTCTGTGGCTCTCTGAGGTCAGAGCCAGGAAGTATGCAACAGCCTCACTGCACACACTAGCGAACGAACGAACACACACACACACACACACACACACACACACACACACGAGAGAGATGTCAACTGTAATTAAATATATTTCCACAGATCTACAAGCTCACAACGCAACACAATACATTGCAAAGTGATGTGTTGTGAGCTTGCTTGATTTGCTATTTCCGCTATTTATTTATTTTTGCCTATGACATGCCTAAATTATACAATTATACAAATTCTGCTAGTATATTTGATGTTGCCTATGGCATGCCTAAAATTAGGGACACGGCTCAAGTGCTTAATTTGAAACTAAAAGCACAACAGGTTGTTAATACTAGGTGATGCACACTTGCCTGCCTCGACAGTGCATTGCATGGAAAAGTTTGAAAACGTCCAAAAGGGAGCCTAACGAAGATCATCCTGCTTCATTAATGACTAATTACAGCACCAGATTGCGAGCGTAGAATGGCAGGACGTAGATTAGACATTAGGCGACATGGCCCAAGCCTGAGGAGATCTGACACAACCTTTGACCGGGACCTCTTGCAGCAAGTGACCTTTGGGCCACAAACACCATCTGCTAAGCATTCATCCCTTCCTCCACTTCCCAGCTGCATTCCCCATGGCCTGATCGGAGTGATCGCCTCCCAGAGAGACTACATTACTTTATACTTTTACTCCACTACGGTTAATTGACAGCTTCATATACTAGTTACTTTGTAGATTTAGAGATGATTATTGGCCCATTTTGTACGCTATTCAAAAACAGCCACAGAAAGTATTATGGCCTGGACCTGGCAATTAGGCTCAATGTGGTATTGCTACCTTACGCAAGTAAAAAAACTTCTTCTTCCAGCACAGTGTTTTGTTTCATGAGTGTTCTTAACAGTACATCAGGGGAAGCTCGAGGTCAAGGCAGCTGTGGTGTGTGAGGTCAAGGCAGCTGTGGTGTGTGTGTGTGTGTGTGTGTCAGACACAAAGAAACACACATGGAGAACAGCGAAAGTGAGCGAGAGCGTTGAGAACACAAGCAGTCAAGATGACGCACAGGCACGATAGTGTGTCGCCTGTATAATTGCAACCACCCCCTCCGGTTCAATTCCTGCCTGTGACGTCTGTTGCTCCCTTCCGCCCTGAGATTCCTGCCTCACTACTACACTCCTGTGTAAAATAAATAACGTGATACTGTACATGGGCGAGGTCGGAGCACACTTCCAAGTATAGGCCTGTCACAATAATTGTTAATTGCAATTATTTGTGTGACAATGTCAAGTTCGTGACAGCCCTAGAGACAACAAAGACAAGGTAGACTACCGACAGCCGTATACGGACTCGCATACTCTTCATACCGATTTATGCGACAGTCTGCTATGCGTGACTGTCGCATCGTAAAATTCTGGCTTTTGCTCAGGGTAGCTGACCCTTTAAGTACAGTAGTACTCCCAGTAAACGCACTCAGTTACTGTGCACCACTGATGATGATTCAGTGACTGTCAGACAACGCAGAGAGCCTCATTAGTTAGATGAAAATGAGATAACAATAGAGAGCAGCCGTTCGACTCGTAAAGGGAGTGTGTATTGCTTAGCATGCTAATGGCCTAAATGTGTTTTTCCTTCTTCGATGACACACAACGCACAACTATCTCTTCGATGTAATCATTTCTGTGGGAAGAAAGGTGATGTGCAGATTGTGAGCATTAGTAAAACATTATAAAGTAAAAGTGTCGTTAAAAACAAACTACACTTCAGCAGCAGAGAAGGCGTTGTTCTCATGTTCCACATGCAGCTTTGAAGCAGGAACACAATGAGTGAACAGCATATGCGTTCAGTCGGCAGGACATAATAGTCGGGTGGAAAGCTTCCATATCATTAATTTTGTTTTTGCATGAATTAATGCCCTGCTTTGTTGTAGACCAGCGTCACACAAAAGTAGCAAAAATAACGTGTCTATGAGCTAGTATATCTGCTACTTTTGAAAATGATAGTGAAAGTGATAGTGAAATAAGTATTTAAGTAGGTCTGCTGGGTTTTATTGTTGAACCAATGAGTATAACAAGTGGGTGAATAATAATTCTAACTCAGGTTCTTTTTTTTTAAATATACTCAAAAGGTTTTGGTTTCCACCCGACAGGATAGCGGCGATAAGAGATAATGTAATGTTCTTTATGTCCAAAGTTTGTTTGACTGCTTACTTGAGCAGTCGCCTCTGGATCTCGTCCCAGTCGTCCTGACGGCTGTTGTCTGTGTACATGCGAAACAGGATGCGCAGGCCACAAGCCAGGCTGCTGGTCTCCTGCTTCAATAGGTTGGGCTTGGATTTCCCTTTGAAACCTTGAGAACAGGTAAATGGTGCATTGTATGTAGTCGAAAGTGCTATACAACATACATTAAAATGCACTTTAAACAGTCACATGAAGAGCCGAGTACACACGCGCACGCACACACAGGGAAGAAGCACCATGCATGCCGGCAGTTTTAGCCAGTTTGTAGGACGGATGTACTGTATATCCATCTTCTATACCTTCTGGCAACAGAAGACCCAATGATATGAAATGATATGAAGATGAACACCGAGAGCCCCTGCTAGCTCTCTTCAGTCACAACACAGCTGACCATGAATGCCAGGTAGCCAGTCATTCACCCATTTTGTCAATCATTGAATCTGAGGTTTTTGGCTGGGGTCCCCCGGAAATGCTTTGGCCGTGTCTCGCGACCCCCGCCCTGCCCCCCTCCCCACCACCAATACAAACTGACTGCAAAAATAACCTTAATAATAGAGAAAATATATCATAAATGAATACTGAAACCAGATATAATCATTAAGGAACATTTATGCATGCACCACATACTATGTCAACTCTTAATTTCCATTTTCCAGCCATTCAGTTGCAAAAAATACAAAAAATGTAAATGTGAAATTTAGTTGGGGTCCCCCAAAATAACGACCCACGGGTTGAGAACCCCTGACCTACCCTACATAACGTATAGGGCTGAAACTATTGATTATTTTCTTTTTTCTTTTAAGATTAGATTTTGGGCTTTTATGCCTTTATTTATAGGACAGTAAGCTGACAGGAAATGGGGAGAGAGAGATGGGGAGTGACATGCAGCAAAGGTCGTCGGGATCGGGGTTCGAACCCGCAACACGCCATCAGACAGCACGGACCACTACGCCAGCAGCCTGGGCCATCGATTATTTTCTTAGCGATTATTATCGTGAATCAATTCATGAATTTGTTTGATGAACTGTTGCACCTCTACCTACGTACCTGCTTTCCACAGCAAGGTCCTCTGCTCATTGTGGGAGTTGAAGGCCTTCGCAAAGTGGTGCGACTCTAGCAGACAGTCCAGCAGCTTGAAGAGCTGCTCTGAGGTCAGGTAGCGATACATGCCCTGGTCCTCCACGGGGACATCGGCTGCATACAGAGGATCCCGCTACAGAAGGAACGGGTTTTACTAAAGCACAGTGATGCTCAACCGCTTGATAATATGCATTAGGCCACGGACGACCATTTTTGAGGGGCGCTTGCCCCTCCTATGCACAGCTTTGTGTGTTTGTAGCACGGAATGATACACAGATACAATTCTACAGCATGCTGTGTTATTAATTCTATTAATAAGTGTAGTGTTTACCCGGGCAGCCGCAAGGTTCTCCGCATCTTCTTTCTTACTGGTGGCAGGGAAGAAGACGATGTCGTCTATGGTCTGGATCAGCTCCAGCTGCACCACGCACTTTATCAACATCGCTGAGAACAAACGCTGCTCCTGGACTTCTGTGAAATGTGCCCACAACACAAATTGAGCATAATATAACAAAGAAAGGACATGCAAAAAATAAGACTTAATAAGGCTTAATGTATGCTTTGGCAACAAAGTGTTGTGAGACGTGTCTCTCAACAAGAACGTATTAAGTTAAGAATTCCTTATTTCAGTCTCACTTCACATGACACTTTGTTGCCGAAGCAAAACTTGACCATCAAGTACTGAGTCAAGAGAGGAACTGACTTGTGGGGGTCCTGTTTCTGGGGCCGTCCTCATACATGCCCGAGGCAGAACTATACTGGCTCGGTCGGCGGCTCTCGGTGGCAGCCCGGTCTGCACTGCAGATGGACTGCTGGTCCTCGGATTTCTGGGAAATGGAGTCCTGACAGTGGCAAAGACAGCGGACAGGTACATCATTAGTCTGTACCGGTATAATCCAGTAGTCCAGAAAGTATTCATTATGCAAACAGCAAAAATCTAAAATGTCCTTACCAGCTGTTTGTCTGATAGATCTATATGCTCTCCGTCAGCTCCAACGGGCCTCCATGTTAACAGCCTGAGAAATGGAGCAAAGGTCATTCAACATCAAGGAGTCAAATATTTTAGCATTGTGTAAGTTTACCAAGATTAAACATCAGGGAGAGACATTCCTTCTACTTCAACAACTAAGGCTGTGGTTTGAGTTGGTAATCAGGCCGGAATTGAAGGCCAAGCTCCTACATGCTCACAAAGCAGGTGCACGTCTAGTGTAGACATCTGAATCTTATGAGGTCGGCAGGCAGCTTACGTGTGCGGGATGGTGGTCTTGAAGATGTCTAGCATACAGTTACACGTTTTGTCCCAGGTCTCCGGGCTGAACTTCTCCCCGTTGAGGATGACCACATTTTCTAGACAGTTGGTTCCGGACCGAGCTAGCTGTTCATTATCTATAGGAGGAGGAGGTTGAGGGGACAAAGGTAGTGAAAAATGAGGGACTGGTTCAATGGATTGTGGCCATGAGTCCTGAGTCTCATGACAATGAGACCCACACCTCATAAATGGCTGAGGATAAAACATGACCTATACTTAGTTGCACACTCAAAATGGCAACAAGTCTACAACCTGCGACAGGTTGTGAACTTGTAGATCAGTCATTTTTGGTGTGGAGCTAAATGTCTAAAATACTAATGTGAGACAAAGCTGGATTCATCACAAATTGGGCTTACCTTGTTGCACACACCAGTACAGCTGGGACAGGATATCGTCAAAGAGAACGTCATTGAGCGACTCAAAGTACTGCGTGAAGACGTCACAGATGGCATACAGTGCATGGTTACAGGTGGTGGTCATCCACTCTGCTTTCTAAAGGGAACAACACGGCACAGCACACAATGAGTGTGACGCGTCGCCAGGTACTTCAGTTGTAAACCAGTGTTTACAGTGTGATTCTGTGTTGTACCTCCGTTTGTTGCTCAGGCAGCTTCATGTTGTCAAAGATTCTGAAGACGATTCTGAACAGATCCTGCCACCAGTGCTTCTCAAAGGTGTGGCCATAGGTCTTCATTACCTCGAACATCACAGTCAGACCCCTGGTAAGGACGCACACACGCATGCTTTTCCTTTAACATTTTGAAAACTACGTATAAGAGTATACAATAATAATTAGGTGGAGGACTGAGCAATATATATATATTTTTTAAGATATTTTTTTGCGGCTTACGCCTTTTATTGGTTTTTTGAAGGGACAGACAGTAGACTGACAGGAAACGGGAGAGAGATGGGGGAAGACATGCAGTAAAGGCCGTGTCAGGCTCGGGAGTCGAACCCGTGGCACACTGCGACTGGATTACCAGTCGGGTGCCCAGACGGTTACGCCACCGCCCGGGCCAGGACTGAGCAATATTGACAGTTATATTACTACATTAACTTTTTGGGGTAGCAATCGCCTAAACATTAAGAGGGGGGTGCTAGTAGTAGGGGTACAACAGTTCAGTTAGCCCACGGTTTGGTTCGTACCTCGGTATGGGGGTCACGGTTTCAGTTCGGTACAGTTAAAAATACATTTTCAGTTTATTAGCCTTATTATTTTCTGCTTTTTAATTTCTTTTCAAGAAAAATAATTACTGTATGTCGCTATTGTGCCTCACCATGATTATACTCATGGGAAGAAAATACACAGCCAGCGAGGCAGGGAAGAGAATGGAGGGGGAGAGGGGAGGGGCCAGGGGGGAGATTGTGTTGCACAGAAAAAAACAAAGTTTAGTTTACAATAAAGATCGACATTTAATCTCTTGGGGGGGGGGGGGGGGGCACGACTGGGGGCTTGACAGTCACTTGCGGGGTTTTCTGCAGCCTGTCTGCAGCCTAGGCTCTGAAAAATCTCTGTAGCTGTAAGAAATTAATTAATTGCAAACCGAAAGCGTGCAGCTCATAAGGGCGTATTGAACTGTGTAAGCCGTACTGTACGGTTTGGTTTTAAACCGTTGCACCCCTAGCTGGTAGTAGGCAGAAGATTGCAGGAAGGTTTGATCCCTGTACTGGCAGGAAACATCGGGGTGAGGGAGTGAATTGAGCAACCATAGCCGCTGTTGAAGTGCTCTTGAGCAAGGCATTATAACCTCCAACCGCTCCAGAGGAGTTGCTCATTGGCCAACAGTATTTTCTTTGTTTGTTTTAATATTTGTATTGGTTTTTAAATTCTTTACAGAGGACACACTTTGCCAAACTGACATAACATATAAACAAAAACAAAACAACATTAGGACAGGGGGGGGGGGGGTTCCTCCAGTTAATCTACAATTCTACACCATCATTCACACCATACCATAGAAAGCATGCAGAACCAAATGAAAAACAAGCAAAAAGAAAAACAAACCAAGATAGCCTGTCTCGAGCCCATTCACATACAGTTTATTTATTTATTTTTTCCTATCCTAGATCTGTCCAATCAATGGGGCATTGGGCTTTTAGAAGGATCCGAGATATTTCAGTAGGAAAATAGTCTAATAGTGGGACCCACACCTCCTGAAAGGAAGCGTCGTTCTTTCATGGGGTAGCACACCGAAGATCTCTCTATACCACATTTGTACCGTTGGTGGCTTATCCTTAATCCAGTTTATCAGAATGCATTTCCTGGCTGAAAGTAGAAGTTTGGCCAACAGTATAAGACTGTGGTTGTACTGGGAAGCTCCCAGGTGTGAATGTGTGGGACAGTACTAGTATGAAGCCGGACATTGTTGAAAAAGACGCATTCATGCTCTGTGAAACTACGCTGGATTTCAAGTATAACATTACATGGGGGGGATGTTGAAGCCTTCCTACCTGGTTCTGACATCCAGTTTACACCTGTTGATGATGCAGGAGAGTTCGAAGAGAATGGGGAACCACCCCCTCACCCACACGCGGTCCTCCGCCGCTACATTCATGTCATCACTGGTGTAGTCTTTGAAGGCCTGTCAGAGAAGCGAGAGGCCCTGTTCATAGACTGAATTCCCCCAGAAAGACCAATAAAGGTCTTAGCTTAGCTCTTTTAGAACTGAAAAAAAACCAAAAGGCAATTAACCCATTCTGACCTGGCACCCATTTTGGTGTTAGCATCATGTTATGCTTTAGCTATTGAAAAATAGCAGATCTACAAGCTCGTATCGCGCCACCGAGTGGCGCGATACGAGCTTGTAGGTCTGCTATTTTTGAAAAATTCGAAGAACGACTGACATTTTTAGAATCTGATCTCAGGTCAGAATGGGTTCATCAGACCAGTGTGTGTCCAGTGGAAACCTCGTATGAATCTGATCTCAGGTCAGAATGGGTTAACCAGCTGAAGTGTTCCTATTCTGGGCATGTCATCCATCACAGTAGCAGGTCTACAAGACCGGCTATTTTCTTTCGACAAAGACATTTGGTATAGAGCATAGCATAGCATAGCAAACCAGTGGGTTTTCTGGACCCACTGAAAAAACAGCCATTCGTTTTTCCCATAGAGATTTACAAAAATATTTATATCAATTATTTTAAGCCTTGAATCAAGACATCCAGGATCCTGGTGAATTTTTTTAATGAAAAAAGGGTATTTATTAAATTTAGTAAAAAAATATCATTAAATCATATCATTTCTTTTTCACAGAATCAAAGGTTTTATCAGGAATCAGGATCCTGGATGGCTTGATTTTAGGCTTAGAATATATTTTTTGTAAAATCTCTATGGGAAAGTACCGATCCATGGGGAACCCGAACCCCGCTCAATGAAGAATACAAATCCTGTCTCACACACTCACACACACTACTGTATAATCTCCATTATGTAATACACATGCAAACTAATCCACATACTACTGTATATAATCCCTACAGTACATTCTCATGTTTCTTGCACATTTTGTGTTTCAAGGTCTAGCAAAATAATGCTTTTATAAGCGTATTGGTTCGTATTATAAAATAATGCTTATATAAAAGAATGCTTTTATAAGCGTATTGGTTCGTATTCGTAAGCGTATTGGTTGTTCAAAAGATATTATTCTTAATAATGTTGGGTTCTGGATACCTGATGAAGGTCATAATAGATATTTTAACTCCAGTAGCCTAATAAGACCCCTATCGCCCGGGGTTATATTTAATGATTAAATAACCCATAAAGTTGAATCCATTAAATCATAGCGCCCGGCGATTTATAGTAGCGGAGCACTTTTACAGACGGACCGGATGTTATCCCAGATGTGGCTGTAGCAGCTAGATGTGTCTGTAGCAGCTAGATGTGTCTGTAGCAGCTAGATGTGTCTGTAGCAGCTAGATGTAGCCAAAACACTCTAGAGGCGATCGACTACGTGAGGTATGATCAAATCTATCGCGACTAGCGACGGGACCGCGGTGGGCTGTCTAATACATGATCTTTGCTTAGAATTAGACGTTATGATTTAGATCAAGAGTTATTAACGTTTTAAGATTTTCGATCTCGTTGGCTAAACAGGGGGGGGGGGACATTTTCGATGACATCCCACTGTTGCAACAACAGACGCTCCCAGGCTGTGGAGCGATGCGATCAGTTTTGATATCAATAACCTCCGTCATTTTGATCAATCTTCGTCCTGGGCGCTGGGTGTTACTAATTGAAAGGACGGTGAACTTCGTCCTGGGCGATCAGGGTGATAAACTACTGCTATACGTGAAGACTGTGTGCGGGACTTCCACTTTACTCACTGTTAGTGTTTGCACTGTTTGCCTGCTCCGATGAACCTGTCCTTGTAGGCGTGCAAAAGGACTTTTCTCTACAAGGGTTCTGTATTCAGCCATACAGTACATCATTGTAATCCCCCGACAGCCCACCCTGGTTAAAAGGACACTGACCTGAGGCCGTTCAGAGACGTATTTGGCGCAGTGTCGGATGAGGCGGATGGCTTCCATGCTGGTGTCTGGGAAAGAGGCATTGCAAGCGAACTCCGACAGACACTTCACTGCATCCTGGAAGGAGTCGATGGTGGCCGCAAAGTGCTTCTCAAATACATTCGCTGGGAGATGGACAGCAGGGGTTGGGTCAAAGAAATGTGCAGGGAGATATAAGAGAATAACAGTTCAGAGAAACAACTGGCATTTAGATACATTCCGACACCTCCTACCAAGATTATGAAGACTAACAGATTGTCAATGTAATGAAACGAATTCAATGATCATCTGTGAGTCTATGAATTGATTGCACAGGGCCTAAATGGAAACAAGACCACAAGGACTTTTTTTTGGTGCTATCCCTTTTGAACTGAATGTTTGACTGTACTCTGTTGCTGTTTTTACATTTATGTTCAATAAACTATTCAATCAAAGCTGAAGTGGAACAAATAAATGGTTTAAACACTTGAACATTTACATTTAACACACACGAGAATAGGTCAGATGCTAATCTGACTGAGCTGATCAAAGAGCACACAATAATTTCACGTTCTTCAGTACAAGAAGCAGAAGTTATAAGTCATAATAGCAGAAATTCATCTATGTGTGTGTGACTGACTTGTTGAAATATACATTCCCTAACTCTTCCATCTGTTCTCTTTCTTTGCCTGAATTAAACAGTAATCATGCACAGATGGGTAACTTAAATTATCCTCAAGTAGCAGAATGTAAATTATTGTAATTTTTTACATTGTGGACAAAACTTGTCACCTAAAAAAGCATCTAAAATACATTGTGTGCATGGGTGTGTGTGCGCGTGCGTGTACACTTACTGACGATATGGCCGGTGGTTTGGAAGGCCAGCTCCACAATGCTCTCATCCTGGTCAGAGGCGGCCAGGTGAAAGACAGAGAAGATGTTCTTCCAGCCTGAACGGATGTTGGCTGCTTGGGAGTTCACCATCTGGGCAATACACCTCACTACCATGTCTCTAATGGTAGGAGACCTGGAGCACACAGGAGAGGGACGGAGAGGGACGAAGAGGTGGACATGAGGAGCGAGGGACAGACAGGAGGGAGAAGGAAGCAACGGTAGGAGAATGACTGATGCCAGAATATTGGTACGATGCCGATCCTTCATTTGGAGATGGGTCTAACTAAATGTGGGCCTATTGCATGAGTCTGTGCAAACAAGCGGAAAAAGATGCATAACCTATACTTTGTACTTTGTTGTATGACAAATGGCGTAAATCAAATCTACAAACTCACAACGCGTTGACACACTTAGAAGATTGGCTAATTCCACTGAATGTTTGCCTATTATGAGATGCCCACAATAGGGAGGCTAGGGGTTCATGTGGTTACTCACAGTGACGGATAGCGAAATATCCCTGAAATTACCTGTTCTTTTTCATGATGTGCTCAAAAGGCCTCAGGAAGTCTTTCTGGAATCTGAAGTTGGCCAGCTCACCCTTCTCTAGAAATTTCATGGACAATTGCCTGAGAGAGTCCACTGCAAATATCGCCACGTCTTCATTCGGAGTGCAGCCGACCTGAGCAGAGTGGATGAGAAGAAACACTGCTTTAACCTTCAAAATGCTTCATATTTACAGCTTTTCTAGCTCTCAAAACACTTCTGTAGGTTTTTCTCAAGAGCAGACCATCAGTACTAACATAATAACATACAACAAACTCCATTTGTAGCCTCTAACTATATGTACTCGGTTAGATAATGAGATGAGTCCTTGAATGCTAAAAGGCACAGAATGCTTTCCTGCCAGCACTTTACGTTAATCAGTGCACTCATGTTAAATGGGTTGGTCGAGAAGCAGCATATAGGCTAGTAAAATGACTAGACCACTCACTGACAACATGCATGAGGAATTTGTTTGGCGATATTGACATAAGATTCAAGAGTTTTTATTTGCAGTTAAATGTTGCAGTGTCCGACTTCACTAGACAATATTGGTATTAATATTGGTATACAATACTGGCAATATTACCTTGACAATTTTGATATTAATGGAAACAATATTGCCAATGCACTCGCATAAGCAGACGATCAGAGATCTCCGCCTACTGATATGTCTTGGGAAATCTAAATTCAATGAATGCCAATAGTGACTGAATTCCTTTAAATGTCCTCTTTAATGTGATCCTTTATCAGACTAGATTAACTTAATTACATTTCATCTGACTTTTCTTTTTTTTCTCTTCTTCCCCGCTTGGAAAGGAGCCAGCTTAGGTGGTTCGGGCATCTAGTGAGGATGCCTCCCGAGCGTATCCCTAGGGAGGTCCTCGATGCATTTTCCACTGGAAGGAAACCCCCTGGACAGACTAATCAGTTGGAGGGATTATATCTCCAAAATGACCTTGGATCGCCTCGGGACCCCCCCAAAATGCCGTTACTAACGTTGCTACTAGCTGTTGCCTTCGCGACCCGACTACAGATAAGCGGTTGAATGGATGGATGGATGTATTGACTTTTCCCAGCCTAGTCGAGTATACACGGTCACCTGGTCTCCCCTACACACCTTGTTGAAGTGGTCTCCAATGACCTCCCAGATCCTGGACCACTGCAGCCTGATGCGGCCCATGTTGTAGTAAGAGATCTCCACTATCTTCTGTAGGCTGAACATACGTGGTGAGGCCAGGTGTGAGGCCAGCTCATCCATGGACACAGCGCACAGCCAGCGCACAAAGTCAACTGTCAGAGAACATGTGGAAATGAGCACAGCGAATGAGTCTTTACATGAACACGACCACTGCAGGAATGAAAAGTAGCAAGGAATGGATCCAGATATCAGATCAAGTCTCACCTATAGCATTACCATCCAGCCTAGTAGAACCTGTGAATATCCTGAAAAGGAAAAAAGAAAAGCCACAATTTTGAAATAACGGCAAATATGCAGTAGCTTTTGAAGAAAGCGTAAATCAGCACTTTATTCAAAAATGTTGACCATGATCATTTTCATTACAATCCAACATATCTACACTGCTATTGGTTTATTTAAGTTCATTCTCATCCCACTGAAGGCTATATCCTGCTATATATCCAGTATAATTCTTTATCCAGGACCACCACAGCACCTGTCTACAGCCACCACCACACTCTGAGAGCTGGTCTCTCCTATGGACTCCTGGATGCTGGCCATCTGCTTACGGTCCATTGTGCCTCCAACTACAGGTCCAAGCAGAAAGACACAAATCATGAAGAGGTGATGTAATCGATAGCAAGGACATTGCAATAATGGTATATGCACAACAGAACCCAGCTATAATTATCGTATTAGTTATCATAATGTATAGTGTATATTGTCGGAGTCAAGTAGAAACCTTCTCCATATTTTAACGTTTTTCTTCTTTTTTTGGTAAATTAATGCCCTACCCTTGATCATACTACAGTGTCACACCAAAGTATCAAAAACTATTGAATCCTGAAAAATAACAGTTTTGGACATAATATGAGGTTTCCTCCCAACAGCAATGCTATTAGTACGGTAGTCATCATGCTTGGTGTGGCCGGCCCATTACAGTACAGTATCAGTTTATGACATTACATTACAGTACTCCATGTTCATCAGCCGATACTAACCTAGGCCTAGGTACTCATCAGTATTGGGCTCCTTGGTACTCATCCAGCCATCTTTTCCTCGCACCGTCCCTGAGATGTATCTCGTCTTCACCCCCGTGCCGATCAGCTGAGCCAGCTCCAACTGACTAATGCACTTCATGATCTGAGCAAAAGAAGCACCACAACATGGTCAAACAGAGAACTAAAGGTTGAGAGAGAATCTGAGGTAGGAAGATGGAGATCAATGCAGTAAAGCAAGAGTTGAACAATAATCAATAGAAAATATAATAAAACCCAACATTGTAATATCTCTTGTTCTACACAAAAGAAAAACATAAATATGGATTTGTATGGCGATGCAGAGAGAGATATTGTGATAGGCTGACTGGAGGCTGACCTCGTGCCAAGAGTTGCCCAGGTAGTTGCCATCCGTGTGGGCCACAGTGATGAGGGTCTTGATGGTGTCAATGTTCTTCTGCTTCATCTCAGCGATGCCGGTGCTGGCTGTCAGCAGTGTGAACCTGGCCAAGGCCTGGACATACGCATCTCGCTCCAACTGGTGGGGGAGGTGGGGGGAGTGGTCGTGGAAGAAGAGAGAGCAAGTCTAAACTTAATCATCCTTTAGGAATATGTAACCTCCCCAAAATATGCTATTTTGTAAAGGCATGTCAATTTTGCCATTTTTATTAGGAAGGTCTGGATCCGTGGATCCAGATCTTCAAATAGTAAAATCAACAGGAAGTTGAACATTTTTATTAAAACAAATGAGCTGTTTCAGCGTACAATGTAAGTCAATGAGGAGCATATTTTGAATTATCAGTTTCTAATCACTGGAGAAATTATTTTTTATTTCTTGTCCACATTTGGAGTGACATCATGGCAAGGTAACTACACAACCCAAACCTCTACAAAAGTGGTCTTACCCTTTAAGCTGGCAACTCACCATACACTGTAAGTCAGAGCGCGGTGGTCACAAGAAAGTTGAAATTGGAATCAGTCAAAATAAACTACTGTACCTGTATGGAGAAGATGCAGGCTATCCTGATGGCAAAGCGGATGCCCTCCAGGCAAAGAGTGGCCACTTCCGTGTCGTCACAGTCCTGAAGCCCCACGCTGAAGGCGGCCAGGAACGGCGTCCAGGCAAGCTGAGGTACGAAGTGAAAAGAATGGAAGTGGTCAGGTGGTGTAATGTTAGTTAGTTGTGGAAGTACAGATGTGTGGGGGTGGTGTGGGTGCACGTCTCACCTTGAACATAGGCCTGACGTGCTCCAGGTGCGTGGCGCTGGTGAAGGGCGCCTGGACGTGACTGACCGCCTCCATCAGAGCCTTCGCCGTCTTGGCCATCTGCTCCATTTCTAAGTTGTACAGCAGGCGCCTCTGTTTCTCACTCGCCACACCTGTGCCCAGATCAGTGCACAGTGTGATTTATTTTACATGTAGAGAATCTTACACTTTAAATACATATAAATACCCCCCCCCCCCCCCTCCCCCTCCCCTCCTTCCAGGCAGACTAGTACAATCTAATCAATAAGAAATTGCATTCAATCTCCCAGCATTGCTCTCAGTCTGATGGGCGATCAGGCCGTAACCCACTGTGCATAATGATATGAGTTCATAACTCTGATCAGACTCAGAGATTCATGACGTTTAATTTAAGGCATTTAATGGTGCTTGTGAACAAACTACCGGTATAATAACTTTGGACATGCTCTATTTCAGAGTGTAATGTGACTCTCATCTCCTATCGGAGGGAGACTCACTCTGCTTGCTGGATTTGAGGGAGAGCTCCTTAGTCTCCTTCATGGCAATCTTTTTCCCCGCAATCTCATCGTAGATGGCCGACAGGTACTCCTCTGGCAAGTCTTTGCTGTCATTTATCCCTCGATTCATCTTGATGTATTGCTCCTTGGTCATTTTGTTCTTCACCTTTTAAAGGGAGTGTGGGAGGGGACGTGGGTCAAATTATGTTTATGTAGTCCCTGGCATTTTGACATTGCGTGCATATCGATACTGTGGAATGGGATTTTTATATATATTTGGCCACTGGTATGTATTTCCAGTGGCAGCTGGGATCGGCGGGATGAAGGGCTTACCTGTGGACTGTGAAGGTCTGTTGTCAGCATAATGATCGAGTAGGCGAGGACGTACGCCGTGTCAGCACTCGTAAACTCAGTTTGTCTGGGATGGAGAGAGGGAAACAAATGAATAACAGGTGTCACACAAAAAAAGAAAAAAAGATCAGCTATTCCTATCAGCTATCACCTGATCTACATGAGACAATATTACAGAAAAGACACTGAATCTCACCCCTGGTTGCAGTCCAGATATCTAGCAGCAAATTTCTCCATGAGCCGGTCAATCTTCTGGGCCTCACCGGGCAGCCGGAAGCCCTCCAAGAACATACGCAGCGCAGAAACAAAGTCTTTGCCCAGGAAGTCCATTTGGTCCACGTAGGCATACATCACCTCTTTGTTGAAGCGGTCATTGTCCCCAAGAAACTCTCCCACTTGAGTCTTAAGAGGGGAAAACCAAAATGAGAACAGGCATTATTGTACTGTATGAGGCAACATACAGTACAATAATTAATTAAAAAATGCCTGTCTAATTTCCATTAATTTAAAATTCAGGCAAAACAAGGACAGGCCTAATGGTTGTTCCAACGAATGCCTATCCAAATAGCTACTTGGGAACACTCACTCATTGACTGCTATGTCAATTAGATAAATATACATTATAGTCTCACCCCTATACTGTACCTTCATAACTCAACTGCTTTTATACAGCTGGGCTTGATGGTACTTGTCCCTGAGCAAATGATAGTCTCACTCTACCACAGATTATTACCCTTGAGCCCAATCAAGGCAGAGTGCTCTCCTCATTAAAGTAAACATTGGTGCTGGGTGAAGCACATGGAGCCAGAGTGGCTGGGTGGAGTAGATGGGAACTGTTGTCAGTCTGCTGTGCGCCTGAACATCCAATGTGCACTTTGACACCATGCTGGGTTGTTCTAAATTAAATATCGTTGGTCTGTTACCCAAAGCCAACAAAGTAAAGATTAGATTGATTTGTTACCGAATCAAGCCTCTCCTCCTGGTGCAAGAACTGAGCAAGGTCCTCTGGGGTGGTACCCAGCATGCCTTGCTCCTGAAGATACTGGATTCCCCTCTTTGGTTTCTTGTTGAATCTGTGTTAAGAATTTACAAATATATGTATCCACAGAACAGACAGGGTCGTGTGTGTGTGTGTGTGTGTGTGTGTGTGTGTGTGTGTGTGTGTGTGTGTGTGTGTGTGTGTGTATGTGTGTGTGTGTGTGTGTGTGTGTGTGTGTGTGAGTGTGTGTGTGTGTGTGTGTGTGTGTGTGTGTGTGTGTGTGTGTGTGTAAATAAAGCTTAATTTGTAGTCCATAAAGTGACAGTGACGCTTGACAATAATTACAAGCTTGTAATCAGTTCAAGTTGGCAAGTAACACCATCGTAGTACAGAATATAAATTAGGCATAAAGCAATATTTATACTAGGCTGTGCAATGTGTCTCACAGAGAAAATAGCATATCTTGTAGATGGATTATTTTTGGTGCAAGACTCAGGCGCACAACAAGTACAAAGCAGGCTTAAGGTTAAGAGTATGTATTTCTTCTATGCAGACGTACAGGTCAATGCCTTGTTCGATGATTTCCTTTTGTTGTTTGAGGACTTCAAACTGCTCCGGGTTGTCGGTGCCTGACATCTGAGTACTGTAGCTGCCAATACCAGAGGAAGCAGTGGAGTCCAGAGAGTTGATGCTTCCATAGCGGTTTATTGTCTCTGGAGCCTTGGGCTCTGTGTGCTCCTGCTCTGATGGCTTCTCCTGCCCTGAGAGGAGGAAGGGAAAAAAAAGGATGACTTTGCTGGCAGACGTGAAAATCGTCCCCATGTACTATATGGCCAAGTTTTGTTTCAGGACACCTCATGAAACAAAACTTTGTTAACACCCTACCCTGTAGGCGGAAAGGAAAGGTGGGTAAAACAAAGCTCACTCAAAGATTAGTGTTTGGGGAGATAGACTTGAGAACAGCACAGAGGCAGAGCGCGCAAGTACTGCTACTAACCGCACAGAAGCAAAGCGCGCAAGTACTGCTACTAACCAATGTCTATTACTATAGACTCGTTATTGACCTTATACCAACCAATGTACCGTAGTTACGTCACCATCAACAGCCAATAAGACACACACACACACACACACACACACACACACACACACACACACACACACACACACACACACACCAGGTGCAAGCAAGAAGGGCAGTGTAGTGCATTTGGTAGATGGAGGACATTATAAAGCTGGGTTATCTAATAAAGTTCCTGACCAGGGAGAAAATTGAGCTAGAACATGGAGGGAGGGGGAGAGGGAGGGAGAGAGAGATAGAGAGAGAGTTGTTTCTATTGCCAAAGGGGTTGAGCTGAAGGATCTGTGACTTGTTGATGCTGGAACAGGTCCTCCCAGGCAGCTAGCCTTTAACACCACTCTGCGGACACGGGCATCTGATTACCCATCGGAAACTCTCTAAAACATTCAGGACGGTGTCGCGTAATGCGAGCCGGCAGTGTGAGGCACAAACAGCAGAGAGAGAAAGGGGTGTAGGACCAGTGGAGGGGTTAAGGCAGACTGGCTTACAGAAAATCCAAAAGTAAAGCTCTTGAGACGGGAGAAATATTTGGTTAATAACTGAAGAAAGCTTTAGCGTGCACACAGACTCCAGTCATTTTCTACCATGAGTGTGTTGTACTGGATTGCACAGTGAACCTGTAACAGGGTTTATAGTTTACAAACTACGGGGTTGGGGTGGGGGAGGGTTTCTGACAGGTACATGAAACCGTACACATGACAGACAGAGGCTGCGATACGACACCATCATATTAAGGCTACAGACACCCAGTAGGTGTCAGAAACACTCCCAGTGCACAGTAACCACAGCAACTGCTTCTAGCAAACACTCCAGCACATTATAATCGTTACCTGCTCTCCCTTTTGAAGTGGGCAGAAGAAGAAAAACAATGCACAATGATAAGAACGAGAAGTTGGGGGAGGGGGGGTACCTTTCTAGGTTTTATTTCAATAGAGCGTCGCAGTCCCGCCCCCCGAGAGAGACCCGGAAAAGAAATCGCTGTTCATTTTTCAAAAAGTATTTATTTAAAGACGTTTACACCGCGGACAAAGCCAACTCTTGTCGTGACAAATCATGACAATAAACACAATGTTTTGGGCCAAACAAATAATTAGAAAAAAAACGGCAGGTTACAACACTTTTGTTGTTTTTCTTCTTTGTAATTATTTGTTTGGTCCAAAATATTGTGTTTGTTGTCATGATTTGTCACGACAAGAGTTGGCTTTGTACGACGCTTATAAGCCTTTAAATAAATACGTTTCGAAATGTCTATGGGAAAAATGCATTGGGAATTATTTCCTGGGCCTGGCGTCGCCATGATAGAGCGGGACGGCAACGCTCTATTGGCATAAATATTAACAGCACACTCAACATTAACAGCACACACAACATGGCTAATAAATAAATATAAGATAAACAACAACAATATATCATTTTGGCACAGTAACTGGAGCTGGGGGTGAAGTCCAGCTGGCTTTGCTAGTAGTTCGCTGTCAGTGTTTAGCCTGAGGCTAGCTGCAGGGACCTGTGGGGATAGCGCTCTAATTGCCATTACCTCGGAAGTTAGCACCCCCTTCCCCCACCATCCCCCTTCAGCAAAAAAAGCAGGAACTTCCAGAAGTAAAGAAGAGCCAGAGGCCAAAGCCCAGACAGGATACATTCTGGCACTGACAGGTGTTTTATCATGGCTCAGGCTAAGGTGTCACCTCCGTCATAAACTGCTACATTAACCCGTTTACATTAAGGCCTTTGCTTTGCGTGTCCGTGTAGCCTGCGAAGGACCCAGCATTTCGTGTCTGCAGACGTCAATAGCAAGAGCATCATGGTTGTGTACGAGGTGTCCATTTGCGTCAATTATTTGTTCATTCCCATTTATTATAATCCTCTGAAGAGAGGTTGAGAGGTCTTTTTATGTTTTTATTCTGTTCTGCCTGCATACCATTTATCAAACCCGTCAACGAAAATCACTTCAAATTGAAGTCCTTTATATTGTCACATAATAATAGGTAGCAAGTAGCGACAGATCTACTCACTCCTCAAACAGTGTGTCCATGTTTACGTTCTAGCTTATGTACAGTCAGTGTACTTGTATGCACAGTTACAAAATCTGGGAGGAACACATGAGCTGGTGATGAAATTCATGTCACCTGATGGAACCCATATTGATCGACTGAAGTATTTATTAACAGATTGGAGAATTACAGTCAATTTCAAGCACAACTCAATAGAAACTGTTAACTGTGGACGACACCATAAAGCATTACACTTGTTTACAATAGGGTCCACCATGGTCAATTCATCATACGGCTTTGTGGAAGCGGAAAGTATCATTTGGCCTTTGGCCTCTGGGTGTTGACTCACCCCCCCTAAGAGGTACAGATGAATTTCAGCCTTCAACCCTACAACTGATCCCAGTGAGGTTGATGGATGTGCACCTTGTCGCTAACCCTAGTTAACCTCTGTGATGAGCGCCAGCCAGAGGCAGCTTTAATCAGGGAGAAAGACCTGCTTCACTGACAGCAGACAGACAGTTCTCCACAGAACCGTCATGGCAAAGAGGCTTGGAATTCAACTGACAGGCCTTTGATACCACATGATATCTATACACATTGGATTTAGCATGATGTATTCTGTCAGCATTTTCTGCAAATAATAGATAAATTTGGGACATTGCTGATAAGGAGCAGTGACACAGTGGATTGTGTCTCAATGATATGAGTTTTCTTGACTTGCATCATTGAAAATAATTTCTCATTATCTATAAAGGGAGAGCAGCAAGTCTCTTAGAATGATTAAAGACGTCTGCTATGGAACTATATTGAGCCTACATGACGATCTCTCTACAAGAGAGTGATGGGAAAGCTAATCTACCAGCTGCATTTGGATCTTTCACCCGCTGTGAGTTCCATAACACAATTAATAATAGTGTAGAAATGGCCAATGTCTGTTGTTTTTTCCTAATTACTGTGGGAGAGTGCAATCATCAAATCCACTAAGCAACTCAAAGCAAGGGTTGAATACCAGCCATTTGCCATTTTGGCAAATTCTTTGGGGGTGCAACCCAGACGTTTAGCAGTGTTGCTCATTCCAGGAATGCCCAATTCTTACAAGCTAGTATACGTCGTTATAAATCAACGATTAAAATGATAAAAAAATACAATATCAATTGGTATTATTAAGGTGGAGAAATAATGGACCAATGTTAAGTTTCCGAACTTTGTGTGCCAAGTTAATTTGCCCCAGAGGTGTGTTGGTGTCTTACCGATGCTGGTCTGGTTGTTTGGGTTGACGTACTGGTCCTTGCTCCACTCCACCATACACTTCAGGATGGAGACCAGACATTCAAGGCCTTTCTTTCTCAGGGTAAGCTCCTGGAGAGGATGTAGAGAAGTCACTTCAGTACAAGAATTTTAATACTCAAATATACTATTCTGAATAATGTGTAGATAAGAGTAATGAGTAATGTGATTAATCATTCATCAAGATTGGACTTTTTATTTGTTATATCTCATACAAAAAGGCAAAGTTCAACCATGTACAGTAGCAGCAATAGCAACATGTACATGTGTGCATTATGTTTGTAAGTGCAATGTCAGGTGCCTGTGTGCGGGGACCATTAAAATATTATAGTATGATGTGTGAGGAGTGCTAGGTGCTTAGCTGCCTCTACAGTATTTGTGTATAGTAGATACAGGGAGCAGGCCTACAGTGTTGAGCATTCATAAACCTGATTATCTACTCTAGTTACAATACAAACGGAAATGTCACCTGAACAGGTGTTGTGCCAAGCTCATGACCCGCCCGGCCCTGGGCGATCTTCGAGAGGTCGTTGACCAATCGCTCAAATATGTTAGCAGCATTCAAGTCACAGTCATAGTTAACATAGATATCCACCACACTCTGAGCATCTGAGAAAGAGACACCAAAACAAGCATGTGTCATCTTTCATCATTCTGAACGGTAGAAAAGGACACTATCATGATGTTCTTGACTTTAACATTATCTCTAATGCTCATGTCCATTAGCAGCCATAACACTTATTCAGTCTTACACACTTAGTCTTCTGTATAGCTCTGAAACACAAAGTTGTGCTGAAAGATGTACCTCACTGATGTCACCGAGTAGAATCTGGGAATGTGAAAACTACAACTCATACTTCCTAGTTTTTTGCCACTACCCTCGATGGTTGTGACATTGTCCTTCTTCCCTTAGTTTATGGGAAAATAGCAATCTTGACTTGAGAAAATATGAATTAAGGTTGATCTAATGGTGGCTATGCGGAAAAGCAACGCTGACTGCTTATGCATGAAATGCATCATGGGAAATGTACTGTAGAACACAGAGAATGGAGCGAAAACAAGCCAAAGGGGAAATATTATTCCTCAGTGATATCGTTAATATATTGTTTATATACAGTATGATAACCATCAACAATTAACTGAAGTTCTTGGAACTACAGTACCTCCCCAACCTCTAGCACTCACATAGTAACATAACTACTTCAGTATGACAAACGCATAAATGAACTACTAATAGCTGAAGAGTAAATGGAAATATTTAGCTTTCAGACAGATACGCACCAGCACATATTCTTGTAAGAGTTTGTATGACCATCCATTTGTGATCATAGGAGCTGGTAGATGTCTCCAGGATGTACAGAAAAATCTCCTTAAAGAACACCTGAATGGTAAGACAGTGATTCAGACTTGGGTTAAAAGCATAAACACTAAATTATATTATAAGAACTACATTTAGAAACTTTGGCAACGTTTCCTGAAGTGTACCACCACAGGGTACAGTATGTTATTGTTTTAACAAGCAGAACCATCATCTGTCAACATTAACAACATCCCCTTTTGAGGAGCCTATTCCCTTCACAGCTGTAAACACAGTGGATATCAATTCATCAAATGCAGTTGGGAGGACGTGTGTTGGAAAATGCCTGAAATGACTGAGACCTGAGACGGGACAATTAATCAGAAAGCAGGTTATATTGAAAGTGAAACTCAATTGCGCTGAGGCAGAACGACATTAGAGAAACTATAGTAAAATACGCACATCACTTCACGGAGGTGCTGGGTTGAAAAAGTGACATAGGAAAAGAGAAGGGAACCCGCACTCTCATATGCTCCAAAAGGTAAATTTATTGACGACGTTTCGAGCCAAGGCTCTTCATCTGGTCAAACTGAGTCAAACAGAGTTTGACCAGATGAAGAGCCTTGGCTCGAAACGTCGTCAATAAATTTACCTTTTGGAGCATATGAGGGTTCCCGTCTCTTTTCTTAGAACGACATTACAGCAGTGATAAAAAAATAAAGAAAATAGTCACGCATAAATCATCTGTGTCAGCTGCCTGCTGCCTTGAGATTGTGGCAGTCTGTCAGATTAAGTTATTTTTCAGACAAGAGGAAGGGAGAGGTTTGGTGTGATTTGAGTAAAAATGACGGTCACGTCGAGACGCGACACGCGACAGAACCTCCATCTGCATACTGGGATGGCTTTGAAATTAAATCAGGAGAGCCCCAAAAAGATGAATTGCAGTGCTGGTGAGTGCTGCAGATAAACAGATGTCTAGGTTCAGCACAGCGTACAGTACGTGTTACCTCGATTTGCATCTTGAGGTGGGTCTTGAAGTTGGACAGCAAAGTGAGGAAGATGGAGAGGGACAGCTCAAAGACCTCTGGCACGGAGGAGACGCCGTTCTTGGACAGGGCCACACACAGGTACTGTTTAATGGCATTGATGAACATCTCGTTGGTCTTGAAAACGGGTCCAGCGTTCTGCAGAATGGACAGCAGCAGCTGGAGCGACAGGACCTTTGAGCGAAGTTCATGGGACCTGCAGCAGAGAGAACGGATAACTTACAGTACTGTTACATTTTTATATAACAGGCTATGAGCCCTTTCTTACACCAGGCGCAAAGTGGACACACAGTTTCTAGTTTCCGACTTGACATATTCCCATTTGTGTTCCCTCAAGTGTGTTGGTCTTAAAATGAGGTGTGGTCAGGCGCATTGTTGGTGCATTGCTATCTTGAGACAGTAGAAACGTATTGATCAATAAAAACGTGACCTAAGATTATGGAGCTCGGGCAGCGCTTGGGAAAAGCACCTTCCCACTAACGCAGAGGCTAGGGGTTTGAATCAACGGCGGTGCATCCAGCTTCAGTGTCTGAAACGAACACAACTGGCCGTGTTCGGGTGAGGGAAGCCGGGCAGAGAGGGTGATATTTGTCTCTCCTGACATCATTATATTGCTTTCTGCATTGTGCAGCCATTCTGGTGAGTCCTGAAGATAAGGATATGCTCATCACTGCATCCTCCCACACCTGCTTCACCTCAGCTTAGATGGATTCCTGCTGCTCCCATAGATGTTTGCGCGTTCACTTCGTGCACCTGAGCAGAAAACGGTTTGCTTCTCTTCCAACTTGCCGAATCTGACATTTAAATGGCAATGTGCCAGGTGCAGGTATCGCTTCAAAATGTATATTATGCACCCAAATGTGAGATGAATCAATGTATCACACGACCTGTCTTTGTGGTATTATAAACAGGAGAGAGATACTCGTCTCACACATGAAGTCTCAGCAGTTCAAGGAGGCAAAATGAGAGAAGACTTGCGCAGTAAGCAATAATTCTTACTGCATAACCTTGTCTGTCATGGATTGCCATCATATGACAGACTAAAGACATTCTCAATGAACAAAACATACTTCACAACAAAACATCACTCAAAAGTAACTATATGAATATCCCAGCAAGGCCAGATGCAATGCTTATCAAAGGATAATAATATAGTGAATACAGTGTAAAATAAAAACTTTGGGCCAGAGGTTCAGCTCTGGCATTCAGGGAGTGTGTGAGTATGGCTGCGATCAAGCCAACAGTGCCAGAGATTAGCTGTTCACAGACGGACGGACACATGGACGGACGGACACATGGACAGAGTGCAAAACATACTCTCTCTCCATGCCTTCGGCCTGGTGGAGACAATGACCATGTATTATATTCAAAGGCATGATGTTTGCCTTGATGCCTGACATCTGGCCTGAATATAGGCATTGAGATGTGCACACAATCTTCTCTGTGAATTATACTCAAAGTTTCCATTTTCTCATAACACAGGTAAACCTGGCTCTTGAAGGCAATGGGAGATGGCTTTCCTATTGATTGATTTCAGAACTAAGTTCTGGATATCTACCCATTAGGTATAGGTGCAGACCCTGTTTAAAACAGGGCTTTGGCAGTAAGTAATAATAATAATAATGGATTTAATTTATAACGCACTTTATATTCGTGAGAATCTCAAAGTACTACAGCAAATGAATAAAAGCAAAAGAAACAACACACCATTAAAAACATTTAAAATAACAGGAACATTTAAAACAAGGGCAAGGCTATAAAAATGCTTTGGTAATATATGATTTGGAAACTTGCTGTGGAGTAGGAAATAATATAATGAGGAGCATTTTATATTTTTTAAGAGGATTAAATGAAAACACAACGAAAGAGGAATGATAAGTGGATTTATGTAGCCTAAAGCCTGAAACATACTCCACACCAAGTACGCAAACTACAGAGACAACACAAAATCAATCCTTCTAAATTACCTGCTATAAAACCCCTTGTTCAAACCCATGTCATACATACTTGCGTTGCCTTACTGTACAATTTCAGATGACACATTCCAGAATGCAACGTGTGACATTGATCTTCAGGCGGCTTAAGCTCTGAAAGGGAGGCAGACTGCAGCCAGATACTACCATCTCCTCAGAAGCTGTTGCAACATACTGTCTGGTCTGATGTGTAAACTCTTTACTCAACCTTGGCGGAGGCACCAAACGGCGGGGAGAAAGTGAAAGAAGACTGAGCTACCGCCGCAAGTGCCGAAACAGTCAGCAGATGGTTGCTAGGGCAACCTCAACAGTCAGCAGATGGTTGCTAGGGCAACCTCATCAATGGCGTCTTCTCCATCAGGGGACTCATCTTCCCCGTCGTGTTTTTCCAACAACAGGCAGATAAAGAATTTGGAGCCTAAATGACACACATTTGGCTGGCTGCTGAGATTGGCTGCTTCTCTGCAATGCGTTCTGTCTCAGCTAAGCAGACTGAGTAGGATTTATGTGTCAAAACAAGAAATGTATCCCAGCTTCTCTGACTGCCCAGAATTTTGATCTTGCGAAATACTATCGTTTATACATTTTTTATGTTATTTGGATGACCCTAAGGATCATAAAAAAACAGTTTACTATTGCAATTTATTTTGGGTCAAACTTTAGATTGACTGGCCTAATAGGGGTGCAGGCTTTGAAAGACAACATAAACCAAGCAACAGCTGTGTGGACAATTATGCATCTATCTATGCACATTGCATTGTATTGTATTTTATGATTTGCATATACTTTCTGTTTTTGTCCTGTTATTGTACCCATTTGGGATTATGGTTGATCTCATGAATGCCTTATAGATTTTGATTTAAACCCCCAGAGAGTGTCTAATAGAGAAAAAAAAAAAAAAGAAAACTGTTACAGAAGGGGGTTCCCACCCAGAATGGGTTAAGTGTTGTATGTTGTGCCCATGTGTCATAAGTTCATGTATTGTCCATGTCTTTTTCTACTTATTGAAACACAGAAACATAAGGTTTTTCAGAAAACCGTCTTGTAGAATGGGTTAAAAGAAACCAAGCCAAGCCACCCAACAGATCCTGTCAGAATCTAGTTACTTTTAGATACAACCACACTCCTGTTTTACACAAAACTGTTTCTATCAGGCTGACCCCATCACATGAGCCCGTCTCGTCAAAGCACAGCATGGCCCAAATGCAATATTGCACGCCGGCAAAATGAGATTACCGTATTCCTATTGGTTCTCACAAGAGGAAACAGCCATTTACGGAGGGCTGCTATGCATCAAGAGACGGGGAGGTGAATCACCATTAAGCTGTGTGACGCCTCATCATCTCCATTTGCTGTACATAGACTACCCATCTAGTCCAGTCAATCCAAGTAAAAGAAGAGGCCAAATTGCAATAGTAATTTTCCATAGTTTTCCCTCCTGCATCATATATTAAAACTTTAAAAGGATAACTAAAGTAGAGTAAAGTCTCAAGACTCAACATTGTGCTGCAGTCTGGGTAAATTAGTGTTATATTGGAGGGACTATGTACACATAGCCAACATATTTTGTCTTTTCCCATTGTTTTTACTGCAGAGCAGAGTTACAGATAAGAGTTCTGGCTCCCAGTTCAATGCAATGCTGGTTTCTTCTAGAACATTGCAATAATCCATACATTGTCCATTGAGCACTAGAGATTACCTGCAGGCACAGCCTATTATATCTTCTGTAAATCTAGCCATGCAAACCAGTGTTGTGCACCTGAGGGGGCATTTATCCAACAGCTTTGTTACAGCCGTTTTGCAGGCTGTAACGTACAGACGTAGAGGCAGCTCCACATACAGTAGGAGTGTGAGTTCAGCCACACCACACGTCTTGCCTTACTTTCTGTAACATCAAGCTCGCTCTGGTCCGTGCTCTCTCACAACAGTGGCAAACATTTTGGCTGCATTGGCTCCCTGCTCCAAACGCCATGAAGAATTGCGTATGTACTGTATGATCAACTGATTTTTGGACATTCTAAATTTAAACCAAGGCAAATAAAAAAGGTAATGTTATTTGGATGGCCCTAGGGATCAAATAAAACCTTGAATGATTACTGTTGCAATTTTTGCTGGGTCAAAACACACAAATTGACTGGACCACTCACTGATGCTATCCCCTGTAAAACATGAGTGCTGGGGAGTGTGTGGTCAGAAAATATCATCTCAATCTCTCCTCTCACGACAGAAATTAGATGAATTAGATTCATACGTAAAAACAAAATCAAAAGACAGAATAATTATTTTACTTTGGGTCAGGTGGTCCATCCGACAGGGGTTTCATGGAGAGCTTGCAGAGCGAGCGAAAGACGAGGAAGGCATCCTTCTGGAGGATGTGGGAGAACTTGGCCCCCGGTGGTTGGCCCGGAGTCACAGATTCCTACCGAAAGTAACAACAAAAGAATAACAAAGATCAGAGGTCAATTATGTGCATTTGCATTCACAGTTTCCTCACCCACTCGGCTTAATCACTGCCGGATGAATTTCTACTAGATAGATCTACTGGAGGTTTTGTTCAAGCTCGATTACCAAGGAGTTCATGCATCGCTATTAAACGCAGCGCTTACACAGATCTTGCAGTTCTTGGCAATCTATTATACATGTCTAGATGGTAAATCAGTAGCACTCAGCACTAACTGACTAAATCTCTTTCATAATCTTCTCTTCTTATTTAGTCAGATGGCTTAATTTTTTGATGCCATTGCATCCCACAAAGTAATTTCACCCAACAACTCCTTATACCCGATGTACTGAATGTAAACTTGATGATGTGACAAAGTTGAAGTTGAGATGAAGTCTGAATAAGTTCCAGTTCCATAACATCTATATATCTGAACAATCTATACATATCTGAACCCGGATGAGTAAAACATCACTATTAGACCAAAGAGAAGTTGATATCAATAAGTCAACGGAAAAATAGCCCAAATCTAAAAAATAAATAGTACATAGTGTACAGTAAATTCTAGGCCTAGGGAGTTGAGCAATGTTTAATTATAACATTAAAAAAATAATGTTTTAGTTTTTTTTAACTACATGAAAACCATGAGCATTTTTCTCATGGTTATCCCACAAAAAAAGAAACGCGTTGTTGGTTCGACAAAATTATTCCAGATAACAATTAGGAAATCAACATATTTCTCACATACAATCCGAACGGGAAAACCATGCCATGGTTCATTCAACTTTGCTCCAGTGTATTCTGACGGACGTTATGAATGGTGGTGTTTTTGAGTGTGATGCTTAGAGTCAGCCGCCACATTAGATAGCTTTACACTGCCTTTTAGACGGGACTCAGGAAAATAAAGAACTTCAGGAAGATTAACATCGACAAGTCGCAACTGCAGCTTTTCGATGGATTTCTATTATTCCTGTCGACCAGCAGGAGCAGCACTGTATGATAGACTGGTCGACTAGCTGAAATTGAAATTCCAAAAATAAAAGAGGGACCATGCCACTATATTGCTGTGGCAATGGCTGCTGGTTCCCGCCTCCTCTGTCTAACCTGAGTGTCACTGGAGGAGACAGACAGCCTGTCGTCGGGCAGAGACGGGGTGAAGCTAGCGGAGATGGGCGTGCCAGGGATGCCATTGGCATGGACATGCTCGCTGTCACTGCCCAGTGTGCTCTCATCCTCCAGGGAGCTCTGGGTGACCTCCGTGACGCCCTCGGTGGGCTCCATCTCCGTTGACTCGCCCTCTACATCAGGCTCCTTGGCGTCAGAGCACAGGTGTGCAGGGTCCAGGCAATGTCCTGCAGAAAAAGAAATAGGGTTTTCCATAAAAAAATACACACAAACATTTCCATACTCATAATTCCAGATTTGCCTGTAATGTTTCAGACCACATTTGACAGTATACATACCGGTAGCTAGATGTTTTTTTTAAATGTAAATAAAAAATAAATAAATAAATTGATTTTGAGTATAGATCTGCAGATACCAATTTTTCCCAATCCGATATTTATATTTTCATAGAACATTTCACTATAGTACAATATCCAAAATCACAGACAATATCCGGTCTAATATCATGATATGGATCTAATATTGATACTAGGCGGACACGTACCACAGTACCGCAGAAGGATACTCCCAATGGGGAACTTCAGGGATCTCAGAGGTGTTTGTGACCTATCCTATCTTTAACCTATTTTGTGCAGGAACCCCTTTTGGTGTTAGCATTATGCTATGCTTTAGCTATTGAAAAATAGCAGATCTGCTATTTTTGAAAAATCTAAGAACGACTGACATAGAAACATAGCGTTTTTCAGAAAACTGTCATTTTCAAACAGACATTTTTAGAATCTGATCTCAGGTCAAAATGAGTTAAAGAATCACCATTCTTCTGTGCGTTAGAATCTGATCTCAGGTCAGAATGGGTTAAGGAAATGGGCTCTCACCTCCTGCTACAGTGTTGACAACCTCTTGCAGAATACTCTGGACAATCTCCTGGGCTCTCTCTTCATAATTTGTAGTCTGTTCATCATCATCCCGTGCGTCCTCACGCTGCTGCGCTGCTGCATCTGCACAGGAACAGACACTTGTAGAAGACAAACTTGCATACACTCAAGACCAAAACCTGCATATCACCATCAATGGAATTGTCTTTTTGGCTCTCTTCCTACTATCGAATGTGTACTGTGCATGTATTGCGCCCCAGTGGTCCATTACTCCTACTTGAAGCCTTACTTTGTGCCGCTGCAGTGCCCTGGTCCGCCTCTGTCTGCTCGTCCTCCACCGGGCAGAAGACGGAGCCGTTCTCCGGGTCAGGGTTTTCGTCGGCGGGGCCCGACTCGCCCTGGTCCTCCTGCTCCCCAGACACAGCCCTGCTGCTGCCCTCGGGGACGGGGGTGGATGGGGTGGATGGAATGGTAGCTGTGGGTGTGACAACAGGCCCGTTGGCCTCCTGGACCGGGCCCTTGTCCTGGCCATGGATGTGGGTCTGGAGCTGGGGGGAATCGGGCTGCTCTGTGTGCTGCCGATGTCTCTCTCTCTCTAGCTGCTTCGCTTCTTGCAGCTGTCCAGAAACACACACACACGCAAAAAACAGACACACACAAACACACACACAGAGCACACAAACAGCCATACAAACCACAAAATCACAGCTCAGTGCATGTATTCACAGATAACGGGCACACACACAGACACACAGAGACAGAGAGAGGATGGTTAAGACAATAGAAACGAGGCTCATCATACCAATTCCAAGCTTCAACAGCCTGCCAATATTCCCTGAAGGCTCACAGAGCCCAAAGCACAGCCACAACGCCTCCAGGTGTCATCTGGGGACTTTGGGACTGCAGAACACAAAAAAGGCTCCTCTGTGCCTCTTTAAATATCAGAAGTGTGTCAGGATGGATTATTTTATGAATGAGCACTCATTGTGAAGTTGGACATGCTACCGAGCGAGTGGTGAGACAAGCTGTGTGGAATCGATTCATGCTCTCTCACGTGAACACAACCTATTTCCGTGTGTATTTGTGATGGTTAAATGGCTCATACAGCATGTCTGATGCGTCATGCTTGCTGCTTATTATGGGGAGCGCGGGACAGTGATGCTATTTTGGAGTTCAGAGTTCCTCGGTTGCTGGATGGGTATCCAGAAGCACAGTATGGTCACTGGCAAAATGATAAAGAGAATGATGCCAGCAGCACTCAATGTTCTGTCCGTCAGGTGCGTCTTTATTTTAAAGTAGGACGGGTAACAGGACAATGGGAATGTGTTTCAGTTCTATGCCTTCATCAGTGTAATGAACTGGCAAATTCCAAATTTATAACATTGTGTAATCGTTATGTAGTCGTTTTGCATACTACAAAATTGAAAAAGGTGGAAAAATAAAGTAAAGGCTATAATTCGGTTCTAAGCGAAACTATTCAAGAACTTTTGCTTTAGTGTTGATCTCTGCATAGAGATTGGAAGTGAATGCAAGATGCATTATTATGACGTTCATTGCAGCAACATAAAACATTACAAAACGTCCAAAAGAAAGCGGAAGCATTCATTGCAAGCAGTTAAGGTCAATTATATCTATTTTGATTTATGTTTCAGCCAAGCTCAACTAATTACAGCCCACGGTGCAGTTTCAATCCAAGTGCATTTGTAGGTTTGTCCATGGAACATAAATAAATCAAACCATTAAAAATATGGAAACAACCAAGCCACTAAGAGATAGGAAAAGCATGTTTCAACTAAAGAGAGGCAGGCCACAGATGGAAATATAAACAGCATTAAAAAACAATGGTGATAGATGGTAATCCTTTACTCTGCTCCAGATTAGCTGCTAAGAAAATAACCATACCTAATCTTATAAATCTGCCAGGCCCAGGGGGGGGGGGCTGATGATCAATGTGATTATGTTTTAGCAGAGGTGGTCCATTTTATTCTTGACATTTCTCCACAAAAATCCATCTTTTTACTATGTTCTGCCAAAGCAGTCAAAACTGTAGGTCACATGATCCACCATTATACATACAAACGACTTTTGTTTTTGTAAAATCTATTTATGCCTCGGTAGATTTAAATCTAAACATCTAAATTCGACGACGCAGCGGTCCAAGCAAAACAATTGCTATTGAACGAGGGCGATGGTAACTCGGCCAGACACACGCAGCTACACTTGAGGGGACAGCCGTATCAGAGCGAACAGAATAAGCTCATTATTTAAATGCCACCTCAGTCAGGCTGAGACTGAGGGATGAGAGAGAGAGGGAGGGGGTGGGGGGGTTGGGGGGACTAAAAGACCGTCTGTGGGACTGCACCACGCTGAAGCAGGAGGTGACAACATATCTACACAACATCACAACACAAAGTGCATCACCATGTGTGGAACGACCCAACGCTACACGGGCAGCGACAACGCGAGTCTGTTCCCATCTCTGCCTCAATGTCTGCCTTGTCTTTCCATCTCTGTCACTGTCTGTTTCTTACTATAATGTCTTTCTCAGTCTGACTCAGTCTGACTCAGTCAGCAACTCAGCACCAGCCTGTCACCGCTTTGAAATAAGTCTTTTGGGTTCACTGGATATACAACAAACAAACAATAACAATAGTAAAGTGACAAAACTGAGAGGCATGGCTGCCGTAAAACAAAAAAAACACACACGCACGCACGCACATTCAAGGCGCCTGCAAGTGAATGAAAAAGTAAAATGTGAAATAAGTGCAAGGGAAGCAAGATGATTTTTAGGCAAGTCAACGAAGGCCACAACAAGCACGGTGGAACCACATGGCATACTGGCTCCAAAGCTGGAGCACAGGAGGAAACACATGAGTGGGTGGGTGGATGAATTAAGCCTGATACAACACACGCACGCGCGCGCACGTACGTACACACGCAGGAGAGTTCAGAATTTAGATCAGGCAAGTCACAACAGTCCTGTACGCTTTACCTGGCGGTCACGCTTTCTGGAGGCCAGAGACCAAGAGAGCTTGTGATTTGTAAGCTATTGTGTCCAAGGGGTGACAGGGAGGGGGGAGGGAGGCAAGTGAGGGAGGAGGGGGGGGGGAGGAGGGGGAGTGTCAGTTGAAAAGAAAAAAAGATGACATTAGAGCAAGCTTGTTTTGAATGCAGCACCTTAACCAGTTAAGCCTTACATACTTCTACTAAGCTCACAACGTGTCGCATTGTGATGTGTTGTGAGCTTGTATTTTTGCCATTTCTTTTCTCTCTCTTTCTTCCTATTATAAAAACTGACTTTTTTTGGGGCCATAATGATATGCCCAAAATATTGACGACAGGTTGAAAGTGGTTAAAAACCTGTCTGGACTGGAACAAAAAGCCAATGTTATAAATGAACTCCCTATTCCTGAACAGAACAGTGGTATGAGTGAACCACCTAACTAGTACAGGCTCATTGTGTCCTATAAAATAATGCCACGTCATTGTCAAAACAACCCTTTATAGTGTGACTTTGCAACTGAAACCCAATGGAATTGTTGAGTCAAGATTCTGTACACTCAGTTTGCAGATTGTTTCACTGACTGCTATACATTGCTGTTCCCAAGCAATAGAGTAGTATAGTGAGTGTTGCCACCTTGTTTCCTGTGTGCCTGTGCGTGCGTGCGTGCGTGCATACAGTATGTGTGCCTGTGCACGTGCGTGCGTGCATGGTACAGTACTGAAGTGTGAGCACATACTGCTTGGTTCTCCATGCGGGCGAAGATGACATTGAGCATCTGTGTGAGGGTGGCCTTGGCCGTGGTCTGGTTGATGAGGTTCTTGCTGGCCAAGTAGATGTTGTAACACGTCCGCACTGCCTGGAGGACAGTCCCCTCGTGGATCTCTATGTGCTGGGACGTCACAGCGGTCAGCAGGGCCTAAGAGGGAGGGAGGGAGGGAGGTCATCAATGTGTCCGTCCACAGACAGACTGGCAAAAGACTTGGTTTTATAATGTTCTAATTTTGATCATAAGACCCAGTAACTGAATGTCAAGTCTCCAGGTTGTCTTCAGAATATGTAGGTATGTACTTATTTGTACTTCTTTACTAAGACACACGTATTAGGAGTCATTTATTTCCAAAGACCCTCATAAGTCTCAGAGTGTACGAATGGAACCAAATGGACCCGTAAGTTACGACATGTAATGGACAATCAGGGCTACTGTAGATCTTTATGTAATATTATTGTCCACACATTATGTCCGTGGCAAAAATTGATTTGACAAAAATGTCCACCACAAGCCAGCATGGCTTTTTCTTTTCTCCCCAATTTAGTCGTTATGTCAATTAATGGTAAAGTGGGAAGGCACTTTACAACTGCAACACCCGAGCATTAGACAGTAATCAATACTGTCTGTATAGCTCAATCAGGGAAATACTGTGTTTTCATGGTATGAATGGTTCAGATAGCAATGTTCACCTGTGTTGTGTTGCAGAATGTGTGACAGATACGAACTGTTAATAGTGTTGATATTGTTGAAACATGTGTCTGGTAGTGATTTCCACAGAGATTTGCGACCGTACTCTGGGCTATGGGCTCAAGCAAGTGTGAGTATGTGGGGCACACACACAGATATATAATATAATATATAATATAATGAATCACTATCTCTCCAGACAGACACACATGCGAGGGAAGAGTAGGCACACCTTTATGATCTGTAGTTGTACGCCTTCATCAGTCTGTGGTCCCTGGAAACAAGCGCAGATGGTCTCTATGATTCGGTCGATCAGCTTCTTGCCCGGGGCAGTGTTGTCCGGGGCACTGCCTGTCAGGTGACCGTACGCAATCAGCTTCTACACACACACACACACACACACACACACACACACACACGTGATGTATACCATGAGATGGTAGCCACTTTCTTCAGATAGTCATGATGACTTTCACTCTGCTAAATTCAGCTTTAACTGAATTCAGACATTACTGATGATGAAGCATTCAAACATGAACTACACTGCTCAGTGCAACATGGCCGACATTGGATCATAGGCATCAATAGACCGCGGAGAGCACATTAAATACAACTTAATGGGCTGTATTTTGCGTGTCTTAAGTACCAGGTCTTATTCCCTAACTTGAGTAAACTAAAGACCTGGAGGCGTGATCAATGCTCTTTGGCCACTCAGAATAGCCAAATGGCATTGATCACGCCTCCAGGTCTTTAGTTTACTCAAGTTAGGGAATGAGACCTGGTACTTAAGACACGCAAAATACAGCCCAATGTCTCATAGACAAACACACACTTGGGTTTCATTCCCCCCCTCCCCGACCACTGACCTGTAAACAGTCGAGTGAGGTGATGACGATGCGTGGACATTTGGACTGACACGCCAGCTCGAACGGCAAGAAGTATTTGTCGGCTTCGACGAAGTTGGTCTTCGACTTGATTGGCGGTAAAGTGCTGGAGCCCGATTTGCCATCTCCCGTGGGCGGACTGGGTGGAAGAACATACAAAGAGAGAGGGAGGGAGTGATAAAATAAAAACAGTGATCACAGTGGTCTGTTCTGTCAACACAAGTCTCCTGTTTGACATGGGGCGCATGTTAACCCATTCTGAACGGGAACCCATTTTGGTGATAGCATCATGTTATGCTTTAACTATTGAAAAATAGCAGATCTACAAGCTCATAGCGCGCCACCGAGTGGCGCGCTACGAGCTTGTAGGTCTGCTATTTTTGAAAAATCGAAGAGCGACTGACATTTTTTAGAATCTGATCTCAGGTCAGAATGGGTTCATCAGACCAGTGTGTGTCCAGTGAAAACCTCGTATGAATCTGATCTCAGGTCAGAATGGGTTAAAGAACCACGTTTGGTGTTCACTAATCACTACCACTTCAATTCGTACCGATATCATGTCGAGCAAAGTGCTGAGCCTTTGTTTGCTAAGATATAGGCAGGGCGGAAAGAAAAGACAAATGCTGATCCTCGCATGTCCATCCTTCTGGTGATGAGACATGCTAACCTCAGGGGAATAGGTAGGTAAAGTAAATATAGTTTTCTTATTACGGTGTATTCAGCATAGTGTGCTGGAAATACATCTCTCCGGCTTGGTAGAGGCGTGGTAGAGGAGGCTTCATATTCAACGACTAGGCCTCGTTTTTGTTTTTCGCTGAGCGAGCATCCACCAGCCATGGGCTCATAACTGCACCATTAATCAAATGCTTTCGCTTTGGAGGTGTAGATGTAAAGAATGGCATGTCTCCGAAGCATCCCCCAGCAGCCATGGAGGTACCACACCCAGGCTGCACTGTGCACTTAGTGGAGGAGGGAGATGGACACAAAGAGAGAGGGCATGGTGCCAGGGTGCTTTTTTTTGTTTATGTCTTGGCAGAGAAAAAGGATGACATCAGCTCCTTTAGAGGGGTGACCTCGCAGAGGAGAGGAGAGGAGAGGAGAGGAGAGAAAAAAGTCAATAATAGATCAGATAAAAACATAGGCATATCTGGATGCTCTCCAAGGGGGGACATATGTGTTCTTCGGTGCCTTTCGCACTTTCCCATTTCCTTTCCAAGATAGTTTGGGAGATTCTTTCCTTTATTGGTAGCAACAGAGGAGAAGGGGAGCAGGGGGGTGACATTCAGTAAATGGTCTTGCTGGCTGGGAATCGAACCGGGTACTCGCTGATCGGAGCATTGTGATATACACCCTAGCCATTCGGCTATCAACAACAAACATTGAAGACAAAAGTTAGGACGCAAATTGTGATTGGCCAGAATGAGATGAAGTATAAATCTGATGTCATATGATACATCCAGCTTTTAGTTTACCGTCCACAATTACCGTCCACAAATAAATTAAATTCCCAATGAATGGAGAATTTTATGTCATAGTGTCTGAGCAAATAGGCATAGTGTCTATTTTACATCATGATGATGTACGATGATCATAAGAGTGCCCCTCACTTCACACGGGTGTGATTTTTTCTTTTACAATGACATCACATCACAGCAGAGCAGTGATTCAGCTAAGGTTATCAACACTACAGTCTCACCTACTGTGTAGCGTGTCTACGGGGAGCTGTTACCCTGCTCCTGTAGTTTATTTATGGACTTAGCCAGCCTGCCCCCACCCCTAGAACCAGCCAAACCTCAGCTTTTTGCCTTTTTTGTTTGTTGTTGAACTGATAATTTAGCTGGTGTTATATACAATCAACCAGCTATATTGTAGCAATCTTAATCTAGTATTTTCAGTTTGTCTGTACTTGCGCACATACTGTATGGCACCCCAGTTAACCAAGGATATATCATCTTGTACATCTTCCTTCCAAGCCCTTAGTCTAGAGCTTTCAGATGAATTGGATATTCATACTATGGACCTTAAGTGTACTTTAGTCATTCAGCTAGGGAGGTGGCGATGGCTCCTGAGAGGTAGTCTTCCATAGAGCTACAGAATAAGCTAAGCTTAACGCTGGCAGTGTGTGGAATTTGTCCAGTATAGGGAAAGCTGATAATGGCCATTATATGATAAAAAGGAAGCGCTTCTGGTTCTGAAGTGGTGCAGGGACTTGTGTTAAGGCAGTGAGAGGGATGATACGATTTTGTAACACAATCATGCTAGCTTCACATTTTCGTAACATCTGAGATTTGCACAGGTGGAAATCCTTAATCGTTTTTTTGTGAGGGCACCTTGTACCTACCCCAGGGGACACAGGGAGAACATTGAACTCCACACATAAATACCCTTTTGCCAACACTACCTATAGGGTAAGGGCTCTGATGACGCGGAGGAGAGAACACGCCCTCAGCGGGAATCGAACCCAGGACCTTCTAGCTGTGAAGGTCAGACATTTATGATGTGTATACTTAATCCGAAAAGCCTCAACCACCACAGACCCAGGAGTCTCCTTCAAGACAACATTGGTCTCCCGATGTGGTTTTTCTGTTCATGTGCGAATCAGAGGAAAGGAATGTGAATGGAGAGAGAGAGAGAGATAACAAGAGAGGGAAGGAAACACAGAGAGAAGCTGGCAGCAGCGAGGATGGGTAGAGGTCCTAGAGGAGTGGCAATCATGCTACATTTCATTCCAAGGCCTGCGTTACTTGGCAGTCCCCACACACACACACACACACACACACACAAACACACACACACACACACACACACACACACACACCCCTTTGGCAAAAGGCCAGGGTTTGTGGTGGGACTGGGACCCATTAACAAGAAGGTAAGGGCCGAACACAAAAACACACTACAGGCTGCACAGAGACAGATCCCTTCACTGAACACAAGAATGACTCACAGCGATTGAGAGAGAGGGAAGGCTGCTTGCCTTGAATCTCACAGGGCCACAGGCAGACAAAACCATTTAAATTACTACCTGATGGGAATTAGCTTTTTCTCCCCAATTATTATTATTATTTATTTTTACAATTTTAGTTATCCATATTCGGGCCAATAGGGTATTATGGCAAATCCCTTATCCCAATTCACCAATGTAGTCCCTATCACTGTTTGTCCTCTACTGGCTGGTCTTGGGGGGAGGTTATGGAAAACACGCGTCTCCTCCAAAACTTCAGCAGCTGCTTCTTTTCACCCGACAGTGAGGACTCTAGAGTTTACACTGGGAGGGAGGGCGTAACGTGTGATGAGGAGCACGGAACCATCTCAGTACCGCACTCTGCTGAACTGACATGGAGGCGTGGAAAATGCCACAGACAGACACAGAGGGATGTCGTTTTAAAATCATTCAAATCTGCTTACCTCAATCTTTCCGATTCTTCTTTGATTTCCTCTGAAATAGAAAGGGGAGACAGGGGAAGAGAGGTTAGTCAAGGATCAGCCTAGGGGAGAGTAAATTCTGCCCATGTTTTACTAAGCTAATAACACCAATGGGAATAACAGCATAGGTTAAAGTATAGCAAGCACAGAAGATTTGTCTCGTTGACAACGGCCTGAGTTTCAGAGGCTCCTTCAGAGCACATGCTCCTTCCTGAGCACATGCTGTCTGGCATGTTTACATGCATCCGAGATGACAGCTATAGCAAAAAAAAGAGAAAATCTCCCTCAAAGTTGTTGTTGTGCATGCAGCTGTGCTTTCAAGAGGTCAGGCTCAAACAGGAGTAATGTTACGCGCATGTCATATACCGGTACACTCGCTTGCATGCTTCTTCACTCACTTTGCTGATATGGAGTGAAACCTCAAGACACACTAAAGGTTATTGTGCATGACATTAAAGGTGATTCAGAGTGAAACCTCAAGACACACTCTTTTTGTGTAAACATGAGTGTGTTTTTTGTGAATCTGATGGTTGCTATCGAAGTGACACACACACACACACACACACACACACTGATTTCTTTCCCCCAGAGAGAAAGAAAACAGATCAATGTGGTAACACTATCACACTGACCAATGGTAACACAGTTTACACACAGTAGAAACACAGTTTAGGTTACCACTCGCCCAGACATGAAGGAAAGGGTCAAAGCAATGACATATAGGAGAAGAAGAAAGAAGAGACTGTTATAGTGAGATAATGGTGAAACAGAGAGGCTCAACTGAGGCACCACGCAGTCATTCAGTATAATTCTTACATAGCAACAGTCGCATATGAACCGTCTCCGTAGCCGCTTTCAGCTTTGTGTTAAATAAAAGGCGAATTCTGAACCAGCTGTTACTTTATGATGACACTGTATCCATTGATCACTGGAAGCGAAAAAAGAAAGAAAAAATACTCCATGCCGAGCGTTCCATACCGATTTAGCGGTTTTACCCGTCGTGCGGGCCAAACGGTAAATCTCTTCTTCAATCACTGCCACTCCAATGACCAGCAATGTCTGTCCATAGGGTACCAACAGCTGAGTTTTTAGCAACCATTACGTGATTTCGGGTGGTACAGTACAGCAGAGACGAAATGTTTTTATAATCGTCATGGGGGCCCGCCTTCTCCCCCCGCTTATAATGTTACTGTGGAATTCTCCTTTAAATTAAGCATACTTTGTACGAAGGTTCATCATTTAAACATATATGTTCATCTTATTAGTATCTTCAGAACATGTAACAAGACATTGTTTATTCTCCGGTAGAAAACAGCGTAGAAAACAGCGTAGAACACCGACGTCACCGTGGTTAGCGAAATACAAGGAAGACCTATGCCAAATTTCCCAATGGGTTTCAGGCGTTGACAATAAGGATTGCCCACCTATCCCTGGCAAGTAAAGAAAACTTTTGGGAAGGTGGAGTTTGCTTTCGGGTTGCACGAACCCGGAAAGTACAAGATATGCGTCTAAAAACCTGTATATGGCCAGAGTGGCCACTCTGACAGGCCGGCAAGGCAGTGGGCATGACCTTGGGCAAGTAGAACATGACCTCAGTTTCCTGTACCTGCCCAACAGGCAAGTGCCTCTGAGACTTTAGTGTCAAGTAACCCCTGGGTTCCCCCAGGCTTTTCTTTTTGAGCCGAATGCGAACGAAAATAAAAGCCTGGGTACAGAGGCTGTGACCCACTGGCCCCTTGATCCAAGTCCCCATCTATCACTGTTCCTGAAATGTCTGCAACCTGCTTGCGTGTGCGAGTGTGAGTGTGAGTGTGTGTGCGTGTGCGTGTGTGTTCACAGCTATCTGCGTGCTGTGGAAAATCAGTGTGTGGTGCTGATGGCCGTGGAGCAATAGGCCATGAATGAGTCAATCAGTCAGTCGTGATTGGGCTACAAGGGGAAAAGCAAATCCAAACGTTGCCAACCCTAGGACTCATCATCAGTGGAGGCCACGTCCTTCATGGCAGGAGAGCGAAGGTACAAAATGAGTTACGAGAACATTGGCTTTACATTGGCTCCACAGACATCATCTTTCCTAAGAACCCTTGTACGTTAATCAGAGCTAGTTAGTTCAACATCCTGCACGTCAGAGCGCTGGACCCGAACAAGGTGTTCTCGAGCAAAACAAAACATCCGCAGCAAGCCACAGAATCGATGTGTGTGGCGTATGGCCTTTTCTCCGCCGTTGATGAATCACTCTCTCAGCAGTCGGTCTAGCATTCAATCTCAAACTTATGAGTCCCACTGAGGATTTTACTCTGCAAAACGCAGGCTGTGGTCGGAATGTTGCCAGAATGTGGGCAGAACCGAAGGCTTGGTTGTGAACTTGCGATGCGCTGACCTGTTCAGAATTGGATTCATGTAAACTGATCTGCGAGGTACACCACCAGTGACACAAATTCATTCAAATGAGTGTTTAACCCATTTTGACCTGAGATCAGATTAAAAAAAATTCTTCTACATCCTGACAGTTTTCTGAAAAAGCTATGTTTCTATGTCAGTGGTTCTTTGATTTTTCAAAAATAGCAGACCTACAAGCTTGTAGCGCGCCACTCGGTGGTGCGTCAATTATCTAATGTGATCCTGGGCTCTACACACCCTCCACCAACCTGGGGAGAGCAACGGACTTGAACTCATGCTTCCTTCATGTCCAAGTTGCTCCTTCACACCTGACAGGGGAGAGTTTCCCTGGTTGGACGTAGCGTGTGGAAGGAACACGTTATTCCAACCAGTTCCTTTCCCCTCCATCAGGCGCCCCGGCTGGCCAGGGGGACTCAGTTTAGAGACCAGGATTATTGCATGTTTTTTTGTGAGGGTACCTACCCTAGGGGACACGGGGAGAACATGCAAACTCCACACAGAAAGGCCCTTTCGCCAACCCCGCCTCGGGTATGGGCACTGATGACATAGAGGAGAGAACACGCCCCACAGCACCCACAGCGTCCCCAGCAGGAATCGAACTCAGGACCTTCTAGCTGTGAGCCCACTGTGCCACCGTGCCCCCAGTGGTGTATATTATGATCATAATGTAAGTGGTGTTGATGAAGAATAGATTTGGTCTGCCAGACGACACAATGAACGAACAAGCAATTATTCCCCACCAGTGTTACCAGCCTACGGGAGTGGGAGAGAAACACCAAATGATTTCCACTGCTTTAGGTAGAATTTTCTACAGCCTACAATTTGCCCAGAAACGGTACAATTACTGCTAGCACTTTTACCACAGATTTAACTGCTCATTCCGCACCTCTGCTCCTGTGCTGTGCCAGGTGTAGAGAGTGCTGTTGACCTTGAAAAGACCGTCTCATTGAATCCTGAGACCCCCAGAATAAGCAGCAGTAATGAGTAGATAGGGACAATTTTGATGGTTGCCGTAATGAGGTTCCCCTGCCCTGCTGCTCTGCAGGATTAATTATTAGCCTTTCTCGAGAGTTCACAGAATGAAGCGGGCCTATCATGCTGGTTCTCTGAGAGACAGGAAAAAAAAATCTGAAAATGTGTCTACAGACACTGATGACAATCTCTCCCAAAGAGCCGGAGATGACTACTGTAGATAGAAGCTGCTGTACCAGGCCTTAACACACTGCTCTGTTTACAGGCCTGGAGCATGCTCCCCCAGCTCAACAACATTAATATCAAGCCCCGTCCGGGGCTAACCAAGGCCCCTAATGTGGGGGGCCCACATAGGAAACCCATTATGGTGACCAGATACATTAGGAGGGGGCCCATACGGCTCTCTGAGGAGATATAGCGCTAACCAGACCACGAGACAAAGCTAGCCTTTGTGGCTTCCATAATGTATGAGAGCAGCCAACAGAAACCTGACTCACCACTTCTTAAAGTGGCAGCAGTTTTCATCATGTTGAACTAACTAAGGTGCGCTGTCCTCTTGCCCTTGGCTCTATCGTTTGACCCCAATACCCACAGTGAATTACACTAACTTACAGGACACAAAGGGAGCATTACTCTACTACATTAAAGTCAGAGTATGAAAATTCACCCTTGGGGACAGCCATTATGTGCAGACATAACACATTTATTTCGGCTTCAAGAGGTGTGGTCCCTTGGCATTCGTTTGGTATCAATGGCATGCACAGTTTATGTAACAGCTGTCTGGGGTGGTGTCGCGTGGGAATGGCAGCATCTGTCGCACCACAACCCGTAACTCTGTGATAACAAATGTAACCAAATGCACCATTAAGCATGATTTATTGCATAACAAAAATAGCCGATACAGCACAAGCTCACAATACGTTGCATCCGCAATGCTTGTTGGAACTTTTAGATCTGCTGGAAAATAGGTGGAGTGCAATGTGGTAATTTGATCAAGCCGATACTGATCCTATTACATCAGATACACATTGTACCTGTTGTCAGAGTACCCGTTGTTCCTTTCCGTCAGTGTCCCTTTTATAATATATGGAGATCTATCTATATGGAGTTTCTGACTGTCAATTTCATGCAGATATGGAGTTCCATATCAGCCATATGAAGTTCAGGCCAGTCTATGACGTCAGTCATGTTGACGACAGATTTATGAATATTTTTGGGACAGCGCATCAGTCTACAATAGTTCATTCAAGACCAGACGCGTAGCATGGATTACATTTAGAATTAGAATCGTGAGCGCGTGAGCGTGTGGAGGGGGGGGGGCACACACACAACTCCGAAACCGGTTTTGCCAACTTGCTAACGGGGGGCCATTTAAAACAAAAGTGGCTTGCTGTGGTTGACTACAACAGAAATGTGTATGCACAGGGTGAGGGGCTGCCAAGCTAGACGGGGCAAGATTTCAATTAACTGGGCCTGTGCCCTAGTGGCCCAATGTTTACGCTTCTGTTCCAGACTAGACTTGATGAAAAGACAAAAAAAAGACAGTATAACCTCTATTTTGGCTCCCTTGGAATGGCTACCAGTCCTACATGGATTATCACCACCATTTCACTGATGAATCATGATCACCATGCCAACCAAGACCTCTACCACCCTACTATTACTAAACCATAGACTGTCAAAATGAAAAAGGATAAAGAGATTCTACAGACCGTTTTGAAGCTACTTTTTGGGCGAATTCAAATCCACCATCTTTGTATTCCAGTCCCCAAAGAAACCCTAGATTCGTATCTAGGGTTTCTTTGGGGACTGAAGTACAAAGATGGTGGATTTGCCACTCGTGGCAGCGAGTGCGAGCCTTCCTTCGGTAGAACCAGTAGAAGCCCTAGAAATATACAGTACTTCATTTGTTTTAATGGAACCATAATTTACAAATTGCATATCATGGTAATTGAAAGACGACTTTAAACTAGCGACTGAAAGCATAAAGTATTTATGACAATGTTTATTAAGGTAATAAAATCAAGTGTAAAGTCCGGCCAAAAACCCATTCACTTGAATAGTTTTTGCTTCTGCAGCCAGTAGGGAGGAAATCACGGGGGAAAATAGCTAAACTAGTGGCCATTCACATGTCGTGAACCGTCACTTCCTAAGTGCCTTCCTATTATGGTTTCAATTTAAAAAGAGGATGCTTGCCGCCTGAACTCAACTCAGTCCAGTTATTTAAGCAATAAGATCATTCAAAGGCTGGCTAATCATTTCTCTGCTGACTGCAGCCACACGGCCTGGATACTAAGAACAGGAGCAGTGAGGGAGACTGGGAGAGTCCTGAGCGCTAGCCAGATTAAAAGAGCACAAAGAGAGTGCAGTGACATGTATGAATGCACACGGACACACACACACACACACACACGGACACACACACACACACACACACACACCACTGTAAATGCTAGTGTTCATCTACAGTGCCTTTTGTCCTTGCAATTGAGAACAAGAGCGCTCTGCTCACTGAAATTGGGTATGAAGCATTCATCTGCTATTTTGCCTTCGGCCTGGCGGAGACAATTATTAGTACCTGCTGATCCTTTATGACCGATGTCAATATCAGTCAGCAACTATACACATTACAAGATACATGATTAACTTAGTTCAATTTCCGATCTCAACTGTCCACATCGCCCAGCCTGTTTCCCTTTGTAAATGTAACTTATCTTATCTCCCACCCTAAATCTGATTAAAACACACATGGTGCGCATACATGTGCACCTGTATGAACGACAACATGACAGATTGGCTTGGTGGTTTGAAAATATGATTACCCTATTCAGTAGGGTAGTGCTTTCCTCTGTGTTGTCATGGAATTATTACAGTGAGGTGGTTAATATCTTTGACGTAACATTAATTTACAGGTTCATTGTGTTTGGTAAGGTTAATTTAAACACCAATATTTTCACCACATGTTTCAGCATTGCCTCTATCTCAGGTATTACTGATGTGGTTTGTAGTAGATTCAGATTTTAAGTAAAATCCTTGCTTATCAATTAATCAATGATCATTCAATAAAGTGAACCAAGTACAACTACTGATTAATGAAATTCCTTGAAATCGGCATACTGTGTGCTTTGGCAAACTGCAAACGTGTACAAGTGTGAGCAATATATGCTGTGCACTACACTGTGAAACAGCGCTCCCACAAGAGAAGGCCTGTTGCTCTGACTGATGCCAGGATGAACTCAAGGACTGTATTACAAACAGAGGCTCAGCTGGCAAAGGAATGCAGACACAGCACAGGTGTGTAGAGTTTCTGGTAGAATACCAGATTTTTTCACAGAGGGCTTATGGCTAATCCACACAATTGAACGGCATTAAATGCTGATCATTAATTGAATAGCAGCTACAACATAGCTACGGCAGCGTCTTATAATAATAATATTCAGCTATAACAATTCAGCTACAGTAGAATACAAGCAGGCAAGTACAGCAACTGGCACAGGAGTAGCCTAGTAGAGGTTAGAGAACTGTGCTTGTGTGACTGCGAATCATGTTCAAATTTCTGGACTGTACAGGGAAACCTTGAACAGCGATAGCAAATTATACGGTACTTTCCCTGCCCTGAACAACTACAATCTCCACATTCAGTACGGATGTGGATGGGCCCTCAACCCACATTACTTACAGAGACATATGTACAGAGCAGTACAGAGGAACTGTAGTATACACACAACGGTACACACACACACACACACACACACACACACACACAGCGAAGAAGAAAGTAGAAAGCAGATACCACAGCGCTACAGTTTAAAAATGCATGTGTAGTTTGCATGCTCCAAATAAAATACTTGTTTCAGCAAATAGTTACATTAAGATTCAGCTAAAACAGAAGTTTCCTTTTTCTATGTGTGCTTGTGTGGTGTTTATTCTGTTTAAGGGAATCACAATTTATCAATGGCTCTGGGTTGGTGACAGAATGCAAGGCTAACAGTTTTGCAAGTGAAGTTTGCAGACATGTCTTTCCATGAAAGAATATTTTTCAGTGGATAGACTCAACCACTCCATAAATAAATATTAATATGAAAAGGTGAATACGTACATACATGCTAAGCCAGCCTCTGCTATCAATACTAATGGTTAAAGCCAAAAGGGTGAGTAAATCTAACCTGTATACTAGTATAGAGTGTCACAGTCCCACCTCCTTTCAGAATGACGAGGTCCCAGGAAATATTTCCCCATTCATTTTCCCCATAGACGTTTAAAAAACTATTTATATAAATACGTTCATGCCGCGGACAAAGCCAACTCTTGTTGTGACAAATCATGATAATAAACACAATGTTTAGGGCCGATCAAATAATTAGTGAGAAGAAAAACCAAAATATAACAAGAAAAACTAAATAAAGTGTTGTACCCTGCCTTTTTTTCTTCTTACTAATTATTTGATCTGCCCAAAACATTGTGTTTAGTCATGATTTGTCACAACAAGAGTAGGCTTTGTCCGCTGCGTTAACGTCTTTAAATAAATACTTTTTGAAAAGTCTATGGGGAAAATGAACGGGGAATAATTTCCTGGGCCCTCTTTGGGGGCTGGACTGCGACGCTCTATATGATATTCTATCACACGTGCGGCCTCAATTTCTCTTGGGTGAGACTGTGTTAAAAGGACTGACAAGGTGATAACGTGTATTAGCCCTAGGGCTGGTGATAACTGTGTTTACTCCCCTGATGTGCGGTGATTTTCTCATAACGGATTTGCTCACAGTGCATTGTCCCTCCTAAGCACCATTAATGCTCAGATAGAGTGTGGAAAGCGGAAGGGAGAGATAAGACCCCGCCCCACAGGCTCCCCATTTTGGGAAAGTAAAACACAATGTCTAATGATTGTAGATAGATGGGCTAGTCAGTAGGAAACTGTTGCCACTGCAGAGTATGAATGTTTATATGGCTTGAGGAACCAAACAGAACATGGCACGGCCGTCCCGTTGGACTAAATTAACTTGAATAGTGTTAGCTAACTTGCGAAATCTCCATAAATGTCCAAAAGTACGTGGAAAAGTGAGTCTTGCTTGTCAAAATGGCTAGCCTGCATTTTTTCTTTTCGTATGTGAACGTGTATGTTATTTGTATGCAGCTGTGACTCTGTCTCCAAGACAAATCTCTCCCAAGGGAGACAAATAAAGACAATCTTGAACCTTGCATTCTTAATGTACTGTATCACCCCCACAAACAGCTTCCTGAGCCAAACAACCTACTTCAAGTCTCCCCAGTCTGAACTGCCAGTGCTTACTGGCTAGCGAGAGAGTCTACTCCTTCCTGCCTGCATGGCATGACAAAGCATTTCACACAGCCAGAAGCAGTACAGACAGTACCCCACTGGGAATGTCTGCCACATGGACAACAAGCTAGCTAGCCAGGTTATCAACACTAGAATCACAACGTGTGCGTGTGTGTGTGTGTGTGTGTGTGTGTGTGTGTGTGTGTGTGTGTGTGTGTGTGTGTGTGTGTGTGTGTGTGCGCGCAACACATTTCTGTTATTAGACCTGCCGACTTCAAAATAAATCAATATCACGATTATTTCAAACTTTTGCCTTAATTACAATTAATGATATATATTGTTTTGGGATGAAAATAGCAGATCTACAAACTGCTGGGCATTTTGTACGCCGCCACTGAACAACAAAAGGGTAATATGTGATAGTGGTTAGTTAAGTGGTTATAATACATTTTGTTGATTATAAAACATTTATTCTAATTTCTCAGTGTCGATATAAAAGAACAGTGTGTGTGTGTGTGTGTGTGTGTGTGTGTGTGTGTGTGGTATATATATTTTTTTATTTATATTTTTTACTGCTTAGTCCGCAATATGAAGTCGGTTATTGGTTTTAAAGTGTTGTTTCAATATATTTTCGGTTAATTGCCGAGCCCTACTAGGTGCTATCTAAGTTGTTTGATAGTACTTGTAAGAATATCCACACTCAGACCTTCATAAGAGCTTTAACATTAGATCAATGAAGTCACAGTGGTGCCTGTGCACACTGCTGCTCCCCTGTCGGCAGGGAGAGAGAGATAAACACACTGCTCTCTGGAGACGGTCTGCAGCACATCACAAGACCAGCAGCAGGAAAACAGCATGCTGAGAGAGGGGAACGGCTGGCTGAGAGACATGGAGAGAGAGAGGGATGGAGGGGGAGAGAGAGAGATAGAGGGGAACTGAGAGAGAGGGGGCAGTATGACAAGTAAGGACAGCTTACAAAACAAATCAACTCCGTCTCTAAATCATCTCCATTGTTTGTGTTTGTGTGTGTGTGTGTGTGTGTGTGTGTGTGTGTGTGTGTGTGTGTGTGTGTGTGTGTGTGTGTGTGTGTGTGTGTGTGTGTGTGTGTGTGTGTGTGTGTGTGTGTGTGAGAGAGAGAGAGAGATCATAATAATATCGAGGGCAGTGGATTGGGATAGTATGCTAGGCTTCATTTCAGGTTAAGAAAATAAACCATACAAGAAACTACAGTACACAGGAAGGAGGAATGAAATTATGGATGATGGGAAGGAATGATTTCTACTGTATTATGTATTGGAGCAAACAACCTGCAAACAACCTGCCCTATGTGAGCTAAAGTTCTGTAATATGATCAGAGTGAAAAAGGCCTTACACCTTCAACCAAACATATTTAGTAAAAGATGGAGACAGTCCTGTACTGCCTTTACTAATGAGATGGGAGGTATCGGAATCTTGAGTAACAATTCACCAAGTACACTTCTCCCCAGGCCTTCATATGCTTTCCACTGTCTCCAGTCATGTCTGTTCTCAGTATTGTTCACTTCCCATTGTTGTTGACACTCTGTTGTTTTTGTCTCTCTACTTGTATTTTTTTCCTTGTTTTATGGTGAATACTTGTAAATATATGTGAAGTTGTTTGTGTGTATGAGTGTATATATATATTCTGTGAAAGTGTGAAACAGCTGAGGTTGTGTAAAAAAAAAAAAAAGTTGTAAGAAATATGTATGCTTATAATTCTGTGAAGTTGCCCAAACTGAAATAAAAACAAAGGCTTGACCAAACATGCAAAGTTCTCATTTGAATATTTGCTACTACCACCAAGATCTGTACCTGGCCAACGACAACATGCAACATGCAGTTTGGTTTTGCAAACCTTTCGGGACAATGATTGCATTGACTTTTAGTACCAAGTACCAAACAAATCCCCCAGCTATCATTTGATTTGCTCTGACGTTTGGCCTGCCTCCCACTCCCACCAATCACAACTGTATATCGGCACGTCACCTGGTTGCACCTTTACAAACGGCTAAATGTCGAACAGACAGAACAGACTATGTGCGCTCTACAATCGAATAAGGGGAGGGTGTGAGAGTATGACTGACAGTGCAGGTCTGTGCAGCGCCAACAGTACGAGGCTCACAAACCTCAGATCAAACTGTCAAACTAGAGCTAGGCAGTGCTGATCAAAAATGTTATATATCCAGCTTCAAATGTTTTCAGAAATATATTTTAGTGTACAGTTTAACTGAAATATGAGAACCTTTGTAACCAAGCCATCATTTTGTCACTTAAAACCAGATCCCCAATACACTACCCAACTTGTAATTGTCGCTACAGTACTTGATCTGATTGATTGTAGCAACTCAATATTTGCAACACATTTTTTCACCCAGTGTCTAATGTAATCCTGGGCACTACACTTTCTCTGCCAACCTGGGGGGGGCAGCGGACTGACCTCATGCTTCCATCTAGGCATGAGGAGTCCAAACTGCTTCTTTTCACCTGACAGGGGAGAGTTTCCTCGGCCGGACGTAGCGTGTGGAAGGAACACGTTATTCAGGCGCCCCCCCGGCTGGCCAGGGGGAGGTAGTTTAGAGATCAGGATTACTGCATGTTTTTGTGAGGGTACCTACCCTAGACTAAACTTCACACAGAAAGGCCCTTTCGCCACCCCCGCCTCGGGTATGGGCACTGATGACGCGGAGGAGGGAACACGCCCCCCAGCGCCCACAGCATCCCCAGTGGGAATCGAACACAGGACCTCCTAGCTGTGAGGCGACGGCACTACCGACTGTGCCCCCACCGTGCCTATAGCTTATCTATACAGTATGTGCAGTGCACATGTTGGGCAGGGATTATGGAAAATACCGTCTGAAAAGATTCAAGTCGCACTTCATACTGGGGGTTAAGGGTCAGCTTCATACTCAGTCTATGATCAGCTGAGCTTTGTGCTGGAGACGAGAGAAGGCATCCTGTCTCCTGCATTGTCATTTCCATTTCAAAGAGCTTTGCATTTGGCATGGATCCACTCAGTGACTGGCTCCAACCACTTTAAACACAGCGTTCAGATGAAAACAGTCCCCTGCCTACCTGCACCTCACTAACCCAGTGATTTTCTCTACGGTCCCTGCGGGACATCTGCGGTTTGTCGTTTTTGCTCCGTCTGAATGTACTCTCTGTACCTCTGTGGATCAATAAAACCAACAAGGCAGAGCGGACAAAACGGCAGGTAAAGGACAGTAGCAGTGAGAGAGAGAGTTAAGAGGAGGAGTGTATGACCGATGGAATTCTGAGGGAAATAAGTGGCGGCAACTCGGCGAGACCTGCGGCCTCACTAAACCACAAAAGTTCATCACGTCAGACCTTCACTCTTGACATCCCGTGCCATCGGTGCTCATTGTGTGGCTGCAGCAGGTTAAAACTCCTAACCTGCAGGTTAAAAATCCTGCTGACTTTGTTATCTCCCAATATTGAGACAATAATAATAATATAATAATAATTGAAAGTGATCACTAATCTGATGCGGAATCCACCACCACCTCCTAATGACCACGGATAAACCGAGGGGCGGGCAACTGCTACTGAGGGCCTGAGAATAATCAGACCTCTGACATTTCTGTTGTCCTGGCCGAAAGCAAAGGTTGCACAGCAGTAATTACATTTTGGGTGGGTGGGAAGGAAATACTGCCAGAGGTTGTCTGGGCTACCTCATCGTGTGTGGTATGTGTCCATGTCAAATTGTCTATGGACGCGCACTTGCGTGTGAGTATGTCTGTCTCTCCAGTCAACCCACTCACCCACACACTGGCATAAACCACTGTCTAATCGCTAGCCTCACATTTTCTGAACAGTCACAAAAAACCCGGCCTCTATAAGCCCTAGATTACAGCTGTTGCTTTTAAAAAGGAAATAAATAAATAACATGCTGCAGTGGGCACTTGATTTGAAATGTTTATGTCTCTGTGCTATGGATTGCATTTTTATTTCCTTGCAAATGGGTTTATTATTGCGTTGGGTTGTGCGGCAAAACTGGAGATTAATCGCTAGATGGTCGAAGAGAAAAAGGATGTGCCTTCTTAAACTCATTCAAAGTGCTCATCAAACATCCCCATCTTTTCAGTGAGCTGAAGGCATAGAATCTCTCTCCTTGCCTTCCACAGCCCTTGTTCCCATCCGTGTATTTTCAGACTCCCAATTCTATTCCTCATAGTAAATTCTGGGTTTTCACCCAATCTCCCCCTCTGCATCTCTCCGGCTACATCCTTCAACTCCCTTAATGGTGATATGTTACTAGTACTACTACTAACCTTTTATGAGGCCGCCTCCTCAGATGAACACGAATTGAGGACAAAGAGGCCAAAGAGAAGGTAAAGGCTCTCTACATTCCTCTCATCTGTTTGTGATGAATTAATCAATCACCTGTCCTTACCACTGGCTATTATGTATGGAAGTATCAGTGTTTAAAACAAAACATCTTGGACAAAAGAAAACTGGACAATTTAGAACATTTTGGGCAGACACAAAAAATGTTTAAAGGCCGTTTCCAACGAGGGAGCGAGTCACACAGGGCGTTCTCGCTTGGATCAACGGGTGTAGCACCGTGGTCTCATGTGCATGTGAAATATCTATATTCATATCACTATCTTAAGGAAGTGCCCAAGAGCACCAAAGGTGGTCCCTGGTGGTTCCCACCACCAGTGAAATGTTCTCGCTCCTGTCTCTCTGTAGTGTTTTGAACACTTGTCTGTGAACCCAATTATCACACAACATTAGCTGTACCCCAAACAACACCCCACGCCCAATCCACATAGGGTTTGGCCTCATTCAGTCAGCCTTGGTGACACAACAGACCGACACTACAGCAGAGTAATGCCTGGTTTATACTTAGTTGCACATTGTGTTGCACAACAAAAGCCACTGATCTACAAGGTCATAACGCATCGCATTGTGAATTGTTTGTGCGCTTGCCTTCAAGACCTGCTACTTTCGATATGCGGCAATGGTGTACATATAAACCAGGCACAAACACTGTAGTATACAAGATCTACTGTAGTAGCATGACGGTTCTTATGAGTTTGTGTTTTCATCTGCCTATGAGGATGGGTGGCCTATGCATTTTCTAGCCTTGGCTTTTAAGTTTCTTAAATGGCATTTAGGTTTAAGCCCTAAAGACACAAATGTGCCAGTGAAGACAGAGACATAACACATCGATGCAGTGTGTGACAGAAGAGCCTTTCAGGGGGAACCCATAGATCACGCTGGACATTTCCTATAGAAAGTATGTTGACATAAAATACTACAGACACTCTGCCATCTCCATCCTACACTGTCTCAACTTCGACATCAGTGAGTGGATTCCCTCCCTGTCTGATGTGTCTTTACTGCATGCATATTACAATGAAAAAATACTGTTTTCACTTTTATTCATTAATGGTGAGGGGGGGCACCTTAATTACACATTGGCCCCAGTACTCTCTACCATGTCTAAAATCTTCAGAGAAGCTGTGATGGTGTGTGAATGGGGCATTTGGGAGTCATGTCGAGAACCTTAATTAAACTGGATCGCTTATGGTTCTTATCGTGTGTGAGCATGTGTAGGCTGTGGCATAGCTTGTCATGGAGGAGCATGTGTCCAGACTGTCCACACTGCTTAATGACCAGAGGTACACCATACCAAGCTGCCTACCGTACTGTCTGTCAACACTAAAACAAATGGGAGAAAGTAAAAGGAGAAAACCCAGCATCAAGCCTCTCTCTGTCCTTTTCTTTAACAGGGACTTTAAGCAACGACTGTTTTCAGGACGGCTCCGCTAGGCGGAACTACGGCGGCTACGACGCAATCGCCGTAGCTGTCAAATTCGTTACGCAAACAGCCGTCGGCGACAGGTTCATTTTTGGTTCCCATGGTGACGCGTCTATGCAGCATGTGTCATAAACACTTAACATCCCGTCGCTTGTCAGCTAACTTGCCGATATTGCTTAATTCTTACAGTACATGCGCTGGACATGATCAGCAGTGGAAAGAGTAAAGTGCTGGAGCAATATGTGTTATTCTAAAACAGTTTTAATAAACATGGTTAATATGAAGTATTAGTGTTATTTCTTCATTCAGAGCATGCCAACACATTACACAGCATAAGAGATGTGATGGAGCAATCGGTGTAAATGTATGACAGCTAATTTCAATAAACATTGTTATGACATGACGTTGTAGACACTACGTGTAAGTGTAGGTTGAGGTTCTGCCGTAGTAGAAAAGGCTGCGACGGAGAGCAGGTTTATGTATCGAGCAGACGAGCACTGATCCATTTCCGGTTGCCGGAGCGGACTGCCGTATCCGTCGTTGCTTAAAGTCCTTAATATCTGTAAAAAAGGGCCCCTAAAGTGATGTTCTGGTCAACACAAACACACCGACATCCACCTAGTGAAACAATAACAATCAGCATCCCAATTTCAGCATAGCTGCATTCCATTCACTACAGTATATAATTATAAACACACGATTATTATTGACTAAATCGTCTGATTTGTGCATCCATAATGGACAAAGGACACACATTTTACAGTATTTACATATGTACATTCCGGTATGTTTATATAAGCTTGTATTTTATATCACACATTCTCATATGCTCTCCTGTAACTTTCAACATTGGTGTAGGAAGTACTTGACAGCCATACTTGAGTAAAAGTTCAAATCAGCTATAAGAAAATCACATCTAAAATCCTAGATGCCCCCTGGGCAAGTAGGCAGGCTCTATTAGCTCAGTGGTTAATATTTCAAATCTGGGGTAGTAGAACAGGAAAGTAGTTACATACTAGTGCAGCTTTAAGTATCAAATAAAAAATGATTTTCATAACAAAACAGCTAGAGATCAAATTTGTTTTCACTGTTCAATTTGTCGTCCATCACATCAAAGAGAGAATTCTGCATCCCCGTTGTTATGTTTCAGCATTGGGTGGACTTTGTCCATCATATCAAGGAGAAATGTTTCATTCAATCACCAACTTAAATAGCATCCCGGGCTGAATGAGGGCCTAACTCTCAACTTCATTCATGAAAGAAATATTTATTTTATATTATTGTATCTTGGAAAACACACAGTAAGAACTTGTGCAAACATAAATCATCATTAATTCATACGAATATGGAAAACCTTTCACCATGCCAGTCTGTCTCTGCTACTCTTCGGTACCAGGGAACCATGCACAGAACACACACACTGGAATTGGATTTTCCCGATCATAAATAATTCTGGGGGTCCTGGACATGAAATAGTTTGAGAACCACTGATATAGGTTTTTCATAACACCGTCATGATTTAGAAGACATTACTTATACTTTCTAAACTAATATTGACTGGGATTAGGTTTGTGCTTGGTCATCTCTTTTTCCCCACTCTACACAAAAAAGCTCAAAATGCGCCATTAGCTTATAGATCAGAGCATGGGGAAAACACAGAAGTCTGCCTCATACAAACTGAATGTCAGTGAACCATTTCAATGGAGTTAACAGCTTCCAGGTTTTGCATCATTAGTTTTTGTAAGGTGAAACCTGACTAGTGTTTACTCCTGAAAGTTAGACGACAAGATCGACACGCTAGTCATACCGACGTGATTGGCTGCTACAGCTACAGTAGCAGCTACAGTAATTTGACACGTTTGCAATGTCACTCTATAGGTAACTTCAAACCAATCGCGGCTGAAACAGCGCAGCTCAGCCAATGCAAAGCCACAACAAAACACAGTCATTGAACCACGCACAGATCGTTAGAAACGAACGCAAGCAACGACCGCGAGGTTGTGACACACAAACATACACGTTACTAAAACAATTATCATACTACAGAAGTCACAGAGTTAGTTTGACTCTGTTCAGCATTGTGAAAGTTGCAAGGTGTTGTGAGCATGTACTGTAGATCAGCAATTTTTACAATTTTGCCTCTTTCTGCCGTGAAAGATTGGACTATGTTACTTTTGACACAGAAATTGTTGTCGGATTGTCTCATTTTAGAGGTACTAAAAAGGTCTTAAGAGTCCTTAAATTGTCACTTCAAAAATGTACAGATACATTGTATACACCTACTGTATAATGAATGTTGGTTTGTTTACTGTTGAGTGAGAAAACAATGTTGCACATTAAGCAAATCATCTGTGGAGCTTTTTTTACCAAGCAGTTTTAAATGCCTTTCCCTCCTCCAACTCCAAGCTGAATATGTATTCACATTGGAGTGTGAAATGAAAGAGGTGAATGAGGAATGCAGCAGCAATAGGATATGAGGCCACTATTTTCTGCATGCTCTGACCCCCAGATCATTATATGTACCCTGAGGGTACAGATACTGTGAGTGCCTACAGTGTATGCACTCAGCTTCTCTCAAGGTTTCAGCAAGACTTCATTTCCAATATATTGCTATCGTTTGGGAAACGTTGCTTACTTAGGTTTATGTGCCCTGAGGAATTCTGTCACCTGCTGCAAAGCAAAGCCACATACATCTTGCATAGGAGATAGGATATGGTAGATTTTAAAACAACAAGCCCTCCTACTTGCCACAGCATCTCACACAGCTGGCTCAACATGACAATAAAGAATCTTGAGTCAAACCTCGAACGAAGTCTCCGAGTCGGTGGGCAGTAACACCCTGTCTGTGATATTTTTAGTCAACTGTCACTCCTGCACTCTTTAGCTTTACTGCTATTAGACAGCCCCTTCAAAGAAGTGAAATAAGCCTAGTGTGCGATCCAAAGACAATGGGGGATTCTGCAGTCGGTACCATCATGCACTCTTTCTGGCAAGATGCAAAATTGAGTGTTCAGGGGAAGTTGCTCAGTGACATTTCAATAAATAAACAAAGTTGAACGTAAAGTTAGGAGGACTAGAATGTGGGGGGGATAACACAGCTTAGTCAAGACAACTTGCTTCTATTGAAACACACACAAGTAGGCTAAGCCAAGACAAGAATCAACTCAACAAAATAACAAATAAATGAATTTGCAAATAAAATAATGTGGAATAATTTCAGCCTTGCCGTCTTGTGTACAAAGCCGAGGAGTTATCTTCAAGTGAAGATTTATTTGTTATTTGTCTTTCTCCTTGCGATATGTCCTGGAATATTCAAAGACATTACTGTATACTGACCTGGTATTTATTGTTATGAGTACATGTCTCTGTGGTGTGGGTCTCTTATCTATTGTATAAAAATGGTCCGATCCCTGCTGTTCAACAGAACTCCTTGAACACCCATCTGTGTACTTCTCCCATGAGATTGTGCATTAAACCTCCATTTCTTTGAAATACAAAGTGTCTCAGACTGTTTGCCTCAATATCCCGATGGATCCAGCATTCCTCGATAGTGCTGTGCTGTCAAACAGGAGTGAGTAAGAGCAAAATAAAATCCTGCAACTAAATCCTGCGACTAAATACAACTAGTTTGGAATAGTTGTTTCCATGTTAGGGATGCTCATGACATCAGGGATGCTGCGCTAGAGCCAGAAGACTGGATATAGCGGCAGTGGCATTCTCTCAGAGATGTCTCCGAGCCCCAGGAGCTAGAAGGGATTATGTAAGTCATTCGGTATACTAGGTCACCCAGTGGTTTTGATATGCAAGAGCTACTGTATTAGAGCTAGGCTACTTTTGTTCCAGGCATTTTCAGTCTCACTGGTTAAAGCTCCATTCAGATGCTTCATTAATAGGTAAAAGTACCTGTATTAGCATAATGTGACTATGGTTATTGCGAACGCAGTGATTGCGAACGCAGTGAGCACTTACTATGAGACCTAGCAGATCATGTCTGTCTGTCTGTCTGTCTGTGTGTGTGTGTCCCCCCTTTGTGCCCATATATGGAGCTGAGTTATTTGTGTCTGTGTGTCACGCTTTTGTGCCCATATATGGAGCTGCTTTGGGGACTCCTTATATGGTTATGGCTGAGTCATGGTGACAACTTAAATATGTACGAGCTGCGTTCGCTTCCCGCGTTTGCGCGTCTTACTGGTGGTATATCCTACCCTTAGGGTTCGGCAATTTGAAAATATTCACATTGACACATTCCTATGGGTTTTTGAATCCCATAATTTAGGAGCAGCAGTGGTTGTGTTAAGGTTCCACATGGTTCGTGTCAATTTGTCTTTGACACTGAACACCTACTGTAGCGGCTCCCAATGAGCTAGCCATGGTTCACACGACGCTCGTACTTCACCAACGTCATGGCACAACTGCAGCCCTGTTTTACACGATCGCTACATTTACAGGGCAAACGTGTATATAAACATTCACATTTCAAATATAAAGTACTCACCACGTGAGTACAGCGATTAGCATTGTTGCATTCCGCGTTGTTTAATAAAAAGCCTTTTTTTTGCCATAGGCTTTCAACTACATGCATACATATCGGTCGGGAGGAGTGTGGCACTCTGAAACACTGGGTATGTTCGATATAGGCACGCTGACCACACTGCCAACACAAACTAATAGGCGAGTGCGCTCCCGGTGTGCAACTGTGCGTTTCCGAATGCACACCGTTTGAGAAAAATAGCTGAGGCCCACGTGGTGAGTACTTTATATTTGAAATCTGAATGTTAAATGTTTATGTACACGTTTTTACTGTAAATGTAGCCATCGAGTAAAACTGGCTTCAGTTGCGTCATGACTGATTATGCAGGTTTCAGGGCTACCAATGAGCAGGCCTTGAATGGTTGCTTCCGCCATTGAATTGAACTGGGTGAAGGTAATGCACACTGTGCAAGTGTTTTGGACAAAAACGCTATAGAAATGGAGACCATTTACTATTTCGTTTTTCTAATGGTAAATTGGAGGCCGCCTTGAATTGGTTTTCTGACCACAGAGCACTCACACCCACTGAATATCTGACTAATCCTGCTTATTAAAGCCCAAGTGAGGGGGCTTCATCTCTTCAATGAGTGTCCTCAACTAACCTTTCACAGAGAGCACAAGTTTTCTTCCAATTTAAAAAGAAAATGTCAGGGTGCAGGTTTGGTCTGGAATAGAATACATTATTTGCAAGCGGTAGAGAGCTTGGACAAACAAGATAACTGTATAAATATCCAATGGCCTTGGGGTTTACTTTGCACAGACTTGGAATGCCTCTGAGCTCTGTTATGGGGCAGCTACAGTAGGGAAAGGTAGGCTGTTTGGCTGCAATACCAGATGGACCCATTGTTTCAGTGGCAGTGTCAAATTACTGTGTCCAAACCACAGAGCCCGAGACTGGCAACACATGACCACACACACCCCTGTGTTGAAATATCAAGAGATATATCCTCATGAAGGTAAAACATACACACAGTTTACCTTCAGAATGTCAGTTGAAATAGTAGGTACAACTTCCCCATTTGTTATATCATAAGCCACTCCCACATCACAAGGCCAGCCAATAAGAATTTGTCCATAAGAATGCTGTACAGTAATCGGACAATTGAATGCACCTGCTGCTAGTGCTACTGTACTGAGATGTGTTGCTTTCTATCCTCACACCATCATAGATCGTCACACACCTACTGGAGACGGATGGGATACATAGTGATCAGGGAATATATATATATTCAGAGATTAAGCCTTGTGTGGAAAATACTGACAACAATGTCTCTGTCTCCATCATCACCACCACTCCCTTCTTCCTATATACGGACACGGCTTCATTTCCACCAGGAAACTACGCAAACACCGGCGCACGCCATGCGTTTACGTAGATAACATCATAGGCTGTGATTGAATTAACTGTGTATCGTCTATTCTATAAGTGGTCGGTTTGCGTGTCATTCACAGGACGTGTGTAGTGTGGATTGGAACGTATATAACGTAACTTTTCCCACCCTCTCTAACAAAACCTTGTTACAGTTTCGAAGCAGCAATTGCTACAACAATGTAGCTGCAAACCACCCAACACCCCTTTTGCACCATTTCCGTACTCCACGCGATCATTTCACAATACACACTCACAGATTAAACAACGATTTCCCCTGCCAACACATGAAACAATGCACAGTGCCAATGTAGTCGTCTAGTCGACACAAATCTAAATATATTACTATTAGTAAACACCAGGATGTTGATGCGACACTGACACACATACACATTAAGGGGTGAATCGGCGAGGGCTGTGTATATGACGTGTCCAAATCAATAATACTGCAAGAATAACAATAATAACATAACTTACCCAATGCCACCTCACAGGCTTTTCGCAATTGAGAATGATGAGCCTTTTTGACCTCCTTGTCGGCCAGGATCTTTTCCAAAGCTCGGGTGAGGAACATGTTTTTCGTCTTTTTGCCCTCATGCATGTCGCACCGAATCGGGCCGAGGTGTACCTGTCCCAAGGACCGCGACCGTCTCCAAAAGGTACCGTATATTCCTTTGTAAATGTCACTCGCACTGTCCCTAACAGACGAACATAAATAAACACAGAAGGTGGGGTAAATCCCTCAGATTTCCATTAGCAACCTGCCTGCGCCATGTTGGAAGGAGAGGAAACGACGTCACGTACGTTAAGAACGAACGGCTGCAGTGAGGGGAGAGAGAGAGAGAGAGAGAGAGAGAGAGAGAGAGAGAGAGAGAGAGAGAGAGAGAGAGAGAGAGAGAGAGAGAGAGAGATGGGGTGGGAGGGGACGCTGTCATGATTGTAGTTCTATAGCGCAACCTTGTTCTTTGCTTATTTATACAGAGTATTTAGTTGGAACATTGCATGTGGTATCAACCAAAGCTTTAACCTTCATTTTGAAAGTTATCTGTGACTGTTCGAATATGATTAATTATTCAATGTTGCTGGGATAACACAAAGTAAAAACCTATAAGCCCTTGTTTCCATTGTGATCCTGTGTATTCAATTAATTGAGGCATTTAAATACATAATGCAACAAGTTAACAACAATACAATTTGAGAAAATGTTTATACCGTAGATGGAGCGGCTTCAAATCAACCTTTCAACTCTCATTCTGCTTTTTGGACTGTGACAACAATGCTATGCTTACTGCCCATTCCCCCTGGCAGTATTACTCCCAAAGCTTATGATACAACAGTTTTGCTTTGGCTAATAAGATATGACTCAAGGGCATAGCCTAGGCAGCAGCTTACAGTTAGGAAAGTCCCACAAATAATGGAACCAGAAAACCGTGCTATTTGACACATAATAGCTCATTTGTCGTTTCCATGGCAAAAAAGTAGCAGCATATACCGGTATGTCAAATAAAAGTTAAAATGAAAGATATGAACATTCTGAAAGATAGACTGTAGCTGCAAACATTCCTAGAGAGAGTGGGGGGAACTGCATATCTCAGAACTTTATAATTAGGAACAACAGTTCTAGAAGGTCATTATGACATGGTTCATAAAGTAGACTACCTCCCACTCAGCATACACGGCCCTAGACCATTTGTTTCTTTCTCTTGTTTTTGTAATTCCATCCATCCATCCATCTTCAACCGCTTATCCGTAGTCGAGTCGCGGGAGCAATTCACAGCTCCACCAGAGAGCTCCAGATTTCACTCTCCAGAGCAACATTAGTAACGTCCTCCTGGGGGATCCTGAGGCGTTCCGAGGCCAGTGAGTCGATGTAATCCCTCCATCTCATCCTTGGTCTGCCCGGGGGTCTCCTCCTTGTGGGATGTGCCGGTACAGCGACTGCAATACTGCACCTGCTGCTCGGATTCTCTGGCTGATCTTCTTCTCCGTCCTCCCCTCACTCGTGAACAAGGCCCGTTGTTTTTGTAATTGAGTGTACTATTTTTGTTTGTATTTAAAATGTATTTTCTTATTTTATTCTTTCCATTTGGTATTGGTGTCTCCGCTGATATTAATGTGACTTTAGCTACCGGCATTTGCTTTAATAATTGTGTTCCTTTTTCACCAAATACATGGCACAGCACATTTTAGCATAGTTGTAGTAATAGCTTAAATCATTTTAACTTTCATAACTACAATGAAAGAATTGAAAACATCAATATGCTATATACCTATAGCAACATGCTTCTATTGACATGGCTGCCATTAGTGGGGAATCATTCAGAATAGTTGTCTCACTCAGACCCAGGGCAATGGTGCCCAAGGGATGCCCAAAGGAATCCACACAGAACATAATAAATCCTAAAAAAGGTCTGTTGATGTCAATGTTCTTTTCTGGGCCGCGGCAAAACCTTGCCTCCACTAGAGTATCAGTTTATTACTATGTATCCTTGTAAATCCTATCTACAGTGTATCTTTGCTCATAGTCATCATGTCATGGTCACCTGCAACCATGGCCTGTGTTCTGACGTCTTTATTCTGGCCAGCAGAGTCAGACACAGCCCCCCAGTGAGGAATGGAACTCAGGGGCAATGGCCACAGAAAAGGACAACTTTAGGTTCATATTTTAGGTTGTTATTAGAGAAATTAAAAGATGCGTGTAAATTTTTTTTTTCATTTGCTGCTTTCTTTCGTTTTAGCGATTTTAGCTATTTTTGACAGGGGGGAAATTTTATAGCGATTTTTTTTAAATTATTATTTACTATAGTCCTACTAGACCCCAGGAAATTACATCTGGTCACAAAAGATCCCAGGAAGGGGGATACTATAGGGGGATGCCGTACAACTGTGTTGTATGGCTCAACAGGTCAGTTTGTCACCCCCTTCACATTCAGTGATCTTTTGTGGCCAGATGTAATTTCCTGGGATCTGGTAGGACTATAGTAAATAAATAAATAAAAAATCGCTATAAAATGTTGTAAAAAAATACATATTTAGCCCCATACTCGAATGCCCCCACCCCCCTGTCAAAAACAGCTAAATTCCCTAAAATGAAAGAAAGCAGCAAATGAAAAAATATATAACACTCATCTTAGGTGCGTTGATGCCAGAAAGTCTTTGTAACTGCTGCTATCATTGTAAGAATGGTAAACCATATTGATCCTTTGTAGTCCGTTGACAGCACACAGCAGGTATAGTCCAAACCTGCAAAATATTATTTGACTCCACTAACATGACATCTGTCCAAAAAAAAGTCTCCCCCCCCCCCTCCGGTCAGGTTATTGTGGCCTCCTGGTGGCGCTATAATAGGCCAATGTGAATAGGGTGCCATTTCTTCTTACGCCTTTGATGGCAATTGGATGATTTGAGTGATTTTGTTCCAAAACTGTGTTTTGCGAAAATCCACCTGTTGGTGGCGCTATAACAGGTCAATGTGAAAAGGGTTGGATTTATTCCTCAGCCTAGTAGGAAAGTGCGTGACACGGACACACGGACGGAGGGCAAAACATACTCTCTCCCCATGCCTTCGGCCTGGTGGAGACAATTATGTTTAGACTTCACTGACGACTGACACTGAACAAGTTCACAAGAAGAAACAAATTCCTGGTTTGAAAGGGAATCAATAAAAGAGGAAAATATCTCAACTACGTCAGCATGTTTTGGAACTCTGCAGGGCAGAATCAATACAACAAAGCCATCCAATACCAAGTGAACAAACCCCAGGGGTGTCTCCGGGGGAATTTAAATGTGAAATGTTTTAATTAGGCCCCTTTTCAATTAAACATCCAACCTTTGAAAACAAATGTACCACTCCCAGGTCAGTCCTATGTTCCGTCAGCCTTACGTTCCCTCAAAAGGTTTTATTTGTTACAAAGTATAAGCAGCAGAATGTACGGTAGATTTGAGATAAAATACTGGATAAGACTTAGGGTTAGGGTCTTGTCTTATTAGGAACAATAACTTATCTTTTAACAGAAGTTCCAAAAACGCGCAGGTATACTGTACATGAAGAAGATGCACCTATCCTATCAGCAATGTCAATCAAATGTGCAAAAGAAGGCATACATATTGCATATTGCTATTGCATATATACAGCAAGAATAAGAGACACTTGTCTGTACCATGGCATTTCGTAATTTTCGGATCCTATGTTTTTGGTCCATGTTCTCATTTAGTGCTCTGGCAGCTGCAGAGGGAAAAATGTCTTTCTAAATCTAGAGCCATGAGCCATGAGTTGCACGTCCCATTTCACAATGTGTACCAAGATCGATTTATTGTATACGATAAGTCAATGTCTCGAGGGCCTCTACCCAATTTTCTTTGGATTTTTTTTAATGTAAAATTAAATTTAAATTACATTATAATATTAATAGGAAATATTTAGTCTTTTCTTTTCTTGGCAACCAAGACAGGGTTGGCCTCCTTTCCTATAAAGAAGGGAGGCAAAACAACAACAATTCCATTGCCATGGAGAGTTACTAACAACACTGTGTCTGGCCTGTGTAACTGTCAAAAAACAAAATACTGTTTATCAGCGAACAAACACAAAACTGTATAATTAGGATGAAAATAAGAGTTTATTTTAAAATGGACCATTTGATCCAAGCTTTGAGCTAAAGGCTGTGATTTGCTTACAAAAGGCAATCATATATATCTGACATTTAGAAAAACACGCTTTTGCAGTTATGTGTTCAAATAAAGCATGGTGATAATAACTAATAAGTAAGTACTGTATACACACAATATAATAATTCTACTCAAGCTGCATACGTGAGATTGACATATTTATGCTCCTGACCCTTACCTCCATCCTTTCCACCATGTCTGCATTACTTATAGTTGACTCCAGGTATTGAAACTCCTTCACCACCTCTACTATACATCCTCACAGTTCCATTGTCCTCCCTCTCGTAAACGCACACATATTCTCTCTTACTCTGGCGGATATAAATACATGAAAAGGTAGGATAAAAAGGTTTTACAAAACATTTATTAAAAATAATCTCTGGTATATATTGACAACATTTAACATGAAGTTCCCAAGTTATTAGTACATTCACAGCTGTACATTCTTACTTACATATGCCTCACACTTACAACCCTTTAAACAAAATGTGTGTTTGTAACTGTTCACCATCTCGTGGACAATAGGCTGAATGTAAGGCGTCAGTGCAAATTGTGTAATAAACGAAAATCACTGCTGTCTGCTGTCCATGGTGAACCGAAAGCTGAGCCCTCTCTGCTGCGGCTAACCTCTGTTAGCCATTGTAGGTGGAGAGGGTCTGTCCCAGTGCCGGTCCAGTGTCTCTCTACTAGCTGGTCTCTCTCTACGGCCCGTCCATTTCACCATCTCTGATGTACCAGGGCGCAGCCACGGCTCCGTGGCAACTGTCTCCACGGAGACACGCCTTTCCAGGGCGGAAGGGATTGAGTGCAGAGATAAGATGTCCTCGTCGTCACCCAATGGCCCAACTGGACAATACAGATGTTCATGTGTCACTTGTGTATATGCAGTCACAGAAATCCAGAAATCAAATAATAATTATAGTAGCATTGCATAATATTGCATATTTGTTTTTATAAAGAATTATACAAAAATAATAAGATTTTAAAAGACAATTGACTTGGTGTTATCAAGAAAAGCGAACCTGAATATGCCACAATGTGAAATGCTTTGTTCACTGAATTTAATGAAAGAAATTTCCAATTGGGGTTCCTGGTGGCTCACCCATTTAGTACACAATTACACATATACAGTATTCCTTGGGTGTGAGGATCCCGGTATGAATCCGACCCACATGTCTTGCATGTCTACTTTCTCTCTGCCCTTGGGTTTCTGTCTCCTCTACACTGTCACTGACCTTTCTTAAATAAAGCATCATATGCAAAAACTAAAGTCAACTTGAAGACTCCTGTCCCGGAATGCAATGAAGGTAGAGCACTCTATTCGCTATACTAATCTGTGAGATTCTATTGAACCATTGAACCATTTCCATTGCATAGTGTTTGCTTTGCTCATTTAGAGTTCAGGTTAATTTAATCCTAAACGCACAGAGCGTTTGCTCAGTATGTTTGCTCTGACCTGATCTGAAGTCATGGTTCTTGTCAAAAAGGTCCAGTCTCCTGATGCGGTGCTGGTTGTGGGCCCTGACTCTCTCCACATTCAGACTGCTCACTGACCCCAGGGACTGGGCATCTGGCTGGATCTCATACTCCCTCTCAGCAGGAGGTCTGATCACCTCCTGGAGACCATGATGGAGACAAAACAGTGAAGCCATACAGTCCATGACAGTTGCATTATTATTATATTAGCCTTAAGTCTTAAATTACAAAACTGATGGACTGTTATTCCAAGACACTGGCCATACTACATCTTTGGTGTTGAAGTGATATAGTAAATAATATATATTTCCATACTTCAGGGTAGTCTGTCTTCTTGAGAGGTATGTGTCTCTCCCTGTCCTCTGCAGAGTGCTGAGGAGACCTCTGCTTACGGGCCGGATTTAAACGAGCATCATCTCTGAGGTAATCTGACAGAACACAATAAGATAAATCGTCATCATTACCAAAAATGTCGGTATCATGGTCAGTATCATATATCACTATCATGTCGGTATCATGGTCAGTTTCATGGTCAGTATCATGGCCAATATCATGGTCAGTATCATGTCAGTATTACAATCTTGGACCCGGAATAGAAACTGTTCTATTTTCAATGTTATCCATGTTATTCCTCTATATCCATCTACTCAGCATAAACTGTCGATGGAATGAATGGAGCTGTAAAAAGGTATGAGCCTCGTTAGCGTAGAATGTATGTTAGACCACTGACCTCCTTCATCTGTCCTCATGTTCTTCATTCTTCTCTGCTGCCCACGGAGCAGAGCTTCTTGTTGAATATCCAGACTGCGCTCATCACTGGGGGGTTCGGGGTACACATAACGCACCTCCTCACGAGACTCTGTGTCTGCTCGCACGCATATACACACACACACACACACACACACACACACACACACACACACACACACACACACACACACACACACACACACACACACACCCACACCCACACACCCTGCTTCAGTGATTGTTTCCGATCATATGCATTTCCCTTGATGCGTCAATAAAGCTTGTATGTACATTAGAGGTGGTGAGATGGACACAATGATAATGCATTTCCTCAGGCAGGGTCAGGTCAGCAGTTGGCCACTCAAATACAAAAAAAGAGAATGAAAGCTCCGCAGATCAGATCTTATGTGGAGACTGAAACAGAACAGTAAACGTATATGGCAGGATAGCGTCTGACTCTAATCGCTCCTATCCCGGCCTTTTCAGCATCGCATCTCCCATCCGTGCCCAGCCTGAAACAACCGCTTGGCAGTGACTCAGCAACTCTGCAGCCTGACTGCGTTGCAGCCCTGATAAGGACTGAACGGACAGAATTGATCTGATGCAGTCTGAGGCTCCCACACTTTAATGTTTGAAGATACTGCCCCATGTCTGGCTACAGCATATCTGTAGGGTTTAAGTGTTTAAAATCATGGTCATTCTTTGAGGCAAACACATCCCCTCCTGCCTTTGCATTATATTCTGCTATAACTGGCGCCCCTTTTTCATTGTTCCGAAACATTTTGCTAGTTTTGGAAGTTGCACGTTTCTCTCTCCAGCCTTGTATTAAGCCAGTCTGGGAAACGGTCCAATTCCATTTCCTTTGTTGCTGCCTTGTGCTGCTGTGTGTACAGGGCCAAACTGCCTGTCACCGATGGACGAGCTTTATGATGAGCCACCCATGACCTCATGAGATTAATGTCACTGTGTGACTGTGGAGAGACGGGGGGGACAGAAAAAGTACTCACATGTTTTACCCAAGTAAAAGTATCTTGCCCGGTTACAAGTCAAACTTATGTTTTGTAATAATAATCCAAATCTACAAAGTAACTAAGTTTTTAAATAATTGTAGTCGAGTAAAAGTACAATATTTCCCTCTGAGATGTAGTGGAATAGAAGTAAAAGTACAGAAAATTGGGAAAGTAAAAGTAAAATAAAAGTACCTCAAAATTGTACTTAAAGGGACAGGTGTGACTTGTAGTCCAGGAAGGAAGTGAGACACGGCGCCATGACTAAAATATCTAAAAACACATTAAAATAAGATCTGGTTGCAAAAGGGGTGAAGTGGCCCTTTAAGTATAGGCTACAGTACTTGAGTAAATGTACATGGTTTCTTTACACCACTGGTGGGGGCTGGAGGGATGGGGTGTCTGGTGAGCATACTGTATGTGCCTTGTGAGTGAAGGCCCGCCCGAGTTAAAATCCAATCATGTTATGTCTCGAGTGCCCTAGGTTTCCTGTACGTGTCTCTACTGTCTACACGCTACTATCTAAAATAACAGCTTGGTTACCAATATAAAGAAAACAAGTGCATCTGTGTCTGATGGAAAAACAACATGCCTGTTCTGTAAGGTACACACAACCCCATAATTTGAGTTAAAGTAGATACGTCTGGTCAAATATTACTCCACTAACAGATTTATACTTGATTTAAAGTACTGGAGCACTTGCTTAAAATAATACTAAATGGTTTCAAAAGTACAGTTTCTTCTTAATATTAACACTGCATTTATAAAACCCCATAACTCTCTGAAACCACTGAACCACTATGCTACAGTACAAACACAACGTTTACATCTTATTTTCTCATCTGACACCCAAACCATACAGTGTTTATTTAATTTTATATCTACAATGGTGAATGGTATACGGTATGGCTCCACAGTGAGGCTGGAAAATGTAAAAGCAGCCGCCTACTAGCCTACTGGTAGGCAGAATAACCCGTTCTGAGTATAGACTATAGACTATAAAGTCCTATTAAAATCTTCAGCATTATAGAGTGGACAGAGCCCAAAAAAACGTTGTCCTAGCTTGGAGTGCCTTTGTGGAGTTTGTTGAGGACTTTCCATTTCAGTGAACTGTAACCCGTACTGTGTCCGACTGTGCCCAACTATGTCCCTGTCCTGACTCTTATTTATTTATTTTTTGATCTATGATTGTCCACTGCTTTGTCCCACCACTTTTTTTTTTTTTTAGCCTAGGGGGGAGGGGGGAGGGGGGGGAGGGGTCGTATATGTTTGTGTGTTTTGTGTGTTTACTTACATACATGTAATACAATGTACTATCAAAATGTAATAACGGAAGAAAATGTAAAAATAAAGTTTACAAAAAAAAAAATCTTCAGCATTGAAATGCAATCGAATGAAGCCGAAGATCAATCCAGCTGCAAGCCGTTCACAGGCTAATGGGCGGTGTTTAACTTGAGCAACAGAATGTCACTATGTAGCAGGTGTCTCAGCTGTCAGTACATACTGTAGGTGGTACACCTCAATCCGCTCCTAGCGGCTCCGTGTGTTGGCTCCCATCATGCACAGATGATCAAAGCATGTTCTTAAGTACAGCACTCAAGAAAATTTACTTCATTATTGTCCTCCACTGTACGGAAGGAGGTGGTTCTATTTCGTGATGTCATGCACATAGTGGCATATGGCATAGTCTCCTTTCTACAGACATACATAATACAGAGACAGCCACCGTTCTAGACTGACCTTCAGCATGCTGTAAAACAGCCTGGGGCTAATTCTATTCAGTTTATCAGCTCCATTTTGATGAACCTGAGGGGAGTCGATGAATTAATTACTTTGGGATGTTATTTCACCTAGAAGCTCAGCAGTTGACCAGCAACATTGGATAACAGTTGTATTTCATTTATTTTCCTACATTTATATCCCACGATTTTTGTAACCCATTAATTTTCACCCAACTGTTGTATTTCTGACTGTCTGAAAATTGAGTGAACGTGTAATTGTTCTGTAGCATATCATTCATCAGCTATTGATATAGCCAGAATGGGGGCCACAGTAAAAATACTGCTCAAATTCAATGCCACGGTACATTTCACAGGAACAAACATTGTGACATTACCTCTGTATTTGAGCTGGTTGAACTCCCTGAGATTTTGTGGGTTGACATGCGCATGCCCAGAGTGAGCTCTCCTGGTTTCCCCCTGAGCAGCATGCATCCGCGCCAACTCAAACATGTCCACCTTTGGACGTCCTCTTCGCCTGGGAAAAAACAAAGAAAAAAATAATATTTACAGGGCAGTGCACCTCAATGCATGTATGTACTAGCATTCTATCAATTGAACATGATCTCATGTAAACATGCCGGATTCAGCAATAAACTAATTTCCATCATTATAATGCATGTACTGTATAATGTTTAATAACACTCGTTATAAATGTTTATAATTATGCATAACTTGGATAACAAGATTATGAAGTATTATAACTTAAGTGCTGGTCATTATAAGCTCAGCGGAACAGCACAGTATAACTACCAGGTAACACCTTACTTTATGTCTAATTAGGTTGTGTCTATAATGCATTATAATCACAATTATAATGCACTTATAAGGTTGTTAATAATTATGTATAACAACTTACAGCTATACTATAACTGACTACGTTAGGGTACACTTAGTTATAACTTATAATGGTTCCACTGAACTTATAATGCATGAGTGTTATGAAATTATAAAAGTGTCGATGTCTACGGTCCAGTGACATGGATGGTCTGATGAAAACGTGCTGAGTCGCGGTAGACCACCACACCCAGTGCTTGCTACAGCGTACACAATAAAATCCTCTGTGTTCATTTAACTCCAAGAGGGTTAAAATGTATCAAAACGCCATTTGGGATTTTATTGTATACATGACCCCTCAATGCTGTGCTTGCCTTGGGGAGCCTGGATGAGTTTCATTCAAGAAGGAATTAAGAATCTATTGATGGAGCTGGCGGTAAAATCACAGAAAATCCACAACGCCAGGCATGTGGAGGTCAATCACATCCCTGTGGTCTTCTCAGTCAGACAGCGTGGAGGTTTTTGCCGAAGCAGTTTACTCTGAAACCACGGGGAAGCCCTGAGGCTGGCACCAGCTCAAAGGCTTTTCTTCGCTGACTTGTAGTCGACCTGTTTGTATGTACTGTACGCAGGCAGTGTTTTTGTTATGCGCATGGTTGACATCAGGAATCTCATAATTATATTCTATATAAGGTGACTGACTCTGCCATGAAGGTACAGTAGTGCACTAAACCCGAGTCGCTGAAGCAAGCAAGCCAGAGCAGATATTATGGGAAGATTAGCATATTCATTAGCTAAGGACAAGAGAAAAAACCCTTTCAGACAGCACTAGCTAAATGTGTACTCCTATTCAATTAGACCAGAACCAGCTCTGTGCCTAATGAGCCGTATTCACTGAACGGAGACCAGCTAAGGCAGTGGTCATTGAAAATGTAAGTACATCTCTCGTTCTTTAAACAGGAAGCATATGATAAAAGTTTCTCCCTCTTCTGGAAAAGTCACTTAAGGGGAGCAGTCAAAGTTGTGCTACCTGGTGGGAGGAGGTGTGTCCGTCTCCTCGCCATCTGTCTGCCCCAGCTGACCCTCCAGTCGCCTGTGCTCACCCCGCAGGTGCTTGCGTAAGGTCGACAACTCACAGAGTACCCCCCGCTGGTCCTCTGATGGAGGGAGGGGGGGGGGGGGGATGTAGGAAGAAGGGAAGCAAAATGTTAGTCTAGTAGAGTGGATAAATAGTGGCTTCACCTTTTCTGTCCTTTCGACACTACACAATTGTCCTACTGACTGAGAGCAACAGCTCTCCAATGTAGTTGGTTGAACAAGCACGCATGAAAACGTCCTTTTTCCACTGCAGTGTGCAAACTGTGCAATCACACTCGGAGACGGTCTCACCTGTGGCTCTGAGTTGGTTTCTCCTGGCAGGAACAGGTGGAGAGTATGTAGAGCGCTCCTGAGGCAAGGAGATTGATTATGAGGATTTAATTATAACTTATAACTTAAGGAAATGAGTACGGCATTTAAAAAATAAAAATAAATGTAATAGTGTAGAATACAAGAATGAGAGTGAGCTCACACGCAAACTTTGAATTTAAATGTTTTTTGTTTCTGTGTTGCAGTAACTTACAGACATGGGCCTAGAGGACAGCTGGCTGATGGCAGAGGGGGGCCTGGAGGCCTGGTGCTTCTTCTGCAGGGCTGGGACAGGAGGAGAAGGCTCCCTCTGCAGCTGCATGGTAGGCAGAGTCATCTTGATCGTCAGAAACGTTGAAAAGGAAACAAAGAAACTGCCGGTAACGGGCTTAAGAATCACTCACATGCGCCTGCAGCCTCTCCCGTTTCTCCTCGTTCTCACGCTGCAGTCTCAGCACCTCCTCCCTCTGCTTCTCTTCCTCCTCCCTTGTCCTCTTCTCCTTCTCCTCCACTCGGTGATCGTCGGCTTCACGCACCATTGTTTTGTTGGTCTGTTTCTGCTATGGAGAGATAGAGAGGGAACCATCACTGCTGTGACAGACAAGCCAGCCACTCCCAGGGAGTTGTGCTGAGAGATGAAGTGAACTGAACCGTGAAGCCCTTTATCCTCGTTCCCTTCTAGAACTTCTGGAAATGCTGCCTCTTCCCTCCTCGTTTGATCTCCTCCTGACAAAATATCATACTCCTCTGGCGGCAGTCTGGATGGAGAAATTCCTCACCTCCATCTTCTTTTTCCTCTTCTCCTGCTCTGCCTCGTACTCCCGCAGCATGCGGGCTCTGTCCTCTGCCAGCCTCCTGTCCTCCCTCTCCTCCTCTGCTTGGAGGCGCTCCCTCTCCTCCGCCTGCTGCTGCCTCTTATCTTCTATCTGACACACACAGGTGTGCGCGCAAACACACACAAATACAATTAACCTGTGTTTTATTTGATCCCTCCTCCACTTGTCAAACCTGAGGTCAGTTCGTTTGGATGGATGAGACTCAGTTATCCACTTAAACCCTATACCAGGCTCTATAGTGGACATATAGTATTATGTCCAGCTTTTAGTGTGTGTCCACAAACATTGCGTAACACAAACATTGATGAGAAGGTGAGAACGCGAATTGTGATTGGCCCGAATTAGATGATGTATAATAATACAAATAATAATAATCTTTATTTGTATAGCACCTTTGATGACATGAAATGCAGCTCAAAGTGCTTTACAGAGCAATGGAGAGAAAAAAAGCAGGGCATAAAACATTATAGCAGTAATGCAATACGATGATAAGAGCGCCCTTCACCTCTCACTTCCTTCTCAGCGGTTCCCATACCTTTTTGGCCCTGTTACCTACTGACCTAGCTGACGCACCCCTGCATGGCAATATAAATGGTGCATTTATATAGCGCCTTTATCCAAGGCGCTTTACATAGATTGTGCAAATGTATGTCTAGAGACTGAATATGGCATATATATGCAGCATAGGCTATATTCTGCATATACTTGCCATATATTGGCAAAATATGTTATATTTAAAATAAAACCATAGCACCACCATTAGTCTTTTCATGTCGCACACCCCCATAAAGGTGCTCGCGCACCACAAGGGGTGCACGCACTACCGTTTGGGAACCACTGTGAATCTACACTAACCTTTATTTAACCAGTAAAAACACATTGAGACTGATCCCTGAATGTTCGTCCCAGAATAGGGATGCACGGATTGCAAGGGTTCAATTTCTTATCTCTACCTGCTGCTTCAGGAAGTCCTTGTAAGTGTCCTGCTCGTGGAGCTGCTGTGGAGTGGGCTGAGCAGACGTGAACACGTTACCGCGGGCAAACTGAGACGGGCGGCCTGCAAAGATGAACAAAAGCATATTGAAACAGAAATTGAACCCCTGGCGATGAAGAGTAATGTACTGTACTATTGACCATACGCCATTAAATGGCGGCCATTTTGCTCTTACGTCATACCCTAGAAAATGGCCCTCATGTGAATATGTTCAGTGGATTTATGGCATAAACATACACAGTTACACACACAAACACATGCAGAGCTAAACACATATAAGCTTCACTGTCCACAGCGTTATGGATGCCAAGAAGAAGAACAGTGACGACAACCTGATGTCTGATAGGAGGGAGCCCTGTCCTCAAGTCCAGGAGTGGGAGCGTTCCTCGCCGCCAGGCCGTCTGCCTCTCTCCTGTCCCGGGACTGAGGGTTCATGTATGCCGTCTCGTTGGTCCTGCGCATTTGTTTCAGGTCACCTGAGGGCATGGAGACAATTTTGTATTTTTTTATTTTACTATAGCTTCAGAGAATCGTTTTGGTGAGGTCATTAGGTGAAGGAACCGTCATAAGAAAGTGAAGTATAAAATGTATTTAGGAGAAGAGAACATTATAACAAACACACTGATGAGTTTCCCTCTGTTGTCCTTAATAGGAGCCCCGCATCCGCCTCTCCCCCAAGGGTCGTACGCCCTCATCTCGACCTCAATCTTGGCGTCAAAGCGCTCTCTCTCCTGTGTGTCTCTTCTTCTACCCTCCTCTCTGTCTTTGATCTGGGAAGAGAAAGAAGATAAGCGCCTCGCTTCAGAACACTTAAAAACCAACTCGCTAACATGAAATTCATAGCTTTTAAGTAACTGGAGATTATGACAGCAACCCCCTCCTGCCTCCCCCTTCAGATCTACTAAATGCTAATTTTCCAGCCAATGCAGATGTGATTGCGTATACCTGCTGTTTAAGTTCTTCTTGGTAAGTCTGAGCCTTCTCTCTGGTGTGCTTGCCTTTCTCCCCAGGCAGCACCCCATTAGACAGGGAAGATGCTTCATGTTGGACAGTTGCTCTAAAGACAGATAATGCAGCTGTAATGAGTCATGCATGCGTGTTACATGTGTACAGCAGTGAGTGAACACAACATGCTAAATGTTTGGTCTGGCCGCCCCCTACTGGCAGAAAGACCGAACTGGGGGGGGGGGGGAAGTAGTCAGGCACTGTCTTTCTGTTTTAGTGTTTGGTTGCACATACAGTACAGTAACACAAAGTGCGTACATTTAGCATTGTTATCTAAATTAATCCTATTAAGTTCATGTAGGGAAACAGACCCGTGGCTGACGTCATTAGGTCCACGGGGTGGTGGCACTCCTCCAACATGCGTTCCACCTAATGGGAGATGAGTAGAAAATACAAAAACAAACCTTTAACCACTTAAAATGTAGCATCCCTATTCTGTAGCAAATATTTTGAGGAAATAGCAGATCTGTTGTGAGCTTGAGCCAATGAAATAGTGAACGGAAATAAATGCAAGCAAATGGTGGAAGCCAGATTCTTCAGCATCTGCATATCCACTTAAATCAGTGCTGTGGTCAAATGAGATTCATGAATGGCTGTGCCAAGCTCCTCTTGGCCATCAATCGGGATCAAGTGGTTTGATGATGAATGGTAATAGGTCTCTATATGGAAGGGTCTGATGGGGTTATTTAAAGCCCTTCCATCTGTACATTAAATTACCACACACTACAAAGTCAATATGAAAGCACTGAATCATCATACAAAGTATTTCCTAGGAAATAACTAGTACACTGTGTATACGAATACGATTCCTGTTGTGCAAATCAATAAATCAATCAATGACAGTATGACAAATCTGTCTCATTTAAAGTAAGACTTCATGCCATAGTCACATAGTTAGTATGGCCCATATGCTTCCATTCCCAGAGTTAGATTTTTTCGGCTAAAACGGTACATGAATGACAAATAGTTAGCCAATCTTTAGCCAAGTTACGATGTGTGCAATTTATGTGTTTGGCCATAACAAATGACCAAGTGGTGCTCAGTGGTGAAGCCCCGGGCCAATATACAGGCTGACTGCTTGTGCGCATGCAGGCCCGTGTCCTAGTATGATGATGCCTCATTTGACCCTTTTTTACATTTTCAACAACAACCAAACTTCAGTGTTTCACTGCACCACTTTAATGAGATGTGACCGGTTTACTTTTAAGGGTCAGATATACCCGTATATACAGCCAGGGAAAAAAAGCATATACTGACTGTAGGGCATATATGGATCCAGTGGATTTCTTGCTCCATAGTAGTAATAGGCCTCATCATAAGGAGTGTGTGCATCTGTTAGAGTGGGGGGCCTGGGAGGAGGAATAGTGGCAAGTCTGAAAAACAAAAATACAAAACAATGCATTAACAAACTTTCTATAAAAGTAGACACCTATTCAATAGACACCTAATTGATACTCAATAGCTTATCAAAAGTAACTATGAAGCCTATGAATGGGGGGATTAAGTTACCTTGGTGCTACCATCTCTCCTAATGTGTTTGAGAGGCTCCTGTGGAAGTCTTCATTAAAAGAGGACAGTCCAGGGACCCCCAGTCCTACCCCCATCCCTAAACCTGCCGCTGTTCGTCCAGTGTTGTGACCGAGGGTTATGCTGTAGTCCAGGGCTGAAGAGGGGAATGTCACAGGAGGTTTGTCTGGGGGACCCGAGTTCACTGGTGGCTTCTCATCCTGGGTTCTTGCCGTGGTCCCCAAGGCATCCATGCCTACCCCTGGCTTATAGGGAACATCCCGCCTCCAGCTCATATACTCACGATTGACTGCCCCAAACTGCTTTAGGCGGTCAGGCTAGAATGATGAAATGACACAATATGCAGAAAAGAAAAGAACAATATGTTTTTTGATGAATACAAATTACTATGCGAGGTGCCATGCAAAAACAATTTGTGTAAAATGTAACAAGTGTTGATAGTGAGTGAAAAGAGAAATACAGCTATTGTCATAATTGGACAAAATGAATGAATGATACACAACTTTTGGATTTTTAGTTCTTTACCTTCTTCTCAGGGTCTACAGCCCCAGTGGCAGCAACTCTCAACTCAAGTTCCTTTTCCCTGGGAGGGGGAGCAAATCAAATAATATCTTCTTTAAAAACACTGTCTACTCCATCTGAAACTAAAGCACATCTAAAGTGTGTGTATATATAAATTCGAGGAGGATAAATGGCTGATCAAATCAATGCAGGCCAGGAGAAGTATTACGGCTGATTCAGGCTTCTCAGAATCCCCTCACGTCTTTTATCTCGTTGAACTGATGTCATCTTGTATATGCTGGTACTCACATCCTTTTGTTTCTTTGCCCTTCAGCCATTTGTTCCAGCAGCTCCTGCCTGTAGCGCTCCTTTCTCATCTGAGAGGCCGAATTCCTTTCCGTTGCCCCTGCATCATGACACAAAACCATAAAAAATACAGGTTCTAGCATATATGTTGCAGAGAAGGTATGAAGAGGGTTCATCTGAACACGGTAATTTATGAGAGTAGGTCCTACCGATCAGGAGTCCGGTGCTGAACTCAGCTGTGTCCTTGTTGGCAGCAGACCTGGATCTCTCTGTGGTCCTCATGCTGCCTGGCATGTGTGGACTGTTACACACAAATAGACAGTCCAGAGTCTGAGTCAGTCCAATGCGCTTGGCAAATCAATGACAGCTTACAGCTAGCAGGTTATCAATCAGTTTCCCCTTGAGCCACACCCCCTTAAGCATTGTGCACCAGCGCTTCATATCACACACAGTCTGCCCCCCCAGAGCCTTCCACCCAATGGCCTAGAAACAGGGAGGAGAGCCTCCATCACAAATCAATGCAGCTCAGCTCGTCTGATGGAACCGTGTTGAGTAATTGTCTACTTGGAGCTGGCCCAAGGCGTACACTCAATCAGATAGAACAGTCCTCCATATTAAAAGCTTATTGATGAGGCGGCTCAATTTGCAGGCAAACTAATTGCATAAATCGGAAACAAAGATACAATATAATCAGCTGAAAGGCACTAAATGCGTGACTACTATTAAAAGTAATTATGTTGTCTTATTATTTTCCCGTTTTTGGCTCCATTCAATCAATACTGCCTTGATCAATACAGAAGAAGACTGATGTGTTTTCCCTGCTAAGGAATGCTAATCCCATTTGTTTAATAGCGGTTGACCAGTATAGTACATGGGGTTTGTTCTTGCTGACTGTGACTTCCTAATCCTGTCTTCGTTGTCCTCCTCATAAACACCAGGGACATCCACTTCCTTTGGAAGAACTCTGATGCAGAGAGATAAAACAAATTAAAAATGATGACCACATGTGATAATATGACCCATGCAGAAAGGGTGGCTGTTAAAAACCTCTAGGATTACATCTCACCTGTCAGCTCTGTGCTGCTCGGTTCTCACTGTGTGTCCAGGCTCTCTGATGTTTCCATTTTGTGTTCTCTGGTGATTCAACTCTGGCTCCTCTTCCTCCTCATCTGTGTTCTGCCCTGCCTCTGAGCTATAGTCCACCCTGAGCCCTCTGAACCTCCTTGGCTTGCCCTCCCAGACCTCCCGCGGGTTGTTCAGCCTGTGAATTTGCCACTGCCTTCGCCTCTGAGGGTTCTGTGTTCCCGTTCCAGTCCCTGCTGCCTTGGTCTGAGTGATTGCATCCCTTGTAAATGGGTGCTGCTCCTCATGTGTTGGCAGTAGTATGCTTGGCTGAGCCTCAGTAATCGGTAGCACACGAATTGCAGAAGAAGAGCTTGGAGCATCCAACACCTGAACCTGTAGAGATAGGAATGTGCAATGTGCAATGGTGGAGCATATTGAATATGGAACACAAACTTATAAAAAACTGGAAGTATTTTTATTTTTTAACTTCTACCTGAGGGACAACAGGAGATGTTTGTCTTAAACGTCTCGGTCCAGCTTGTCTGTTGAGGAAGAGGTTGTATTCCTTATGTCTCTCGTCTCTCAGTTGCTCCTAGTGACAGAACACAAATTCAAAACTGTTTGTCTCTGCGGTTTCTCGTGATTCAGTGTATGACTCCAGCGCACACAGTATATACAGTACATTGTACTACATTCACAATATTGAGTGTTTGAAAGTGACGCATATCTTTCTTTCTCCACTGAATAGGCCTACTTTAGCAGCAGAAACATAAGTAGAAACCAATCCAAAAAGAGAAAACCTTATTCCATACCTGTCATATTATGTTAGATCCATTCGTGACTCCATCAAGCCAATGATATTATCTTACAATTGAACAACATTTGGTCAGCTACGCCATGACAAGAGTTGAGACACTAGCCTGTCTTTCTTTAGCAGATGTAAACTAAAGCAGTTGCTATGTGACACAAGGAAATGCAATCAACTTTTTACATCAGCTCAAGCTGATGAGGTACGACATATCTCACTAAAGGGTGGAACACTCATGGCCATGGAAACTGGCCATAAATCTTAAAAGGGATTAAGATAAGACACAAGACAAAATAAAAATGCCGCACTCACACACACACACACACACACACACACACACACACACACACACACACACACACACACACACACACACACACACACACACACACACACACACACACACACACACACACACACACACACACACACACACACACACACACACACCTTAGCAAGTGTTCTCTCATCAATAGGTAGGGAGAGACTCCGAGGCTGTGGGCCAGGCTCTCCACCTTTTAGAATGTCTTTCTGGAATAGATAAAATAGGTAACATAGGCATGGATGTGTGATTACTTGTGATCACTAATTACTTGCAATTTTCCTACTACACCCATTTTGAAGGGCTGGAATGACTTAGGGTTAGTACAGCATCTTGCAATGGGTCCAGATTCACTACACCACCAAGATACCCATGTACCTGTCTAAATACTTCCTTAATGTCAACGAAGTCCACACTCACAACACCAGACAAACCACGACAACAAGAAACCAAGAAACCAAGACAACACTTCAACAAACCACGTGCAACCCAGATTCTCAAACAGGCTCAAACAAGGGATTACATTTGTTTAGCTCCTATGCCACTAAAATGTGGAACACCCTACCAACATCCATTAAGACATATGAATCCCTTGACTCCTTCAAAACCTCTCTCAAAGAGCACCTACGGACGTAGTTCGAAACTGGCCCCCATAAATAAAGTTTCAATCAATCAATCAGATCATGGACAGCAAATGTAATATTTTCTAGTTTAAAAAAAATGACATTAAGTCCCGACGCAACCAGGATGTGTTTGAAGGAGGTAGATGTTTTTTCCATAAGAGGAGGATTTGGCGGCGAGCAATTAAAGAAGCAAATACAACTATATTCTTAGTTCTCTGTTGTTCATTCTGGTTCCCTCTTCAGGGACACCGAAAATAGCAATGCAAGGTGAAGGATCCACATTCAGTCCTAGTATTGATACATGATCAATTTCTAAACTATTTAACAGGGTATTAATGCTTAATCTGACCTTTGTAACATAACACCTGAACTCCTGACGAAGTTCTTCTTGGAGTCGTTGCTTCTTTCTTTCATAGTCTGCTCCCAGTTGTGAAATTAGGCCACAACCTGATAGAAAAAAGGGCGAAAAAAAGAAAGAAAATTAATCTGCTCACATTATACCAAAAGGGCGGAATCTGATTAATATGACAGACAAAATTAGGAGAGCTACCTCCTGTTGAAGCTGAAATAGATGCAGCTGCTGTGTCCCTTGTGTCTTCAGCCCTTGTCTACAATGGATACAAATACATGATGATGCTAATAATATTATATATAACAACTGATTTAATACTTTCTAATGACAAAAAAGGATGTCGTCAAAGTGATTCATGGTGCCAGGACCAAAAGCCTCTTCTTGAATGTCATTAAAACCAAGGAGATGATTGAGGATTTCTCATTTCTGTATACGCAATGTCAGAGGACCCTACAATCCAATGTATCACTAATGAGGTGATAAACGGGACACCAGTAGAGTAGAAAGGGTGTCACATCAGAAAGCTGAGACGATTCAAAGTCTCACAGAACACCCTGAAATCCTTCTACTCATCTATAACTCAGAGCATTCTAATGGGGGCTCTAGTAGTCTAGTACATACATGTACTAAGTGCAGTAGATCTACTGCACATAATTAGAATTGCTGGACTGTATCTTGCTTTGAATGAATACAGTTCAGTTCATTTTGCACTATATACACTGGCTAGCTTTCCGCTGGAAGTGTGTATTCTGTATATTATGTAGAGTCAGTGTCTGCATAATGATTGTTTTTGCACACCCTGTAAAATGCCACACTTGTTGTTACAGGCCAGGTGTTTAGCATAATATGCTATGTCACACCAACATTTTACACACAAAAGCCAAACATAGTACCTTGATCTCCAGATATGGTGGCTCACTGTACTGTAATGCTCTTTCTTTTGCTGCATTTAGTTCATGTTCCTCCAAAACGTCCATCTTCATCCATGCTGTTATTCAATCAAAAAAATAATAATCAAAGCAAAAGATATGGCTTGTAACCATGGCATGTTAAAAGGGATACTGGATAGACACATAGATAGCTGACTTATTTCGTGTTTGGTCAGAGCCAAAACGACACTCCCAGCATCAGCACGTTGCTAAGGGCAACCACAACACCAACAAGTATCGCGTGGCCACCAGCGTTCCAATCTCGCTTTACGATTGGCATCCATCTGCATCTTTTTTTACAGTCTATGATATGCATTGATGCATTCAGAACGTACGGTGACTGGCCATGTCATGTCATACTTTTGCGGTTGTTTTGGTGAAAGTTTATGTAATACTAATAAATAATAAGTAACAACTAATGTGTTAAGTAAGTAATATGCAATATATCTTTAAAGTATTTTGTCAAAATCTAAAACCTTCCTGATGACTTTCTACAAACAGCCCACTAGATGGCAGTGTGTTCCTGTTTGTTCGCTGCGCTCTACTTAGGACCAGAGCATTCTTTGGACTAAACCACACTTTTATTGTGGGTGTTCTGTTTCCAACTAGCAGTTAAAATCGTATAGAACAATATTATATTGTTGAACAATTATCTCAAATACATTAACCAAATGTAACAAACGTTGGATATTAGATTTTTACAGAGAGGTACAATTGCAATTTAAAGGTAAACAATGAACATACATATTCATACCGCCCACTGTTGGTTGGTTGGTTCATGGTTATATCCACTGTCATGGCTCCCTCCCTGAAGTGAACGAGTGTATTATCTGACTGTTATGCTACTCAAATGTCTGTGAGATATTGAGATATCTTGAACATTTAATAACCAATTTGAATCAAAAGACAAGGTATTTATTTACACTTTAAGTACTCTGTTTGTCAGCATGGCAACGCAGAGCAGCGTAGCTCAGAAGACATGGGAGATGACCAATAGCATGCAGGAAGGACAGATCATAGATGAAATTTACAAATATGACAAAAAGCAGCAGCAAGAAATCCTCGCAGCAAAGCCATGGACAAAGGAGTAAGTATAAATGCGATTCAATGGAGAGATAATTACCTCTTCTTTACTGTATTGACCTCCCAGCTTGTTTTTGTAACGTGGTCACTCCGGTTCGTCAAGAATCGTCATGGTAGTTTAGCTAGCAAGCTACATGCTACAGCTACCACTCTTCAACAACAACAACAACAGTGCTAAATCCCCCAGGCTTGGTGTTAAATTGTATAACACCATGTGTTGGATGTGTTCCAAGAAACTTAAAAAAAAGAAAAGCGAAATACCCTGTAACGTTACAAGTATGTTCCGTATGTGGTGGACCAATTGTAATGCAAAGGTTTTGTATTGAGTTGTGCTTGAAATGTACTGTAATTCTCTGTTTGTATACTAAAATCAATCAATCAATATGTAAGTGTAATCTCTAATGATTTCACAAAATTCATTGTTTTCCTGCTTATCCATAGCCATCATTATTTCAAGTACTGCAAGGTCTCAGCTTTGGCTCTGCTGAAGATGGTGATGCATGCCAGGTCAGGAGGCAACCTGGAGGTGATGGGTCTGATGCTGGGGAAGGTGGACGGTGAAACCATGATCATCATGGACAGCTTTGCCTTACCGGTGGAAGGCACAGAGACCCGGGTGAACGCTCAGGCTGCAGCCTATGAATACATGGCTGCCTACATTGAAAATGCCAAACAGGTGGGGTCCTCTAAGCCTTAGCGTCTAAGAGAAAGAGACACACTTTGGATTTAATTGTTCGTTTAATATACATTTCAGTTTGTCTTTATTATTATTATTATTATTATTAATAATATGTATTTATTTTATTTTTGGTGCTTCTACTTTAGTATGTGCATCTTAACATGCAGTTAACAACATCTATATTTAGTTTTTCCAGTACTATAACCCCAACTATAACCTGATCCATCAGGTTGGTCGTCTAGAGAATGCTATTGGCTGGTACCACAGTCACCCGGGCTACGGATGCTGGCTCTCAGGCATAGATGTCAGCACTCAGATGCTCAACCAGCAGTTTCAGGAGCCTTTCGTAGCCGTCGTGGTAAGTTCAGCAAAATATTGATCCTTTTATATATTTTTTCAGAACAAATACAGAGTTTTGTTTATATGTTCAGATTTATCCTATCAGGGACATTTAGAGAGGCAAGGTCTTTTCTTTCCAAGTTTGAGAACTGAAATGCATGCATGAGCAACGGAGCAAGATGTAATCAGGTTCAGGCGTCTTCTCCAAGGTTGTTGATGTATGGTTGTAGGCTTCCCTGAAGTACAGGCAAATATTTGGCTTTTGTAACCGTATATAGTATTTACACTTCACTGGTTTTGCAGAGCTTAAATGCCATGGGCATCATATAATTAAGTGTGTATTTTCAGCACACTGGCAGCCACAGTAAGGGGAGGAAGGAGCAGTGGTGGTGGTCGAGCTGTGGTCGTCTCTTGAGGTTTATATGACCTTTGACTGCCTTTTCCTGTTCTACTGTATTTTCCCCCCTGTAGATCGACCCCACTCGGACCATATCGGCAGGGAAAGTCAACCTTGGCGCCTTCAGAACTTACCCGAAGGTATCAGTATTTTATTTTCATCAGGCTGAAAGTCACAAATTAAGTTATGGCTTTATTGTTTTCAATTAGGCTATTGTATAACGGAACTGTTTCTTTTCTAAATGTAGTCATTGCTTTGAGAATATTATTAATACATATAAATCTATAATATATTGGTTATGAGAAATAAATCAAATATTACAAGAAAATTGTAAGAAAACAAAATCTGAAAGTTTCTACTTAAAATCTATTTTTTTTTCTTTGGGTCTTTAGGGCTACAAACCTCCAGATGAAGGACCATCAGAATATCAGACAATCCCCCTGAACAAGATTGAAGACTTCGGTGTGCACTGTAAACAGTCAGTGTTGATCATTCATTTCATCTACATTCTTACGCTTTCACTTACATTGGGGATATTTTGACATAACTATTTTCAATTTGCAACATTTTAATTCACATCCCTTTTCTACTATAAAACAGATTTTTATCTTGATAATAAGTTTTCTTTTCTTTTCTTTGTTTAGGTATTATGCCTTGGAGGTAACTTACTTCAAGTCCTCCCTTGACAGAAAACTCCTGGAGCTCCTTTGGAATAAATATTGGGTCAATACCTTAAGTTCCTCAAGTCTTCTTACGGTATGTAGGCCACAAGGCCATCGCAAAAATTACAAGTGTGATGTTTATACAAACTTAAATATTTTAAATGGTTAATTGAATATAACAAAAATACATTTCTGCCCCCCTGGCTTTGATGTACAATACATAATGTTGGAACTATGGATAATAATTGGCATCCTTGCTAACTCTGACATATTCTACTGGTGACTGTTCAATATGTATTGTCCCGCCCAAATAAAAAAAATGAAGTAAAGTAGATTCAGCCCCTCAAGCCGGGATTTTAAATCAATGCGCATGTTTGTCGTGCACTCGTGTACCCATTCATGCACAATACGCATCATAGGTGTTGCATACAGGCAAGTTGTGACTAATTGACAAATTAGACAGATCAGCCTCAGTGTTGTATTCTGTTTGGGTTAGTTAGGTGAACATGCTTAACATGAGAAACCATTATGCAACCACTGAAAACGACTATTATTATTATTCACCCTATTATTCACCCTACATACTGTATATAGCCTAATGATGTAGCCTTTTTTAATGAAAGTCTGCTGTTTATAAGATTATAATTATCCAGCCATTCTCAACCGGTGGACCACAACCCACTGTTGGATCTCAGAGGAATCTAAGCAGAATATTTAATTTGGTCATTGCAGCAGCTACTAGAAAAATAGCAATACTTTACAGTTCAGCATGCTACTTGTTTATTTTATATATATGAATTACATTTATTTTGGACTCGGTCTGTGGGCTTTGACCATATCCTCAAAGCCCAGGTTGGCTTTGAGTTACAACAGATTAAAAACCATTATGAATTGGGCGTATCGTAAGCATTGTCACAAGGGGGATACATATTAATGAAATTGTAGGGCTAGACCGCATAGGCTAAACCCAGACTGAGATGCACGATAAACTACAGTGTAGTTTACCGTAGATCATCTCTCTTTTCACCAATACATTCTTGAGATTGTGAATTCCCATTGTGGATGCAGTCGCTCTGTCCGAGCTTGACTGAACAGCCTAAATGGACATCAGGCTTAACCAAACAGCCGGCTCTTGGTGTTCTGGATGAAGATGAATTGACGGCATGTCAAGAACGGGCTGCTCTATTGGTGAAGGTCTTTGTCAGTTGCTACACTGTCACTGCATTTAAGGCCCCTGTGTCATTGTGTGTGTGATTATCTTTTGCACTGAAAACATGGCCTCACCTTAAGTAAACTTAGGCAAACTTCTTTGGGGGGATGAGTTCTTTTCACTGCAACTTGTCCAATGTCCAAAACCAGTTAGGCATATTTGTTGCCAATCTGCAAAATACTTAGTAGTGATAAATTGTCATTGTTTTACAGCTGTGTGTGTGCCTAGATTTTGTGAGTGTAACCTTAAATATACCTTTAATGTGGACATGAATTATGTGTGTGCATTCCTTTGTACCTTCAGAACTCCGACTACACTACAGGCCAGGTGTTTGACCTGTCTGAGAAGCTAGAGCAGTCAGAGGCCCAGCTGGGCAGAGGAAGCTTCATGCTGGGTCTGGACACACACGACAGGAAGTCTGAGGACAAGCTGGCCAAAGCAACAAGAGACAGGTAAAATTACACTTGGGACTGTGTGTGTGTGTGTGCGCGCGCGTGGGCGTGTGTGTGTGTGTGTGTGTGTGAGAGAGACTGTGACTGTGTGTGTGTGTGTGTGTGTGTGTGTGTGTGTGTGTGTGTGTGTGTGCGTGCACTATTTTGTAAAATGTATTAATTTCGGGCAATATAAAAGTGGTTTAATACTACTAGTCAAACTGTCATCTCACATACCATAAGTTGCTCTCTGCTTATATTGTACAGCTTGCTGATGAAATGATGGATGGTATTGTTTTTCATTATTGTCAGTCTGTTCATCTTTGACCTTGCGCCGTACATCATCGGATATTTTACTGTGTGACATATTGACCGTCTCAATTGAATTAATATGAAGGATTTAGTCCATATTAAGGATAAGCTAAAACCAATGTGTGTCCCGACCTATTATTTTACTTGCTTCAAGTTCAGAAAATCAATTACTTGCATTGCAAATGGCATTACTGCCACTATTATTCTGAATATTATGTATCCTAATTGACATCTCAATCTTTTAAGGGCCTATTTATTTTCTAGTTTATTTTATTGCTTTTTCCCGTCATTTAGAAAAACAACTACAATTACCCTTTTAAAGCAATGGTAGTTATGTTGTGCATAAATAAAATCGTAATGTTTGAATTGTCATTTCCAAAGCTGCCAAATGACAAATTATACTGCAATTTGATAGAATAGATAGCAATTTAGTGGCAATTTATTGGTTGCTTGTGGAAGTCCATTGATATCTTGGGGATGTTAAAACTGAGAATCTGGTGAAACTAACCAGTACCTTTTTTCCCTCCCCCCTTCACTTGGTATTTGTTTAGCTGCAAGACGACCATAGAGGCAATACATGGTCTGATGTGTCAAGTCATCAAGGACAAACTCTTCAATCAAATCAACACATCTGGCAACTAAACTGGTCTACTGGCCAGTTTGAGTTCCCCCAAACACTTACTGATGCCTGTTTTTGTTTTATCTGTCAAGGTTAGCAGCATCTCTCATTTCTCTTTGGAGCACTTTTGTTTTAATTTTCTACCCCTATTGGCGTGAATGCTGTCATCCCTAGGAATATTGTCACGGTAACGGACACATGGAAAATAACAAATAAAACATGGTGATTAAAAAAATTCAGTATACTTTTTTTGGGGAAATTGTATTCCATGATTACTAAATAAAAGCATAATGATGCTATATGAACAAAGGTAATATGCAACATAACTACTGTGGCAGCAAAAAAGTTAAATCCTTTCTCTAGTGGAGGGCTATAAAAGATTGGGAAATGACATTACCATAGCCTGAAGCCATTGTCTACCTTTTTATATTTATTGTCTTTGGCTAAAGGGTTATTATAGTAATTTGCAGCGCAAAGCAAATCTTTAACAAAGACTGGGGTTGCATTTATGCACAACCTGGCCTATCACCACTCAAGTCAGTCATTCAACTCACTGTGGCTCGTCGTAACATTACATAATGGAACAACAAACTGAAACCCCTGCATTGGTTCAAATGTAAACACTAGCTGCCATGTGCGGGACGTCTCTACGGGACAACTCCCGAGTCCCAGCACAGGTTGTCTCTCACTGGTACACAGTGCGGCAGGGTCGCCTGCACGTCGGGTTGCGGCGCGGCAGTGATGCAGTGCAGAAACGGGAGCTGTACACACTGGAGTCTATTCACCCGGCATGTCTGCTCTCCATCGAAGCAGACACTTGCCGAGTCTGCCTGTTCTCACACACCCGGCGCTCTGACCCGGTTTCGTGTAACAGCTTTTTTTTCCTGTCATGGTATTGTAATGGCTAAATGTATATTTTTGATGTCATGTATTGCAGAGGAGAGATTCCCGGCGGGGCTTCAGAGATGTCTGTTTTTTCTCACGTACATGTGACTTGGCACCAATTCTTATAATGATTTTCTTTTACCATTATTCAAGCCATGCTTTAAATGGTAGGGTGAATGAGTAGTTTAGAAATAAGAAACCTATTGGATTATCTTTAATGTAATTTAGAAATAGTTAAGGGTCTTAAATCTGCACACTTAATGGCTTGTATTTTTGCTAAATGTTTAATAGATTACAGTGGTGAGTGTGGAAAATGTATTCTGACCATGCAATTTCAGTAACGTTTTCACCAAATGCTTGGTCTTCCATGGTGATTTAAGGATCAGTGTAACATACTGAAGTCATTGGACATGTAAATATTATGATTATCACCAGATGGACATTTGTATGCTTGGCTTAATATGGAATAATGACATTTATGTTCTAATTCTAAACAAGTTGAAATATGGATGGTTCAAAATCCATTTCCAACCTAGTTTAATTTAACATTTTACATGCATGCAGCATACAGTATTCCCTGTTATTAGTATAAAAACTACACAATTTACTATGGAATTCCACCTCATTTGCCATATTCAACAGAAATACACTAGAATAACAAACGGGGGTCATTCGATACTAATATGACTGCAACTATGAGAGCAGCAGATTGATAAGGCTTATGATTAATTGCTATTTATCTCTAGGCACCTATAAACCCTGTAGAACGAATGACCCCTACGTCAAGAGGCAGGGATATTGTGTTTACTTTGGTTCTCAAAAGAATTAGAGCAAGCACGGTGTAGTGAAAGGGTTACCCCTATCAGAAAGCAAGAGGGTTCAGAGTAAGGAGAAGGCGGGGGGCTCTCTACACTCAACATTTCCTCCCCGCCAAGTGCTCCTGCATGCATAAGTGGAGTCAACAAGTCACTCACTCACAGGAAACCCGGGTCTTTCTTGACATAATGTTACAAGTAAGGGTCACTTGTAGAAGTGAGCTGTGATCTTCGCATGTTACTACAAATGATATGCATTGTTACTTAGAGCAATGTGGCCCTGGCTGCAAACTATAGACAACATTGAACATGTAGTGAGAATAACTGATAAACATGGTATCAGATTTCATCCCTTCAGATTTGCAAGAGTTTACTGAGTTTCAGAGACAGGTCAGGCCTTTCTACATTTAGTAACCTGACACAGGGGTGAATAGTCTTATCTGTACTGAAATTGTGTCATGGAGGCAGCTCACAAGCACACATTTATTCATGCTTAAAATATAATGACTCTTCTCTTAACTGGCCAGCCTACAGGTATATTATTTACTATTATGGTTTTGCAGATACAGGCTTCACATAGAGCCAGTAGTACAATGAGCTACTCAGGAATATTCAGCTGATTTTGTGTGCTTTGAAATCCATGACCATGATATTGCATTGCAGTCTCTTGTTTGTTCAGTCCCTTAAGCATAGCACTACTTGATGCAATATCCAACAACATCACCAATAATTATTCCTAAATAATTGATTATAGGATCAAGTTAAATGAAATTGAGCATCTATCAATTTCTGTTCAACCTATATTTATTTTAAGTAAATATGTAAATAGAATTGAATTGATATGACAGCAATTTAGAGAAGATCTACCAGATGCTAAAAATCTTCCACTAGACTTTAATAGACAGGTCTAATGCTAGCGCTCTCAATGTGAGCTCCCATCATAATTTTTTAATGATAGTAGGCTTAGGCTATAGTAGTATGCTCAACTTTATTAAATAGGCCTATACTGTTGCAACTCTATATGACAAAAAAAGAAGAACAAAATGTTTTGCTTCCATTTAGATTCTATAGGCGACACAAATTTCAACACAATTTCACTGACTGCCTGGTCAAATCAGTCGTTTAATTTGTACGGATCCAAAACGGATAAAGTGTCCCTCGCTAACTCAATGCCGCATGGTCTCCATAGTAACCATTTGATCCCTCCCTTTCAAACAATCCAGTCAAGTGTAGACTTGTGTAGTTGAAGGCTTCTGACTATCAGCACTGCAGGCATGTTTTTAACAATATCCCATTTTGGAAAGTAGTAGTTAAGTAACCCGTCGACTCGAAGAGGTAAGTTTACCGGTATAAATGCCTTTAAATATAGCGATGAAAGCGAGCCGATCGTTTCAGAGTTAAGTTAGCTAACACAGCTAGATTTTAAGATGCTACGAATATTAGCGATCATCTTCTATTAATAAACTTATAAATACAATATCCCGTATTCGTAGCATTGTAGGCCTACTATAGCATTTTACTATATATATGACGTGTGTATTTGCCCAGTGTGAGTGGTGTCATCCTCTCTTTGACAATGATAAAGTGTTGCCGGGCTAGAGGTCAGAGACTGGACCCAACGTTATTGATCCAAGCCTCTTGTCAGCTGGCCTCGGCCTTAAGACCTCAGATCAAGTGTAGCAAAGACCTGCTGTCTTTCTCTCTCTCTCTCTCTCTCTCTCTCTCTCTCTCTCTCTCTCTCTCTCTCTCTCTCTCTCTCTCTCTCTCTCTCTCTCTATCCATCTTCCATGCACACGCACACACACACACACACACACACACACACACACACACACACACACACACACACACACACTACACACATGGGAGCCTGTCTGTTTTTGAGAGTAAGGATTAGATGCCTGTTTGATATCTCAATGTCATGTCAAGCTAATAAAGAAATCCCATGAGTAAAAGGTGGTGGAAGTTCTGCTCCATCTGTCTGGGGAATAGACTGCTCTAATTACCACAAATTGAGTGGTCGTCCAACCTTTGGCCCCTTATATCTACTTAGACAAACATAACGGTTTTGGCCATCAATTACCCCTATATAACTCCAGACTGACAGCCTAGATCCATTTTGAATTTCTGTACATGACTCACGTTTTCCCCGTTCTTGTGATTAAAAATGTTTTATAGTGAAGAAAATCTGACTATTTCTTGAGGCTGTTTGAATAATATTTCCATGACAGCAACATTTGTTTCAATCCTTGTGTGTAGTAGGCCTATTTGAGTTCAAAATCACAAAATCACACTCTATTTTTCTCCATAACAACAGACGACTCCAGTCGTTGCTCGCTCTGTTGGCGGTGAATAGCATCCTCTATCGAGGCAGCGTGTGTGACGAGCCGCCATGGTGCGTCTCACCCTGGATCTGATTGCTAAATCTAGCAACCACTTCAGAAAGAAGATGAGCCACTCCCTCTCACAGCACCTCAGGAGTCTCACACACCTCAACTTCTCCAACAAGAACATTGAGGACATTGTAAGAAGTTGGTCAAGATATCTTTGCACTGCAAACACCAGTGGCTCATTCCCATCCATTCCTTGTGCTTCACCACACAAAGCAATGTGTTATTGTGTCCTTTTGCAGGACGACCTCTCTGTGTGCCGAAACCTTACAGTCCTCTACCTGTACGACAATCAAATTACACGCATCTGCAATCTCGACTTTGCCTCCAATCTCACGCATCTGTACATGCAGAACAACAACATCACCCACATAGAGAACCTCTCCAACCTACAGAAACTCTCCAAACTGTGAGTAGATTGGGTTGCATACTTAGTTTAGACTAGTCATTGGTTAGATATGGGATAACATGTGCAGTTCCCTTTTGCTGTGGTCATCACATGAAATGAGAAAGTGTGTGTGTGTGTGTGTGTGTGTGTGTGTGTGTGTGTGTGTGTGTGTGTGTGTGTGTGTGTGTGTGTGTGTGTGTGTGCGCCATACATACACTGCCAGGTATCTTGGTGGAAACAGCATTACAGTGGTGGAGGGCTTGGAGCGGCTTAGTGAACTCAAGGAGCTTCATGTGGAGAATCAGAAACTGTCTCCAGGGGAGAAGCTGCTCTTCGACCCCAGAAGCCTCCTCTCCCTCGCTGTGAGACACACATTTACACTTTCTTATCTGACCCACTTCCAGTATGGAGTTAGCATGAAACCTTAAACATGATGAAAACCCATGGTCCATCCACCCTCACAAAATAACTTTGTAAACTTTTATCATTTACAATTACTTTCTTTTTCATTATGGCATGTGATCATTTTCAATATAGTCATATTTAAATATAGGGGATATCAACATTTCTCTGCTCAGGCTGTGTGGCAATTCCAGTATCTTTGCTGTCGGACAGAAACACTGTCCAAAATGTTAATTACAGGAATCAATCATGTTGCCAATGTAGTTATTATTTAGTCACGATCACTTATTAATGATTTTCATTGGTTCAATATTTATCAAATCCACAGAGAGACTTGACCTCTTTCAACCTGACACGTATATTATTGGCCATGTCATTACAAAAAGTATTTTTAATTTTTTTGGTGGTCATTTTGTGATATGGCGTGCCATGAGCTTGTAGATCGTCTATTTCTCTATTTTAGTACAAGTACAAAATTTGGGAATTCATTTATGAAATACAAGGTTTTAATGTTTCTGCCTGACAGTGATGATATGGATGGAGCCTTATCACATCCAGTGTAAAGGATCTCACATTACTCAGAGGTCAGTGATGCCATGTAAAAGCAGTATTGTGCTGGGTTTGATGATATTAAAGAGAGCTCTGTCTCTTTCGCTCTGCCCTGACAAATCAGTTACTTAGTTTACTGCCCGGGCCGAGGGTAAACACACCAAAAAGTCTCAGCTACTTGTTTATTTAGATAATTAAAGAAATTGCTGTGTAAATGTAAAAGGTTCCAGCATACTATACTGTAGGCTACATGTGCCATTTCAGAACTGGGAGCCAAAATAGATATCTAGCAGGAGCTGCATCTATAATCGTATTTGGAAACAAGCCGAGTATTTCATCGTGGTTCTGACATGATATACATGCAGTACTAAGTTGATTATTAATGCAGATGAATGAAAAGGGATGACATAGTAAAAGGTAGCCTATCTCACAAAGAACACAATACAAGACCATATACAGTATATAACACACATACAGTATACTATACTGTACGTCGTAGGTTTAGTTAGGGTATACTCCGCTAAGAAGTGTTTTCTCATATAAATGCTCTGATAAACGTTTGAAAATAAGTTAACGATAGTGCCTCGATGCTTGTGTTGTTTCCAATAGTATAATATTGGGCAATGTCACTAATTTCATCCTTTTTGGAGGGAATAGCCCTGATTTATTTATTTTTAACCATTAACCTTTATTTAACTTGGCAAAAATGATTTTAGAAAATATTTTTATTTACAATCGTGGCCTGGCAAAAGGATAGGCCTTGGATTTTATCTGTCGGTGAAATATACGTTTCTTTTTTTTGTCACTTAAAAATGTATTAATTTTTGAACAAAATATACGTTTGTTCTTGCAGAGTTCCCTCTGTGTCCTGAATATCAACAACAATGGCATTGATGACATCAGGGACCTGGTCGTGTTGAAGGAACTAAAACAACTCTGTGCTGCTGACAATAAATTGCATGATGTGGAGGTAAATTAAGAAAAAATAAAATCTATATATTGTTTACACTACTAAATGCTACTCCTGTGAAATCAGAGGTCCTTCCAAGAGTTCTTTGGTCTCTTCATGCATGGCAGAAGTAGAAATTGTGTGCATGCTGTGCAATCAAAAAAGGAAACGGTATCACTTCACAGCAAGTATTCATGACACGGCACATTAAAATCAACACACTCTTATTAGCTGATCAGGTTAACATTAACATAGTTCCATGGCTCTCTGCAGTGATGTGTGAAATGATATGGAGAATAGGGTGCTAAAGAACCAAATCCTGCAAATCCTGCCATAGGTTCCCAGTCTCCAAGCCTTGCACAGGGTCAGAATTATTCAACAAATCAGCGGGCAAGTCCCCTGAGACCTTCCTCGCTGACAGCTTTAAACAAGCGCAAGTTTCTCTCCTTCCTTAAGAGGCTGATTTTTCCTCTCCACCTCTGAGTCTGCATTTGATACTCAACACCACCAACACTGAACTTTATGGGAGATTCATCTGAAGCAGAGATATGGTTTCTACTCACTGTGTTGACCTTGAAAAATTACCTACTGTTGGGTTTTGAGACTGATGGCCCCTCTGATGGCCCCTTGAATGGATGTATTAGCTGAAAATCTAGATGCCTTAGTTTTTACTGACTTTAATCATTGCGTTCATTCTTACTAGCATGTCACAGTACGACAGCACAATGTAGGCACGCCATTATTCAATTCATATTTAAGACTGCTCTCTTAACACAATACCAGTGGTATTCTACGGAGAGCCTTTGTGCAGGTAATTGCTGTACACGTGTCAGAGGGACCTCATCTTTAGCAGATATATCCTATAATTTATACAACCCGACTGCCATTATTGATCCTGCAAAGACAGCCCCCCAAAGGATCAATCCCTCCTTGTGCACAATTTGGTCAGAATCCAGAGGAAACATTATGGATTTTTAAAATAGATTATGACAGGCAGTCAGCCAGGGTGACAAATGGGGAGTATCTTTGGAGGCCGTTAGCCCTGTGCAGGGCAGAGAGGACAGTGGAATCGAAGCACTGGTCAAATACAGGTTCATAACTGGCTCATCATTAGTCCAGCCCAGAGAGCCGAAAGAGCCCAGTGCGTATCCAACCCATGCTGCTCTCCACGCCTCCGCGTGGGGGGCAATTTGGCGCTGGGCTGCTCTTCAGTGAGGCCCTTCGCCCTTCTGAGTGACGGCCCTGACACGATCATTTATCAAAGCCTGGGAGCGCGCGGCACTCAGGGGTCCCCTATGAACTGATTGCAGCGCGAGCTGGAAAAGTGGAAGCGCTTTGGCCAAGACAGGAAGGCAATGAACAATCAGAGCGTGTCCAGAGAGTATTCATATTTCCAGGCTTGGATTAATGGGCCTTTAGATAAACATACAACTGCAGGCAACTGGCTGGAGGAGCCAGCACACACTGCCCCGGGGAAAACGCTGTAGTTACACGACACCGGCGACACTGTTTATTAAAACAGACTGACGACTTGTTTATGCTTTTTCCATCAGCCTTTATATTTCATATGACCATTGTCTTATATTAAAAGGAAAACTGTTTTGCTGATGTACTGTACGTTCATAATCTCTGCATCTCTGACTGCACACATTCTAACCCATTCTAAGAAAGAAAGTACCCCTCCCCAACAATAGTAATGGTCAGTAATGAATTATTTATTTGTGGGCACAAACGTTCATTTAAGTCTTTTTGGTGTATTTTTAGGAGTTAGAGGATGTGTGCAGCCACTGGCCTGAGCTCCATCATATGGATCTGAGTGGCAATCCCGTCTGTCAAAGACACAAGTACAGAGACCGCATGGTAACTGTGTGCAAAAGACTTGGTGAGATATTGTACAAACACTGTACCACTGAATGGACTCTTACCCTACACTGTATTGCATTTTATATTATAAGTCTATATTTAACCTTCCATTGTTTGTACACTATGTGATTTTATTTGCAGAATTAGGCAGACCCCACCCCGAAAAGTCCTATCTATTCTGTACTGACCCCTTATCTATAATTTATACAATATGGATAATTATTATGGACTTTATAGATGGTTCTTCGTCTCACCTCTTCTGTTGTGCAAATTCTTACACTTTCACAGAGTATCTTGATGGAAAGCAAATTAATGACTTGTCCAGACAATTCCTTATAAACTGGAAAGCATCAAAAGAGTCCAAGAAGAAACCAAAGGAGCTAGGAAACATGAACCAGCAGTTGATCGGTAATCCTTTATCAGGTAGTCTGCTGCTTTTTAGTTGATTACTTTTTAGATGTTAGTTGTTTGAAAGACATCATTCCCATTTCTCTGATTTTTATTGCACTTCATGTGTGTGTTTTTTTTGTGTTGTCCCGATTAGATTAAAGTATTCTCCCGTAGTGTATTAACACAAATGTCCATGTTATGGCAATATCAACACCTCTGTAACCGGGCGTAATTTTTCATTGAAATATGCAGACCGCCAGAAGAAAGCGTTATTTGAATTGTGTGTCAACTTGTTAAAAATACTCATAGCAATTTAATTTGCAAACACATTAGTCTCTGCCATATTTCCTGCTGCCATCATGCTAGGTGGGTTTGTATAGTTTGAAACTCTGTGTTTTAGTGTGTGTGTGTATGTAACTGCTGCAGCATGGGTATGTGAAAGTGTGTGTGAACACACGTGTCTGTTTTGCTTTGTTTATATTCTAGTTGACTTTAACATGGCTGAGAATCTACATCCTGGGTACAACTACATCTCTAACGTGCTGCACAAGTGGAAACCAACACAGTCTCGCAGAACCTGCGTCAAAGTCCATTCGGAACCGCCAGAATTGGGCAGTGAAGCAAGGAGGTATCAATATTCTATACCACTTCCATTATTTTACTGACTGTCAGTCTGTTACTGAATTCAGTGCTTGATATTGACTCAGTACTCGTGCAATGTAACTGAGTGTAAGAATTGGCCGATAAAGGTCCATTTCTGGACCCATAAAGGGTAAATTTTTACATGTGAAAGATTTTATTTTAATATGAGACAATTGGTAACTTTTTCATCCAAAGGCAATAGGCACATTAGAATATGTACTATGTACATATTAGAATATATAGTACATTCTAATGTGTACTATATATTGTACTTTTTCTTTTACTAATTAAATGTGTTTTACTTGGAACTTGGAAGTGTTTCCTTTCTAATTCTTGTTATATATTTTTTTCTCTTCTTTGACAATAGCTTGCTCTTTATCAATTAATTTGGTTGTTTAGATATTATTTCCCCAGCTCTAGCTCCACGGTTTATAACAATATTACGTCATAATTCAATGCTCTCACGCTTTGTTAAATACCAAATGCAATATCTGTTAGGTTGCACTGTCCAATGTTAGGTTGCACTGTCCAAGGCGGGGGGGGAGGGGGGGGCAGTTATTTTGTTGACGTTTCTGATAATCTGATCTAATGCTTATTGTTCATAAATGATTTTTTCTGTTTCTGATCTTGCAGAGCACCGAATGTAAAGCTCCCTATGAGACAGCTCAACAACATGGCGGACTCACCTCGCATCCACAGACATGTTACTCCTTGAGATATAGACACGCTATACTCCTGTTAACACGTACACACATGACACGCATAGAGACCTGTGATACTTCACAACTGCCCCCTTGCCTCCACCACCAATGCTGCCACTCTACATCAGCACATCCACACATTGAATTGAAAAGTACACAATATAGACACTCTCAATGCTGCTTTATCGCGTATATATACAATATGTATAATGTAGGAATTGCATTTAAACAGAATTACATTGAATTATTTAGTTGGCACAAGCTATTTGAAGAGGAACATTTTCAGCTTTTTATGTTACAAGATGTGTACAGTATATGGTTTCTGTTACTTAGTGAAATAAAATGTTTTCCTTTTCCCTATTTTATTGTCTGTGCATATTGTTTAGTTAGTTTTTTTAACAACTCAATTCATATTAAAACATTTTAGATTTCCATCTCCCTTTTCACATTCCAGTCCTACCACAGTAAATAAAAATTATTGTAGGCCTACTCTCCAATCAGACATCTTAGTCAAATTTCTACTTTACCTTGTTTCCTGCATGCATTTCTTAATTTAATTATGCCATGTATATAGGTCTGTCACTATACAGTAGGTTAATTTTGATAATTCACTTTAAATAAAATTACGTTTTTCCTTCACAGTATTAGTGTGACGGATTACTCAGGCTTATCTTGTAGACGGTATCTGTAGGAATGCCCCAAAGTATTTATTGTCACTGTGACCATGTTTGAAAGGGGGTTTTAAGAGCCACGTGGGTGTGTAACCCCTGAAAGATGTGGGGTAATTAGGGAACCAAGCTTACTTAACCTTCTTTGCTTCGCCTCATAATGAGTGGCCCCAAGCAATACTGTTACTTCATCCTTACAAAAACAATGTTTATTAAGAACAGTCCAAGGATATACTACATGTTATGAATAATTCCTTTCATTAATTTGCCGACATCTCCGTTTGGAGCCCTAGAAATCAGAGTGATTAATTTATGAGTCTTGCAAGAATTTCCTCAATGCCTGCCTGGCTGCCTGTTGATTGCAGTGTTCAAGTTTATTTATTAGCTGTTCCAATGAGCTTGCAATTCAAGACACCATTGCAATTAGTCAATGTTTTGCATATCAACTTACACATGTCAGCTTGTCTTTATATGGTCTGTTGCAAGTAGCATTTTCATAAATCTGCATGCATGGTTCGAAGACTTTTGTTACTTTATAGCAGCATTACTTTGACAAAATGTCTTCCCTTTGCTACTTTTTGATGTGCTTATAAAGAATATCGGGTCAGGTACTCAGGTTCGTAACCAAGGAGTGGCTAGCCTATACCACATCAGAAATAAAGGGGAAAAAGTCCTGCCTCTGGTGTTGAAAACGAGTCTCTCTGCTCCCCAGTCCCCTCAGACAGACATAGGCTATAAGTAAGGAAAGGGGAACGCGCACTCCCTTCCACTGCAAGGGGTTTGTGATTAATTACTCTGGAGGAGTGAAGGGCTTGTCTGCCCCTTTGTGTGTCCCATAAATTAAGGACTCCTGAGACTTTGACGCACACAGGTGAGGCGAGCCCCATGCGCGGACAGACAGGGACGTCTGCGCACCTTCTCTCGACAGACGCGCCTCTTTATAAAGATTATTTGGAGGACCTGCATGGCAGAGACTGTTCTACATTGCGGAGCGGAGGCAAAATCTACAGCCTATACCGAAGTTGTCTTTGGAGTTTGGATTGCCTTGATGTCGTTTCTCAATACGGCACTTTTGAAGTACTCCAGAGGTAGGCAAAATGGCAAGGCACACAGCGCAGTTCAAGTTCGGGATATGTTCGGGATATATTTATAGCATGTTGCAGACAGATTAGCCTATGCAATGCCTGGGGAGTGGGGAAATATATTTACAACTCCATCAATATGCCAAGTTGACATATCATTTGTGGTGCTATTCTATACCTATAGCCTACAGCAAGAAGTAAATCATATAGACTATAACAACAACATTTAGTCTTTTTGTGATTTGTCAAACTGAAATATGCGGAACGTTCGTGAAAGGATATATACGGTTCAGTGTGTGGCTATAGGCTCAATTGGCTTATTAGCGCGCAACTTTTCAAAAGCTGTCTAAAATAAACCTTTTCAAAAAGGAGTGCATCTTCTATTCCATGCAAGAGTTTAACAAAATTGGACTATATAGTTACATTAAGAAAACTGTCCGTTTCTATTTACAATATGAGTTGAGTTGTTATATAGGCTATAACAGAAGAACAGCATTGCCATTAAATTAGTAAAACAGGTCACATTGGTCATTTAGCTATATTAGTTTTAAACTTGACAACACAGTGTCTTAAAAATGCTGAATAAAATAATAAGCTAATGCATACCAGATTAAAACACACATCACTCACTGTGTTTCCTATAGGTTTCTAGTGTTTCCCGAATGGTTGGAAGACAGGCGATCCGGATGGACAGTGGTAATAATGGCCCCGTGACAGTCATGGATGACAGCCCCACATCCAGTCCCAGCTCCAGTCCCAGTCCGGACAGTCGTGGTCAGGAGGAGCAGCGGCCCAGGGTGCTCCAGGCCGGCGGGGGGCTTGCCGGTGGGAGAGGAGTCGGACGGCCGGCTGCAGCTAACGCAGCGCGGGAGAGGAGCAGGGTGCAGACGCTGAGACACGCGTTCCTGGAGTTACAAAGGACTTTGCCATCGGTTCCACCGGACACCAAGCTGTCCAAACTCGATGTGTTGATATTGGCCACCACGTACATTGCTCATTTGACACGAACACTGCAAGAGGAAAACATGGACGAGGCTGAAAGCACAAAACAAACAGAGGCGTTACATTCGCTGAAAGGTGATGGTTACCTGCACCCAGTAAAGGTGAGTAGATGCTAACAACAACAACAACAATAATAATAATAACAATAACAACAACAACAACAATCATCATCTTCACAGGACCACAATAGAAACAAGGCCTATAGGGCTTTTTGTGTTATAAACCGTATTTGCAAACTGTTAACTAAGTATTCAATCAATGGCCAAAACATACAGTATAGGCCTATGTCTGGTTAGTTTTATTGTCACAACACAATATCACATTCCCTAAAATTATCTTAAAATAAACTACAACAAAATGTGTGAACTGTGATTTTAAATAAATAAAACATTGTTATCTGGGATATTACTTTAATAATTGTTTTGTAATTAGGCCAATTATGACAATTAACATTTGTCATAACAGGTAATTCATTAGGCTACTTATATGGCCTTGTGCAATTGCTGTAAGTTGTTGTAAGTGTATAATAGCAACATCAGTAGGATAGCATTATGTTTAAATTAGACCCCAGATAGCATAGAGGTGAATAGATAGAATAGCCTATAATAACTTTATTTTTCTTTACAGAAATGGCCTATGCGATCCAGACTGTACGTTGGAGCGACAGGACAGTTCCTACACAGTTCGAATCGGTCTGGGTCAGAGAACCAAGGCCCGTCACCGTCTACATCACATAAATAAAAACACCTGGATGAAGTGATTCAAGATTTGCATGAATTTTCATGCTGTTTATTGATTCAGACAGCATGATCGGACATATTAGGCTGTATATGCTTTGTTGAATGATTTTATACAATTAACTGATTTGACTTCCACAAATCCATGCATCATGCAGGTGCCATTGTAAATTAATATATTGAGTGAATTGTATGTGTGAAAATGGCTACTTGATGTTATAGTTATTTTGTCAAATTCTTTTTTTGTTACTCTGCACTGTGCAGTTCTATACATGTCCCAGGTAGGCCTATAGGTCTATTCTATTTGTAGAAATTCCATGGGGTAATGAACCCGTCATGCTTGAGGTGTGCACTTTCAGTTAAAACATTTGCACTAAATGCATGTGTGAATAACTTAACATCTGTCATGTGAAGTGGTCTGTCAGAGAGTCAACAATGGAGCCCCCCCTCTTTCTTATTTTTTACATGCATGCATGGCTGTATGTGTTTGTGAATAAATGACTTAAATAAAACAAGTAAGGTCTCCTAATCAAGGGAGATTATATATCAGGTCTAAAAAATCTTTCTGAGTATAGACTTTAGGTTTTTTTATCAATGAAAGCAAAACATTCTGAAATAACAACGTAAAAGGCTTAGGCCTAACTAAAGCAACAAAGGGAAGGGTCGACACAAAAACTCACGTACATCATGTCACACTCACATAGTTAAAGTTAAGTAACTATTCATTCTTTATGTATTTTTCCATTTTCTGTCTAATGCTTTGATCATGACGGTTAAATTATTGAGGGCCATTCAAAAGAAGAAATTCTATAGGCCTATAGGCCATTATTTTGTATTTTTTAAGGTAGCTTCCACCATTGTGAAGTTCACACTGGTGGAACTGTGAAGTCATATTAATCAAATGTCACTGCAAGTGATTCTGTTGAAATTCTATTTTGTCATTGTCACTCACCCAAAATTCAACTTAAATACAAAACGACCCACACATGCACCTGACAGTCTCTAGATTATTGAAATCACATTGTTCTATAGGCCTATACATGTTCAGCTGTGGCCTATGTTTTATTAGCCTATACAATTGTGAAGATATCAATTAAATACAGAATCACTATCACCAGGCATGTGCTTGAAGCAAATAAATACAACATTTTTATAATTTGATACAAATGTATCAAGAAAGAGATAGGTCTAAAGGCTGTTCTAATTTAAACAAACAGCAAATAATGCAGAACCATTAATTAATTCATCATGAAAAAGCTATCCTTTACTATGAGAATACATTTCAACAAACCGCAGTTTGTGTTCCAAAAAGTGTAGCTATACTACACTAAGCGATAAAGTGTGTGTGTGCGTGTGTGTGTGTGTGTGTGTGTGTGTGTGTGTGTGTGTGTGTGTGTGTGTGTGTGCGCGCGCGCGCGCGTGCGTGTGTTTACTGTGTGTGTGCGTGTGTGTGTGTGTGTCAGAGACACACGACACAGACATACACCGTAAGCGCTTTCGGAAACACCGCACCGGAGCGCAGCGCACTCGCCTATTAGTTTGCATTGCACAGTGCGCTCAGCGCGCTATTTGTGAACGCGCCCAGTATGTGTGTTTGCGTGTGTCTGTGACTGCTGTTAAAACTTAAAGCAAGGCGCAGCGTGAGTATAGCCTCGGAAACCCAGACGTTTACAGCGTGAGTGACTCGCACATTGAAAATTGTGGGCCCTATTGTAAACAAGTGTAATGCTTTATGGTAGGCTTGAGTTGTACATCAAAATGTACTGTAATTCTGCAAACTGTTAATAAATCAATCAATCAATCAAGAATCAATTACATCATGGACTCGCAATCTCGCATCAGTTATTTTCGGTGAGCGACAGCGACACCTCCGTACTGTGGAGTATAAATCGCAGCCCCACTGCGCATGAGGAAGACAAAACGAGCGTGACTCAGCCGTAGGACTGAGCACATTCTTTCCTTTCTTGCTCTCTCATCATGGAGGAAGGCGGCTGTGCGTGTGTTCTTCCTCCAACAACGCTTCTTCGAACAAAGAATGTTCGTTTCCCACAGAACCTAAGGTAACCTAATGGTGAAATGACTATTTGTAATGATCGCACCATTGCTGTCTGTCTGTTGCGGTTTTAAACAAGATTCTTGCTAGTTAGCAGGGTGTAGCTAGCTGCTAACGTTAGCCTGGCGGATTGCATGGCCACGTGGAAGCAACAAGCCTCGTTTATGGATGCACCCTCGTGCGATGGAGTATAAATTATTTGTTTCCAAATAGTTAAATCATCATGATTCATGACCTACTATACGAATGTGATGTTTGTCTTAGAAATCTTAAGTTGTTGGAAATCTTAAATTGTTGCTGCACTTCAGATGATTGCATTTGAACAAGAATGTCTTGATTTGTCTTATTACCCCAGATACCCAGACAGTTTCTCTAATACATTTATGCAGCCATATATATATCTGAGTGAAATGTTCTTACTGCTGGAATAATGATGAGTTTACAAACTTTGCCGTTTACCCATCAGACTAAAGGGTGGTGACACTGTGACTAACTGAATTGCCAGCATTGTAGATGCAAAAACGTAATCAATCTGAAAACAACTTGTGGATTATTGAATCGATTCATTTCAGACCGTGGTCTCCTCTGTATTGCAATAAATCATGCTTTCAGTCAGACTTAAAAAAAAATCATGTTCTTACTGTCCATTCATGGGTTAGCCTTCGACCATTACCAAAGGGTCAGCAGGAGATATGGTGGTCAGGGAATTGTCGCATCAATTATTTTATGGAGTAAAACACTTCTCTGGCCCCTTGAAGGAGTAAAGGTCATGGCAGAGGTTGTGACCTGCTGTTGAACCCATCCTCAGTCTTGCTCTCAAGCTGTGTTGCATTATGCCCTCATGACCTTCAAGTGATCAGTCATGGGCCCTAAACAGCATATTGGCTGCTCTGTCAGTACACCTTATTCATGAAAGCTAAAATCAATAGCATACTCTGGGCTGGGTGACAATCACATACTCTAGTCTGGTCAGTATGACATAAGCTTAGAGAGTCTAACTGGTTAATTAATGAAAATTTTAGACCTAGTATGTAAATTGTGTGTATGTTGACTTTGTTCTTTTGTGTACAGGTGAGGATGGTTGACTGGAATCTTCCTAATATGGTAAGATTGAATATATTTTTATAGTGTGTGAGATGCAGTGTAACAATATAGAATTGTTTTGGGCACAATCAGCTAGGTTAGAGCTCTGAATTAGGCTTAGAGTGTTCAGAGTCAGACCTTGTGCTTTTGCTACTGCCAAGATAATAGCTGTAGATCTGTCTTTACTGAGTGCCTTTTTATTAATTAATGTGATCTGAGTGAAATGTTCTTACTGCTGGAATAATGATGAGTTTACAAACTTTGCCGTTTACCCATCAGACTAAAGGGTGGTGACACTGTGACTAACTGAATTGCCAGCATTGTAGAACCAGCTTCCCAAAACGTCTAGGTTCAAGTGTAAATTGATAACCTTCGACAATTCTGTAAAAGGATTATAGGTTCCTTCCTCTTTTTAATGTGTAGTGATCCCCAAGGGGAAATTACTTGTTTCCATTGACCCGGCTTGCTTGGAGTGAGTGCACAGGGGAGCAGTTGGAGGTCTTGCTCAGGGATATTTAACTAGACGACACAAAGTCTGTAGGTGCCAAGGTTGGAACCTGGGCCATGATTCCCAGTTGGCTGCTCTACCTGCTGAGCTACTGCTGCTATAGTTCAACAAAGTTAATTTGATTTTAACTTAATTATTTTCAGATCTCATACCTCCATTCCTGCTGGTGTCAGATATTGGGCTAAAGTCATGTACAGGATGGTCAGAGAAAGGTAAGGATCTGATGTCTGTAAGGTAGCCTCTGTACTCTACTACTGGTCAGTTACTTCTGTAGCTGGTATAGTGATGAGTCACAACAATGCCGTTTACCCATCAGACAAAAGCATGGTGAGACTGACTAACTGAATAACTCCAGCATAATTAAATTATGTAGAAACTACTTTCCAAAAAAAGCAACATTTTGCTCTAGTGTAAATTGATGCCCTTTGACAGTGTAGGTTAACATTAATGAGTTGAACTTGCAATTCTTTTCAGATGCCATTCCGGCAGGTGGCAGATATTGGCCTTAAGTTGTACGCTAAATTGAGCATAAGGTGAGTATCTGATCTCTGGAAAGTAGCTTCTGTACTGTCTGGTCACTTATGCTGCTGGAATAGTGATGCTAATTTGTACTCATCTGACAAAAGAATGATGAGACTTACTAACTGAATACCAGTGCATTAAAAAAGAAAAAAAAAAGTTTGCCCTATGGCCTAGGCCCTAAACCAGAGAAAATATTGCTAAAATTATTTTTGAAAGCTTCATTCTACCAGTCCAGTATGGTCAAATGACTCTTTACAACGGCTTGTATCAATGTTTTCCTCAGATTTCATGGCCTCACTGAAGACTGAACGTGCCAGGAGAATGTATGTGAGCTGTACAACTACAAATATTGAGGTAATCTCTTTAAGTATCAATTTCTGTACTTTTTCTTAATATTTTGGTGCTGCTTGTGCAATAATGATGAGTTTTACAAACTTTGCCGTTTACCCATCAGACTAAAGGGTGGTGACACTGTGACTAACTGAATTGCCAGCATTGTAGAACCAGCTTCCCAAAACGTCTAGGTTCATGACTCTTTACAACGGCTTGTATCAATGTTTTCCTCAGATTTCATGGCCTCACTGAAGACTGAACGTGCCAGGAGAATGTATGTGAGCTGTACAACTACAAATATTGAGGTAATCTCTTTAAGTATCAATTTCTGTACTTTTTCTTAATATTTTGGTGCTGCTTGTGCAATAATGATGAGTTTTACAAACTTTGCCGTTTACCCATCAGACTAAAGGGTGGTGACACTGTGACTAACTGAATTGCCAGCATTGTAGAACCAGCTTCCCAAAACGTCTAGGTTCAAGTGTAAATTGATAACCTTCGACAATTTTGTAAAAGGATTATAGGTTCCTTCCTCTTTTTAATGTGTAGTGATCCCCAAGGGGAAATTACTTGTTTCCATTGATACCAGAGCATTTACAAAGAAATTAGGTATGGCCTAGGCCCTAAACCAGAGAAAATATTGCTAAATTTATTTTTGAAACATTCTACCAGTCCAGTATGGTAAAATGACTCTTTACAACTTATTGTATCAATGTTTTCCTCAGATTTCATGGCCTCACTGAAGACTGAAAGTGCCAGGAGAATGTATGTGAGCTGTACAACTACTAGTACAAATATTGAGGTAAGCTCTTTAAGTATCAATGTCTGTTCTTTTTGATAATCTGTTGGTGCTGCTTGTGCAATAGTGATGAGTTCACATTTGCCGTTTACCCGTCAGACAATAGGGTGGTGAGACTGTGATTAACTGAATAAGTACTATGAAAACTATTTAGGATATCGTAAAAAAAGCACAGTAAATTCTAATCTAAAGGGCTGTATTTCTTTCTTCCAGCTCTCATGTCATTGCTGAAGATGTAGGCCTCCGTCTACTGTGGTGGGACTGATGTGAGTAGCTTGGTAACACAAACAAATTATGTTCCGTTACTGGTTGCAGATCATATAATGATGAGTTCACATTTGCCGTTTACCCGTCAGACATTAGGGTGGTGAGACTGTGATTAACTGAATAAGTACTATAAAAACTATTTGGGATTATCGTAAAAAGCACCGTCAATTCCAATCTAAAGGGATGTATTTTTTTCTTCCAGCTCTCGTCATTGCTGAAGATGTAGGCCTCAGTCTACTGTGGTGGGTCCGAGGTGAGCGTTTCATATATTGTGCATCACCCATCAAATAGGCTGAAATATGTGGCTGTTTTTGTTTTTAGAGTGACTAATCAACTGCAGAATAAAATAACCACCCTAAATAAGACTATGTATGTTGCGTCTTATTTAGGTTGGTTATTTTTGAGCTCATGCCTGTAATGGCCTACCTAATGTTTAAGCACACTAACAGCCTGCTAATATTTACATATTCTTTGAAATGTGAGGATCAGAGATGTAATTTAAATGTATTTTGGACTTGCAGACAACTGGAGTGCTAAGGCCAAGAGGATGAACACCACCGGCACTGGCCCTTAGACACCTGAAGGTTGTCTATCGCAGATTCAGGTTTGTACTGTACTTAGTTGATGCCATTGCAGTGGAAGAGCTTGTATTGTTTGACATGTCCGTAACAACTAGATTAGGTGGCATTAGTTTAGTTGCCCAACACTATGCGACTTGTAATTGCTGTCAATTGTCTTGTCAATGATGCTACCAAATATAAATGTCTGAATCTGTCTGATTCTTCAGTGATAATAAATCTATTTACTGAGACACGACTTTGCAGCAATGAGGCACTAAGTAGATATTTGCTTATTCAATTTATATTGTGTATACCATGACTGCCTCTCAACAACAGTGTTGTAAACGGATGCATTGTATCTAACCGTAATGGGGTGCATACTTAGTTTATACTTGTCATTGGTTAGACATGGGTTAAGGTTAGGTTTAGGTGTGCTTCCCCGTGGGAGGTTAGGTTTTCTCAGTGGCATCCCACTTGTCCTGTAGTCAATCTAAAGATGTGACCCAAAGGAAATTGCAAAAGTAATCGTTTTTTTTTTAATGATAAACTGCCATAGCCACTTGCCCAAATGTGATGACGTCAGCCACATTTGGGCCTAATTTAGCCCAATGAGTGTTTTACTTTAGCTGTTTCTTTTGTTCAGGCTCTTTTAGCTTAGATTGACTGGACTACTGCTGTGACAATTGTTATTTGACACTGACATGCCTTGTGAACCAATGTAGGATGAGCCTCTAGTTATGAACCATACTTTAATTTATTTTATTTATTGTTCTTATAATTCAAGTTGTCACATTGGGGATTAGCTGGACTTCAGGATAGAAAACTATATTTAGGAACCACTACTTTAAATATTAAAAGTAAAAAATTAGCTGTTCCACTGTATCAAAATGTATTTTCTTTCCTCTGTTTTCCTAGGAATGGCTTCCGGGAGGGGACTACCCCTGCCTAAACCAAGGCGGGCAGCAGTTGGCCCGTCCGGTGCCCCGCGTTATTCGTTGCCACTTGGGCAAAGCTAACATGTTCTCCTGGTGACTTTTTCAGTTGGCTTTCAGTGTTTCTGCACTGTTGGTGCAAAAATAAATGTGTCAGTTAATTTGAGTCTTCTCGTCTTTTGATATTTTTGCATCATTGCTTCAGAAACTACTTTGTCACATCATTGTTCAAGTATAAAACCTGGTGGTGGTTTCTAGCTATACTTGTAATGATACACATCTTCAATGTCTTGGTTGACATTTTTATCTCGTGTCAAACACGGTAACCACGCTTTTCTTGACATTAATTTGAGCTTTAAGGGACATTCACACTGAACACTGTTCACTTGTATGTTTAAAAAAATATATAGATGGTGTAAAGTACTGTTATCCACTTGGCTTGGAATGATTTTTAAAACCATAGTGAGTGGCCCTTTGCACAGGTTTCTCAATTCATTGGTAATTGAAGCAAAATTGTCATCTGTTTCGAGGGTGTTCAGAAACTTTCGCAAGGTCATTCACTGACTTCAAGTCACTCATACAAGTTACAAGCTGTAAAATTGTTGTTTCATGTTCCTCAAGACTGCCAACAAATACAATTTACATTGAAACCGGCTGTGTTCCAATAAAAGAAGAATCGTATACTACACTATCCTTTTTCTACATTTTGCAACAGTCTTGGCAGTTGATTGGTCAGACTAAAAATGTCGTGATCAGCATATTGCCAAGTGTATTTCTCCACCAGCTATCTGAATACAGCAGTCTTTACAGCACAGCAGTCCACAGCTGGGTGCACTACAGAGGAAGTGTGGTTTTTCTGCCAGATGAATGTGGTTACGGTAAGCTCTTTTCCACAAATGACCACATCACCATTAATCAAATGCATCCAATCTGGCTTGTGATTAAGTTCCTCTGACCTGGAAAATTTGTTGCACTTTACCCTATGGTATATGGCTTGTGATTTAGATGATGGAAAGTGAGTTGTCATGTTTTTCCTAAAGTTTATTTTGTCCTGGGAAGCAACTTTGATTACCTAGAAAAGTACTATAAATCTTGTATTATGTTTATTCAGCACAATAAATGCATCAAATATGATTTGTCTTGTCTGGCTTTCTCTGGGAACACTTGGATTTGCCATATATGAAGGTAGAGGGTATACAGATTGTTGCATTATTTTAAACTACGTACGTACCCAGAGGACCAAACAAAGGACATTCATATTTCTGAAGTTGTGGCGAAAAACGTAATGAATTTAATGATGAGCAATAAGTTGATTTGTGTTGTCTAGTGGCTGATCAGCTACTGTACCTACCCATTACTCCTCTGTGATGTATGTTTCTGCCCCGGGTGCGTAGGCGTAGATGAAGTGGAGGATGTTCTGGTGGAGTTGCTCTAAGGTCACGTCTCGCCTGAGCAACGAGTCGGGCTCACACAGGTCAAAGGGAAACACTGCGTCAGGTGGGATAACGAGAGCTGAGGTCCCTGTAGGAAGAAGCGGCCATCCCCAGACATATTGGTCAGTTATTGGCCTACATGAGCATATTTGTTAAGTGAAAACTGAAAAGGTGTATCTATACTGTACCAGTGATGCAAATAGTCTGCATCCTTAGACTCACTAAATTAAGAAGGGACACAATCATGTCACCCTCTGGGTTCCTGCGATGCTATACTGTACTCTTAACGTTGAAGTAGGGCTCATAATGTCCCTGGGACCCATCTAAAAGACCACCCCTGGATCCCGGGACACATTACATTGAAAACATTTACATCACTGCTGTATGTAAAATCTACAGAAATGCAATTTATTACAGTTCAGACCAGAGTTGAATTATGATGCAACAATAACAGGACAAATGTGAGGCCATTGATGACTACTTATATATATAGAAAAACATCAAATGTACCATGTCGGAGGGTGATGGAGTTTTCACAAAGGAGCACAGCAACAACTGCGTCTTCCTCCAGCACGGTTCTTCTTAGACATAGTTTACAGTGGGCCTCAGCCAGAGAGATCCTGGGACAATTGTTTTTGTATAATGAGTGAATGGTACAAAATACAAGTACAGCATTAATGTAATTAAAAATGAATGAATGAATTCAATTTGTATTTGTGTCATGCCACTTTGGCCCATCCCATATGGGATTGACACATTTAACAAAAAATAAATAGAAAACTGACATTACAATCCTTCCTGTTCATATTACGTCTTGTGTCCATACTCCATACACAACAAATGAACATATGTACAGTATGTGAACAAAATGAAAACAAATAAGATGGCCCTCATTGACCAGGCATTTTCAAGAGATAAGGCAAAATGTCATTTTGAAAGATATTTCAGTTTCTCTGCGTCATCCAACCACACACATTCATAATTTGGGTCCAATTATAAAAAAGTCTGATTGATAGAATGGGCAATAAACATTTCATTTCTTTATATCACACAAACTACATAATCTATCCTCCTCAACCGTGCCTACATATTTAGTATCTGATTTGGGAAGGATCCTTTTTGACAGATTATACAGTATCGTTTTCTGGACCATAGAATGCTTTATCTCACAATATGATAGATATGATTCAGCCTACCATTACTGTGAGTACCAGTAAGGAGCACATTCGTTATTTTTTAAATGGGTAACATTTTGTTGTACACCCTCAGCTGAAAATTGGTTTATTTTCATAGATTTCTTTTCTCATAATTTTTCAACACAACACAGAGTTTTCTAAACAGTTATCCTAACTATGAAAAATAAATAAGTCTTCAGAGGGTAAGACCTGCATATTAAGGCATAACAGTAAGGACAGTGCTCCACCTTGTGGTGGATAATATTACATCAATACTGTCCTGAAATGCAGCAGGTAAATTTGAACAATTCAGATCAAAATAAGTCAAGGAAAAGCCGTAAATAATGAAAAGCCCTTACAGCAATTTGATAGACGCCACTGACACCTTGACCCCTTTACATTGGTCTGATCGGATCCTACGACTGGCCATGTAGTATCCATGGATCATCTTTGCTGCTCCATGACTGAGTTCCACCTGCAATGCCTGTGCATGGGCCAGCAACTTGAAGACAGAATTTAAGATGGCAAATATGAGGTCGGATGCATAGATAGTGGTACTGGTAAAAGAGTGTGTACTGTAGTAAAAGTGAAAATGTAGTCATTAAAACGTATATATTTGATTTTGTTCACCTCCCGGTAGTCTTGTGTGGTGTACATCGTGCAGGACGAGTAAAGGGGCTCTCCTGGCTGGACTGCCTGTCTGAGGGTGTGGAAAGTCTGGGCAAGCAAGGCCTGTTCTCCCCTGACATCCCGACATTGGATCACCAAGCCAAAGGCTTCTGCCAGTGGAGCTGGAACTGGGCCCATTTCCTGCACATGCAAAGCATCCGAGGACCACTATGTTTCACATGCAGATTCTGAGACCATTCCTAAAAATGTTGTTTTTACAAGTGTTAAACCTGCCCTGTATATAGAAAGAACTGAGTCCATCCTACTTTGAGACAAAAGGCAGCCTGAGATGACCTAACGAGAACGACAGCTCTCTTGGAGCAGAACTATGGCACCTAGCTTTGAATGAGGAAAATGTATGTGTTCTGAAACTACTGTATTTATTATTGCTATGGTAACACAGTTTATTGTCCTCTGTGCATTGGGTCTTTGTAAGTTCTACAGGGCTCTGCTGGGAGGTAATTTGTGTTATGAGAGAGACCAATTAACCATTTCCTCCAGGGAAAGTAGATTGTCTCAACTTCCTGATTTAGCCCTTTTTCCTGCAAACAAATTTCTGGCCGGTTGAGGTTTCACATTTCTTGAACTCATGTGACAAAATGTCCCAAGCAATCGCCATTCCACTGACATTGTGAGACCCTACAATTCACTTTAAGTTTGTCTCCATTTGTATAGCTGCTGAGGTTCAACCTGAACAACACATTTTGCAGTGAGCCTCAGAGGTGCAATGTCATGATGTGCTGTGTCATGGACTGACCGCTGTTCCCAGCAGGATACATTCTGTTCTGCCAGATCGCCGGGAGGCATCCATAGTATCTGCCAGTGCCCAGAAGCTGCACTGGACTGGGAAGGAGAGCTGCTGGTCAGCATCTTCACCATACTTCTTCCCTGGGATGAACACAGACACTGTGCGACTCTCAAGGACTGAAAGAGTAGATAAGAGATGGAACATCAATGGCACATCAATCAGCTCCAAATCGAATGAATACAATATTCCAGCACAATAATGCTGTACCTATCGATATTAGTGCTTGTAATGCACACTACTGTGGTACGTCGTAATAAAGTAATATCAATGAAGCTGTCTTCACCACCTGACTGAACAGCATCCATTTTGTCCCGTCGGTAGCAGCCCAGGTCTCCCAGCATACAGATTCCTCCGGTGGCCAGCAGGGCAGAGCCTGCATGGATGTTGGCAGTGCCTGCTCCATGTTTGTCCCGGGAAAGAGAGGCAAACATCTCCCCCGAGGGCTGATGCCTGACACCACGCCCTGCAAGGTCCAGGGCGTGTGCCATCAGTCTGAGACACAGACACAGACACAGACACAGACACACACACGCACGCACGCACGCACACACACACACACACACACACACACACACACACACACACACACACACACACACACACACACACACACACACACACACACACACACACACACACACACACACACACACACACACACACACACACACACACACACACACACACACACACACACACACACACACACACACACACACACACACACACACACACACACACACACACACACACACACACACACACACACACAAAATTTAGTTGATCAATACAGGGTAATAAAGTGGATTTTGAAATGGATTTGCATGTCCAGTATATGCTAAATGTACTGTCTTGTGTTTGACTTTACCTGTCTATTATGAGAGTGTCAGTGGTCAGGGCAAGAAGGTCCAGGCTGTGAAATATGTCTGTTGCATCTGCTCTGCTCTGAACTAAGCTGAGCAGCAGGCTCAGCTTCAGTGTATTGTACAGGCCTGGCGGGACAACTGACGACCCAAATGAGTTGGCCACCACAGCGGAGAACCTCCACGGAGAACAGGCTGTTGCCTTCAACAGAGCCTGGAAGTTGTCACTGACCTTATGTGGGTCTGTTGGCAGTGGCGAAGAAAAATGGCGGATGTTTAAGTAGTACTATAATTAATGATGCTGCGTGTAGAAAGTTCTAGCTTGTGAAGTGTTATGATGAATTGGAATACATGTGGTGTCAGAGGTATATTCTGAAGTTTCTCAATTAATCACAGCATTCCTGAACAGCAACTGGTATTTCAGTTAGATTAGGAGCAAGGTTTTACTGCGAGTTGAATTTACCATATTCACAGAGAGCCATCACACTCAACTATATGAATAGTAAATTAAGTCCTTACACACTGGCTCCAACGGTTGGACACTATTGGCCTCTACACTCCAGATAATGTTGGGCCACTGGTGCACATGTGCAGGAATGCCCAGCACCCTGTAGATACGTCCGATTCTCATGGAGTTACAGAGTTCATCTGTATGAAAAGGGGAAACAAAGCAATAGCACTCAAGGGGGTTGTTCTGTACCCGTCTGCTGATTATTGAAGAAACATGCATGCCACCTACACACCACTGCCAAGAGAAACACAGAGAGAGGCCTTCAGAACAAAGATTCCACTATGTGAGAACCGTGCAGCCAGCTAATGAGTGTTCCTTGCACTTATTAACATATATGTTTAGTAACGGGAGCCCTGTGTATTGAATTCCTTCGTGCGACTAGGTCAACACTATATGCTAATTCCGGTACAGAGATTGGCTGGTCTCTCCAGACTAATGGCTGGACCATGTTATTAGAGGGGACAGGAACACCTAATATCTCACCAAGGGGCACAACGTGTGGTAGGCTACTAAAAGATCTATTCATTTGAACTCTCCCCTACTAGGTTTGTGTTCCAAAATTAGGCACATTTAGAACGTTAGCCTGCACAACCAAGTTTTTCACCCACCTTACTTGTAATATGTTGTGACAATAAAGATTGATTCTGAATTGAATGGAAAAACCTCAAGTCATCTGATTGTCTGTCAATACAAGCTAGTGAATCTACTACTACAACCTTATTATACATAATCATTATACTCAAATCTTTCCAGATTTCTCAAATAAAATATTTACCTATGCAAGAATTTGTAACAGTGTCTTTAATAGTATAACTCAAGCAGTGAAGAGGACTATGTATGTATTTGATACATGAATAATGATGTACATTACAGTGCAAATGTGCCATCAAGTGTTACACATATGTAATAAATAACGTGGTGTACCGTTACTCTTACCTCTTAAAAACAGCGTGACAGATTGGTACCTGAGTGAGTTTTGTGGCCAGACACTCAGGCTATCCAATGCTTTTACATGGATCAATTCCACCAGCTGTTTGTCTGTTATATGCACATGTGGTACATAGGGAAGAACATGCACACAAAAATATAAACACACAACTCATTCAAACAATAAAGCGCACAGTAATTGAGTTGGGCTACCTCACTCTCACCTCCCAGCACTCTGAACTTGACGTCCTCTTTTAGAGGAGAACTGCAAATGAGACAGCTGAAGTCATTCCTCACTGTTGCTGACTCAGTGGCCCCCGGGGCATGGATTCGGACGTGATGGAACCCTAAACGAAGCAAATCCGTGCAACACAATCACCTACAAACAACTGAGTTTTTAAATACATATTTCCTGTGTAATTATTATGGGCTTGCAAATTACATAAAACACTGGCATCAGAGTATTAAATGTGATTAAACATTCAGATTAGCTCTAGTTTGTTTCCATAGCTATGGCTTGTAGAGCACATTACAGAGCTGCCCTGGTGGAGAACAATGTCTGTCAGGGTAATGTTAATCACTCCCAGACCAGTGGTGGAAAGGAACCAAGTACTGGACTTAATTAAGCAAAGGTTTTAGGTCAATTTACTTTACCCGAGTATTTCCATATTTGATACTACAATTATTTGAAAGCTTTAATGACAAGATACTTTGTACATTTAATATTAATTAAAAACTGCCAATGTGAGCTTGTAGATTGTCTATTTTGGAATAAGTTTGACACATTTTGAGAGATTGCAGTGCTTTTATCTATTATACTTTTGAATGTAGACGTTTTACTTGCAACAGAGTATTTCCACATTGTGGCATTGCTACCTATACTTAAGAAAAATAAATCTGTGTAGTATACTTCCTGGTCCTAGAAAGGGGTAAGTAAGTACCCGTTGAGCAGGGGCAGTCATCATCAGTGCAGAGGAACCTGGCCCCTTGGGTGTACTTTGTGATCCTAGTCATGGCAATGACCAGGCCCTCCATGGCAACCGGCCTCATCATGGGGCCGTAGCCACCAGGGAAGGCACACAGGTCCAGAGTGTATTCAGGAAATGGCGGCAGGTGTGTCAGCTTCAGGATTATATTAACCTCAGAATGAACAAGGACATGATATAAGATGTGTGAAACTACAGTAGCTTACACATGCACTGCAGCCATATGCTGTCTGTACTTGTGATAATTAATACATTATGTAATGTATGACTTAGTCGTTGACCAGAAGGTCATGCGCATTTTAATATCACCCATACCTGACTTTCTGTGTGTATTCTTTCAATCAGGTTAAGTGTCTTTATTGAAAGGAAACAAACCTGAAACAGAGTATACAAAAAAAGGAAACGCTTACTGAAGACTTGGACATCAAATAGAATTTGGGTGGTAACCAGGTGAACTGACTCCCGAACTGACTCACAGACTGAAACAGAGTGGTTGCTTTGAGGGGCTCATGGAGGATGCAGTCACCCAGGATGGGATCCAACTCTATCACATCAGAGGGATTGACACTGATGCAGAACCTATACACAGCTTCATTCTGCTGGGGGTCTAGACAAGGCAAGAAGTGGTGTCTGTGAACGTTGCAGAAATGACTGTCTACTCTTTCTAGTTTCTAGACTGAGACATTGAAAAATGAAAAACAAAATATGACCAAAAAACACTTTAAGGACAGCTGGGGCCTTATGAGATGAATACAAAAGTAATATCAACATCTTAATACTGTCCAATACTTAGATAGGGAGGGGGGTGAAATTATGACAGGCAATTACAAAATATGACCCCCCCCCCCCCCCAGTCAAAAAACACTTGAAGGACATGTGTATGCGATGTCACTGAGCAGTATGGGTGGGAGGGTTGAGGGTTTCCTTTCTCTTTTTTGTCCTTATCACCAAATGTAAATCATATCATAATGTTTGTGTAACAATTTATAATCTGTTCTCAATAAAAACCTATTTGACAAAAAAAACAAACACTTGAAGGATAGCTGGGGCCTTATAAGATAAATACAAAAGTAATATCAACATCTTAATACTGTCCAATACTTAGATAGGGAGGGGGTGAAATTATGACAGCCAGTTTAATACTGCCATCAAAATATGACCATGTCAAAAAAACACTTTGTGTTGAAATAGACTTCTAAGGTGTGATTTGGGGCCCTAAAGATTAATACAAAAGTAATATCAACATCTTAATACTGTCCAATACTTAGTTAGGGAGGGGGGTCAAATGATGACAGACTCTAGAACAGTTCTTCTCAAAGTGGGGTCCAGGGACCCCCAGTGGTGGGGGGGGTTTGTTTGACCGAAGAGCTAAATTAGTTTTACTTCCGTAGCCTATACATACACATCACAGGCAGCGGCCTTACCGTTGAATGGCGTGCAGTCTTCAGCAAGTTTGAGAAGGCCACCACTCCTATCTAAATAGAACAATACGGATTCTTTTAAGGATAAAATATCGCCCATTTTCCTTCCATCTAATTTAAACTCACTAAACGGTCAAGAGAACAGGCTAGCTAGAAACTAGCTTAATGGATATCTATCTATAGCCTGGCTAATAAGACAGACTAATGTGATATCACACTTTTCTTTTTGCCAACGGCTGATTAGCCAGGGTAATCTATCTAGGCTACGTCATGAAAAGCTCGCGCTTTTACCCGTTGCCACGGTGACCATTCCTCGAGCGTTTTGTGTAACTTGTGTTATCATTATTAGTCCATTATTTCCATGTCATTATTTTAAACTGTAGGGTATTAACTGATGTTATTTTGTTGAATACGTTTTTGTTAAAGTAAAGGGTTAAATTACTATATTCAGAATTTCTGATAGTAATAATAGTGTTTATTCAGTGGTCTCTCACTCCAGACCTTAGTATATTTGAGTCTAAGCTCTTTAATAAACACAAAATAAATGTTCAGGTAGGTGACAACATTTCAGCCAATCAAGTAGCTATTTGAGCCATAAAAGAAAAAGTTCCAGCTCCAATTTTGGAGTCATCAATTGCAATTCCAAATCTGTATCCTGTCTGGGTTCTTGGTATCCCATGCAGTTTCAGAAAATGCATTTTCTGTTTAATAAAAAGTTGGAGACTCCTTATTTTAACCAAAGAAAATCACTTACACTATATATTTAATAAAAGTAAATGATAAATTATAATATATTATTGTAAGTAATCTTTCTGTATCACACAAACAACTCAAAATGAATCCAGACTGAATTTATATTATGTTTAATATTGCCCAGCAGTAGTCTACTCTTGATTGCCTGGCAATTATTGTACATTTGTCATGATCAATAAATGAGTTACTTTAAAGTGAGATGAAGGATAAACACAGTAAACAAAATGACATTGATGTAAGTATTTGCTAAGACATAAGTTCAATGAAAAATATGAAATACATATTATGTACATTTATATCAGAAAATGCATTGACCTGTCAACCATAATGCTATATACAGTGACCTCAAGTATTCCCAATTTCCAGCTGAAAGCTAAATTCACTCTAAATGAATATTATAGCTCTTTACAGTAAATACAACAAGAACACTTTCTACAGTTCATCTCAATGCAAAATATGTGGTGACATTTAATGTCCTGAAAGTAGATCTACTTTCATAGACATGTACTTTATATATTGACTGACAAAATGTGTTCATTTTACCAAGAGAATTACATGAAGACCCCCCTCCCTACATACACACAACAAATGCTCATTTTAGGAACAACCAATGAAGTTGCATATGTTATTAATAAAGAAAGGTGGTCCATATTTCTTAAAAATACAATTTGTTATATAAATACAATTTGGTAAAAAATAAACTTTTTTATACACATTCTTGCCAAATTCTTTCGTAAGTGCTATGTTTTCTCAAATGCTCACTTTGGTCTCTCTGAATGGGTTAATCCAATAATCCATGGTATAAATTCTTCCCTTTAATCAAAACAAGACAAGTTAAGGCAAGTCAAGTACGCTTGGGAGGAAGTTTCATAAGAAGGAATCATCTGAAGGTGGTGCATAGGAAAAGCCCAGAAAGGCGTCATCTGCCTCCATTACACTGGCATTGACTATGGCATGTTCAGGAGACCAGCAGACAGAGTTGGGGACTGTCTCATCTGTGAACTCAGGGTCAAAGTTTGTGATGTCATAGGGAGCATTCTATGAAAGCACAGGGAAAAGATGGAAAAAAGGGAAGGTTAACATATTATTAAAATACATATGGCATGCCATGCATATACGATTATAAGCAATTATCCATATGAGATATTATGACATATAAAGGACATATTTACCACATTTGGTGTGAATGGAGGAGGGATTTTCTTCTGTTCCAAGTCATCCCAGTTGATGGAGGAAAAGAAATTGTGTGCTTTGATCTCATTCTGAAAATAATAATAATAATTAAACATAAGTTTTTATTTGTCAGTAAGCAGGCCAGTAGTATTGAAGTATTGACAATAAGTATTGACTAGTGTGCGTTTATAGATTATCCACCAGAGGGAGACAAATTGAAAATATGGGGAAAGCTTTGTGGAGAAGAAGACAGACTCCATTCAACAAAGACAAGTGGATGTGCAGCAAGAAACATCACTTACAAAGTCATCTCTGGATCCGAGTCTGTGAGCACCATCTTTTTCCAGCAGTGCCTGGAGGAGAGACCAGGCTGTGCTGGACGCGCCAGGGCGCATGGTCAGAGGCTTGTGGAGTATGTTGTCATACATCTCATGTGTGTCCCTGCTGTAGAATGGAGGCTGGAAAATGAAAGAGACACAAACTGTATATGTGTATGTATGTGGGAGTAACTGGCAGTTTTGTGGTCAAAAGAAACATTATCAAGGCTTCAAGCAATAACATAACTCATTTTCAACAACAAAAAAGATGCTGCTTTAGTGTGTACCATGGTATTAGCTATTAATCGAACATCTTTGTACAGTTCTATATCACTCTGTGGCATATCTTTCACACACAACAGAATGTAAGGTGAAGACTTAATTATGGAGGAGAGAATTACTCCACAGAATTTCTCTGTGGAAAAGTCCATCTTAAAGGGACAAAACGCCAAGCTGCTGAAAGATGACATTGATGAACATGTCTGTCAGTCTGTCAATTGCTTTTATGATAGGCATCAGAAATGTATAGTTTAAAATCTTCAAATAGCATAAAGGTGTGGTTTAATGAGATTTTGTAATATTTCTATGCCCTATTATGATAAACAGCAAAGGAGGACAGGCAGAGCTTGACACTGACAAAGCTTGTTGAAAACGGGGCACAGTGCCTAGATGCATAGAAGGAGGCATGAGGTCAGTCCGCTGTCCCCCTGTTCCTGGCAGAGGAAGTGTAGCGCCCAGGATTACATTAGATAATTGGCACTGGGTGAAAAAACTGGGTTGCAAAATCGTGGGATAAAATTGAATTAAAAAAAAAAGCTTGTTGAAAACTTTGCATAGCAACCGCCTTGTTCCTTGTTCATGGCTTTTCATACTGTATGAGTCATTGCATATTCAGATAACGATATTGTCACTGAACATAATCAAGCTCTTTAATATTGTATCCTTCCTTATTACTCTTGAACTGTTGATTTAGGTCTTTTGTGTAAGTGGGCGAACACAAAGTGAAATGGTCCTGTATGTGATTCAGTTTCATAAGTATGAAGAGATGGTACACAGGAAAAACTCACCAGGCCAAATAGCATTTCATAGAGCACTGAGCCCAGGCACCACCAGTCTACAGTGTTGTCATAGGGCTGCTTCCGCAGAACCTCTGGAGCAAGATACTTGTATGATTGAGAGGGGAAAAAAGCATAAAAACATAAGATTTCATATCTGCTTTTGAATAAAAGAAAAAAGAACAGAAATTCACAATTATGAATTAGTATGACTAGTTTAAGTTTATTATCCTGGAGAACCTTAGGCAACATACAGTATGCTGTGCATATTATGGCTCCAAGAAAATATACTGTAAATTAGATCTTGTCTGATTATTAACCACATTTTATTCCAAAGACTTAGTTAATAATTGTAACTTTGACACAGATGGTGAGACTTGTGTGTAAAACATTGACAATAATGGCAGACAACATATCTACACAACTGAATGCTCGGATACCTCAGGTGTCCCACAAAATGTTGATGTGGTATCAGCCTGGGAGATGCCTTCCTTACATAATCCAAAGTCCGTCAAAACTATATGTCCCTATAAAGAGAGGAGACAGGCACATTTTTAGACCGTGACTGCCGTACAAGCTGTTCATTATCCTGGGCACTGAGGGATCTATTGTTTCCATGGAATGTTGGCCATGTTAGACCCCCCACCGCCACCGCCACCACCAGTCACTGCCCCCTCACTTTCTCAATGAGGCATACCAAGAAAAGCATGGGTAAGGCCTAATCCAATCACATATTCTACTCGGCTGAAACTGTAAATGACTGATACACTTGTTCATTCGATGGTGGCTGAAAATGTACGTCTATGCAGTGTATATTCGGCAGGTAGCTAGGTAGACAAACAGGAAGACCTATCATATGCAGCCATTATTGTTTGAGCAAATCTGTATACAATTCCTAGCAGAGTGCAGACCCCAAATCAATTAAAACTTTCAAATGTGCAAACTGAATCCAATACTCACTTCATAGTCAAGAAGGATATTTTCTGGCTTTAAGTCCCTGCAACAATATAAACACAAACATATCTGTATTTATTTAGGAATTTGTAACAAAGGATGGAACAAATCACATCACAAGGATACTAGTTAAGGTAATATGAGGACATAGGCTACTCTTGTGACAGATAATTGCATTCACATGTTAGTTAAACTACAATTTCACATTTGTACACATGACTGCATGCACAGATAACTTAATAAGGATTAGTGCTAAGGGCTAGTAAAAGCAACTCTAAAAAAATCTAAAAGTTCTTCAGGTTCTGTTTGTAGGACTACTGAGTAACTGTCAAGGGATCTTAACTTCGCCATTCATAATGTTATTGTGGGGGGCAAGCTAGACAAGCTGGAGAAAACATGCACGTACGTACCTGTAAACAATATTGAGAGAGTGTAGATATCCAAGTGCACTTGCCATTTCAGCAATGTAGAATTTTGCTCTGGGCTCCAGAAATGTCCGTTCTTTTTGAAGATGGAAGAATAGCTAAAACAATAAGGTGCCGATTTAGATCAAGACAGAACAAAGCACACATATTTTTTACCAGCATATGATCAAGATTCATAAAATCAAGTGATTAGTCATGACCTGCATTGTCTAGTAAGAATAAGAATAACTCCTCATGAGTGCATTACAGTCAGCCAGCTTGAAAGCATTTACCAGACTGTGCCAACCTTAAATGAGCAAAAGTCTAATACCCAGCCACACATGATGGAACACATTAACATGTTACATTACAGACAAATGATGATGCACGCACGTACACACACTCCCCCCCCTCTCTCTCTCTCTCTCTCTCACTGTATGCCTTGTTTCTGCCAGTGCTTCAATGGTATGTGTAAATATGCCAATAAATATTTTCATAGAGTAACACTGACAAGTGGTCAGGAAGTATTTATTCTAATGTGGAAAATTCTGCTCACAGATTCCAGTTGTGAGCAAGAAAGAATACACAGCCATCACGGTGTCACTGTCATAACACAGTTGCATGTTAAAAACCTTTCTTGGAGGCTAAGGGGTGTATTTTGTTTATCCACGAGGTACCATATTACCTTATTACCATATTAGTATATTACATATACTGTAGGCTGGCATTGAAACGTGTGGTAACAACTTTGCAAAACAGAAGGGACTGGTTGGTCACGCTTGACCTGTCCGTCTGTGCGTGTGTGTGTTTGAGAGGAAGATAAAAATGCAATTATTACGCACTGATCCAAATAAGAGTTGATAACAAAGAGAGTAGAGTGTAGAGTGTGTGCGCACATGCATGTGTGTGAATGAGATCTATCTGCAAGTCCTTTGAGGATGAGGTGGCCAGGCTGGGCCCTGATTTTTCTCAAAAGAGGCATTTGTTCAAGCAACACAATAAACGCTTTTCTAAATTAGCATCGGAAAGATGGTTTCTCTTTGTTTGGAAAATGTATTTTTCTAAACTTAAGAGTCATTCACAAGCAGTAGACAAGTCGCAGGAATCAGCCCAAGGATTGGTGCATGATGCATCATACTAAACTGATTCCGTCGGCTACACAGTCTGTATATAGCAGTGGCGTGTCTGATCCTTTTCGTCTTCAGACAGCAGCAGAAATCTCGTCTGCACTTAACCCATTCTGAACGGGAACCCGTTTTGGTGTCGGCATCATGTTATGCTTTAGCTATTGAAAAATAGCAGATCTACAAGCTCATAGCGCGCCACCGAGTGGCGCGCTACGAGCTTGTAGGTCTGCTATTTTTTGAAAAATCGAAGAACGACTGACATTTTTAGAATCTGATCTCGGGTCGGAATGGGTTCATCAGACCAGTGTGTGTCCAGTGGAAACCTCGTATGAATCTGATCTCAGGTCAGAATGGGTTAAGCTTCAGAAATGCTTAGCTTGTGTGGATGCCACCGCACTACTTGATCAATGAAAGTGTGTCACTACTGAAAAGCTATTTGATTCAGCAAACAGAGTAGCTATCACCATACATACACCATGCACACGATGCCTGGGGAGTCAGAGTGGTACAGGGGAGTAAAACAAATGTGTAAGTGGGTGGAAACTCATCATTTAAAAATGTGGACAGGACTTGTACTACCCTCATATAATGGCTCTGATCACATGTTCCTCCAGGAACATGTGATCAGTCTGGCAATGCCAGGCTACATGGAAAACGCCCACAAGCGGGACTGCAGGCTTGACACTCAGGGCATATGCAAACTTAACTATTCCAAGGTGTGAGAGGTGAGGAAAGTGCTTTACTGTAACGAAATGCATCCTGGTTTCAGTGTTCAACCAGGACCACAGTAGAATATTAAAGAGATATGTGTAGCAACTCATAATGTAATAACTGCTCATAATGTAATAAGGGCTCATAATGTAATAATTTAAATGTAATAAAAACTCATAATGTAATAATCGCATGAGCGCATAACGTAATAACAGATTTTTCTATAATGTAATAATGTGTTATGTGGGAGTGGCAGTTCATAATAATAAAAGTTCATAAATATGACAGTGTAAGACTTTTCTCACCAATATGGGCCATTATTACATTATGAACTGCCATGTGTGCGTTCTTAACGCAACACATTATTACATTATTACATTATAGAAAAATCTGTTATTACGTTATGCGCTCATGTTTTTATTACATTATGAGCAGTTATTACATTATGAGTTGCAACAGATGTGTAACATTCAAAATATATAGTATAGAATATAGTAGTTTAATGCATCAAACAATCTAGGTTAAATTCAGACTCATAGGCCTGTTTGTTTACTCACTACTGTAGTACATGTTACTTCAACATCATGCATCTCTCTCTATCTATGGAAGCAGTGTGTATTATTGCTATTCTGGGTTTCTCCTGGCCCAGTGACTCATTGCTTCATGAGTGCATCATTCATAAAAGTACTCACTTCTCCACCATTGATGAAATCCAAGACAAAGTATAACTTGTCTGTAGTCTGAAAGGAATAATGCAGCCCAACCAAGAAGGGGTGTTTCACATTCTTCAGCAGCACGTTGCGCTCTGCCATGATGTGTTTTTGCTAATTTAAGAAAAAGAAAAAGTGATTTATTAAGCATCAGCAAAAACTTCTATTGTATATGGCTAGGGTCAGGGGGATAGAGTACATACAATTACCTCTCTTCTGTTGAGAATGACCCTTTTTTGTAGGACTTTGACAGCATAATACTTTCCATCGTGTTTCCGCTTTGCAAGGAAAACCTTCATCACAGGGGAGAGAAAGCACTGTGTCAACTACACAGACAATAGTTGCCTACATGCAATAACGCAGTGTGGCTAAACAGTTAAGAGACTCTCACTTCCTCACCCAGAGAGGTCATTACATGCAGAAGTAAAACTGCTGTGTTATCCAACAGACACAATGAAATGCTCAAAATCACCTGCAGTGGTTCAAGTAGCTGCTTGACCTACATACATTCAATTAATTAAGTTTCTGTCCACATTATTAAAAGGCAGGGTAAGTGATATTTTCTGGTTAAAACAAAAGTACAAAACGTTTGTTGTTAAAAGGTTAAATCGCTATATTCTGATAGTAATCATTGCTATAGAGTGTTTGTTGAATAACAGGGTCTCTCCGGCATGTACAGAAAAAACATTTTCAGGTAGGTGACAACATTTCAGCCAATCAGGAGAGTATGTTTCTCTGACGACTTTGTGTCACAATTCCACTTCCGTTTAATCTGTTTTCTGACTGCGTTCTCCATCTTGATTGGATAAAATTGGTATCCCAACCTGAAAATGCATGATTAGATTTTTTTTCTCTGATGATCCTGTAACAGTTACAAAGCTGCTTTATATTTAAATAAAGTAAACTATTCATCCTTCCAGGAGTCCAGATTGAAAGTGAAATATTAAGTTGTTGTTTTTCCTACAAACAAGTCCTTGTGGCTTTTTGTATAAAATGCAATATCAAAATGCAATATCATCAGTGTATAATACCACTGTACTATTTACAAACTGTTAGTAAAGTATTCAATCAATTCCTTATGACACACATACCTTTCCAAAACTCCCTTTTCCGATGACCTTTAGAAAATCAAAGTCTGTAGGCTTAGCACTGGAAAAAAAACAAAATAATTATTGTTTTAAAACAAATATATTCATGAAAAACACAAGTCAGGGAATTTAAGTAGTCGAAGTATTTTCATTCTGATTGGGTTGCTGGGGAAAATGAATAGTGTACCGGTAGTTTAAATTAAGCCATTATGACTGGGAAAGTGTAATTTTAGGAATAAGACATATTTTATACTTGCTATTTTTTTAATTTGTGCAAAAAAGAAAAGAAAAGGAACAAAAAGAAATTGTCACACTAAAATCGAGTAATCAGTAAAATTAAGAAAAATGGAATGGGGGGGCACCCGTTCCCCCTAGGGAGACCGAAGCCCCCACCCAGCCCCCGGTGAAACGCAAAAATGTCAATAAAAGAAAAAAAGACTAGGACAGTGACGAGGTTAAAAAAGAACAATTGCAGGCATTGTTAGTGACTTTTCTTTAAAGCACATTTGCGTAGAACTTACTGTGGATTTCCAGACGGTCCCAGGTTAATGTTTCTGGAGGTAGAGTTGTTCTGTTAAACATATGAGAAAACATTACCTAGATCAGTGGCTATGGTGTGACTGGAGGCCATGTACTTTGGAGCAGTGAACACTCATCCATTGCCAAGGCTATACACTACAATTAAGGCCTAGTTCAGACCATCAAAGATTTGCGACAACATAGTTTTAGAATGTTGCAGAGAAACATCCCATCGGCTGATGCCGGCTAATTGAGTTGCAAGACTTGTCCAATCACAAGCAACAAATTGAAACACATTTCACACAATTGGGTTTCTCAAATTAACACACACACACACACACACACACACACACACACACACACACACACACACACACACAATAACAATCAAACTACCTCTTTACTAACCAAAGCTTTGTGCAAAGTCTGCATGGCGAGTCACTTACTTTGTCATCCTCATCCTCAGAACCATCTGAAAAGTTTTGGGTTTTGTCCATCTGTAGGAAGGCCCTCACATCCGGGCTGCAGAGTTAAAGGGGTACAGAGCAGTCACATTTACATGTTGGAACATCACTTTACCACATGGCAGTGCTCCATTGGATGAACCAAGTTTTTCTTCATGTCAAGATGAAACATGGATGATCCAATTTGATCTGATGCGACTCAGGCCATTGGAGTATTGACTGTAGATTTGATGGAGTCAGTCATTTAATGAAGTAGCAGTGAGTAAAATTATACTTACGTGTTGCAAAGCTGGGGATGCGTGACAAGCCGCTGGATAAACTCATGTAACCCTGTTCGTCTTTGCTTGATGAACTCTGTAGGACAAATGGGCATCGATAAGAATTGCTTTAATGCATTTGGGCATGGTCTCAAGGTTCAAGGTTATCTTTATTTGTCTCCCTTGGGAGAAATTTGTCTTGGAGACAGAGTCACAGCTGCATACAAATAACAGACACGTTCACATACGAAAATAAAAGACACCATGAAACACCAACATACACAAAACAGAGATATTGCACACATTCCCTTGACAAAGTGCAACTATAGCAATCCCTGATTGAGCATTTTAGTTGACAGGGGAACAAAAGAGTGTTTAAATCTATTATATACACATCGTGGAGTTCTATACCTCCTACCGGATGGCATTAGTTCGTACTCTCGGTACAGTACATGCAAGGGGTCAGATACAATATTCCGAGCCTGTCTCACCACTGCTTGTTCAAAGATGGTCTGGGGAGTGATGGGTGGGGTGGACATGCCCATGATCTTCCCAGCCATGTTTGCTAGCCTATTTACTTGAGACTTGTATTTCACAGTTAGATTACCAAACCAGCTGGATATACCGTATCTTAGGATTGACTCTATACTAGCTCTGTAAAAGGTCAACATGATATTTCTACTGACTCCAAAAAGCCTAAGTCTCCTGAGAAAGTGTAGACGTTGGTGTATCTTAGAACACAGTGTTGTAACATGCGTGTGCCAGTTCAGGTCCTCATCGATCTGTACTCCCAGATATTTATATGAGGGGACCTGTTTGATGTTATGGTCATGGACACTAATTATACTGTGGTCTCCTATGGACCTGGGGTCTACTATGACCTCCTCTGTTTTGTTTACATTTATTTTCAGATGGTGTAGATCACACCACTCTATAAACTTGTTTACTCCCTCTGTATGGCTGAGGATGTTATTATCACTCTTGAGCAGACTAAGTATCACAGTGTCATCGGAGAACTTGATAACAAATTGATTTGGATGTGAGCTGACACAGTCGTCCGTATACAAGGTAAACAGAAAAGAGGAACTGACTGTTCCTTGAGGCACCCCTGTACTACTCAGTGTCTCCTCTGAGAACACCGAGTTAAATCTCACCCTCTGTGGTCTACTAGAGAGAAAAGAAAAATACCATTTAATTATAAAGGGGTTCACATTTAACTGAGCCAATTTACGCAACAGAATATCTGGATGTATGGTGTTAAAAGCCGAGCTGAAGTCGATAAAAAGTAATCTGGCGTCTCAAATCTTAAATAACCTAACCTACAATATAACATGATCAAATTAGTTTGCTTAATGAGTATATATGTTTTAGAAAGAGTGTTAAGAGCACAGTGTGAAAACACTTTACTTACCTGGGTCAAAGTTGTCCCCAAATATTCTCTTGGCAGGGATTTTCAAGTTCATAGAAGGAAACTGCTTCCTTAACTGCATAGGGGGGAAATAGTCATATTTTTATACAAAAGTCCATGTACATAAAATACAAATAAAGTGTGTGATTAAGATTATCGCTGCACAACTCACTGTGTTGTAGAGTTTATCAAACTCTGCATATCGCCTGAAGACAAACCATTCACGACCATGTCCGACACATACCATCACTTTGTAAACCTGAAAAAAGGGAGCACAGCTCACGTTAGCATAAACTTGCCACAGTAGTATCTATTGCTATGGTGACACAACTCAAACCGCACCAATGTTTCGCCATGGAACTCCTTGCAACCAAACAGTTGCGAATAGTTGCATGAAACCATTATCCCCAATGGCAGTTGCAAGCAGTTGCATTGGTGTGGCATGACCTTAAAACGGTTTTGTTGCAAGGAGTTGCATTGTGTCGTTGGTGGTATGGTATGCTACTATGCTTGTGGTCAAACAGACAAATCTATGATTAAACACTGGTAGTCCGACTAGTCCGTAGTTGGGAATCCAGCTAAACCTTTTTGACTCAACTGGCTTGCAACTTGACTCGCAGAATTCTGAACTCACCGTGTAACGCTTCTTCTTATCTCTCTGCTCATTGTAGCAGGGAATGCTGACATTGGGGCAGTTGGCCACCTCCTCCATTATGGTGGCTTTCGGTAGTTCAAAGTGTTGAGAGGTTGCAGAGGGTCCAGTGCTTTAGCAGCCTTCCAGGATAGACCTCATCCAGACAACTGGACCATCGTCATGCAGGCTCTGCCAAAAAGGAAAAATATAAGCCGTTGTTAATAAGGACCCCAACAAGAGAACGAATTGTTTCTTACATAGGAATTTGAAACGCAGTCTGTCTGCCCAGTGCCCACTAAGCAACATTTAAACCTGCCACATCCTGACCATGAGTCAACGTCAACACACATGCATGTCACATGCACACACAAACCAAGCTAACAGAGAGAGAGGCAGCTTCCCTGCGCTTTCTGGAGGTGTTTCACAAACATAAAACACTCACACCAGGCACGTACAACCCATTCTCCCTCTACCTCACAGATTCTCTTTCTCTCTGATTTCGTATCTTCATCTGTCAGATTTTAAATATAATGTTCTATTATTGCAAAATGTGCTTAAATATTATATTTAATAAAAATCAAAAAGTATCAAATCAAGAAAATTGTAGCCTACTGGCCATGTGGCTCTCACCTGTCACAATCATGATGCTCAGTGCGCTGACATAAACTCACAAAATGTTTGAAAATCTGTGAAACGTGTGAAGTAGTAGTAGTAAGTAAGTAAGTAGCCTTGCCGAGCCATGAGGCCCATAGGGCAGGAGCCTATCTCCTGTTTCTGTAGCGTGAGGCAGCTTGATGTACAAGTACACCCCCTCGACATGACGCTAGTATGTCGCAGGGACTTACCCCCAATCCAACCCTTGATGCCGAGTGTCAAGCAGGGAGGCATACAGATGAACAATTATGCAAAAGTAATTAAGTAATTGCGATTTATCTCAAGTAATTGTGATTATCTCAAATAATTGCGATTAGGCGATGTAGAGGCACAGGTCTCCACCAGGGCAGGTCAGGTTGTGGCCTCCCGGTGGCGCTATAATAGGCCAATGTGAAAAGGGTGCCATTTGTTCTTATGCCTTTGATGGCAAATTGGATGATTTGAGGCATTTTGTTCCAAAAATGGTATACGGAACAGGCCAATGTGAAAAGGGTGGGATATATTCCTCAGCCTAGTAGGGAAGTGTGTGAAAGATTTCGCGTAAATTGCACGCTGTGTTCATGATTTGAGGCCAGTCCTGCAAACTTTGAAAGCCAATGTTAGCCAATTAGGATGGAATATGAAATATCAGACAGATCCGTCTTGAGCACATGACTATAGAGTTACAACGATTTGCGGGATTTTTTTGACAAAATCTGGAGGAGTAATAGCAAAAAAAATGTTTTACATAAGTCGGCCTCCTGGTGGTGCTATAAGAGGCCGTTCTGGAAAATTGGCAGAGGTTCATCGTTGGCATCTAGGGAGTGTGTATGCAAAGTTTGGCATGGATCGGGCCAACGGAGCTGGAGATTAGCTGGTAACGGACGGACGGACACACGGACGGAGTGCAAAACATACTCTCTCCCCGTGCCTTCAGCCTGGTGGTGACAGTACTACCAGTTTGAGAGATTATAGCTACGCACACGCACACACACACTCTCAATCATAGACTTTTAGCCTCTTGTATAGCCACATTGTAAAGAGGTAGTCTACCACCACAATGGTGTCAGTATAATATTAGATGGGCGGCAATATTAAAAGCCTCCATCAGAGCAATTCTGTACTTTAATACTTTGCTACTTATATTACTAGCAGCAACAACACATGCATGCATGTACCCACACGCACGCCTTTTAACCCTTTGTTTGAACCCCAGCATCCCTATTCTGGGGAACATTTACCAAAAATAGCCGATCTAAAACGTGACACGTTGTGTGAGCATATAGAACTGCTATTTTGTGCCAAAGAGATTTGTGTGTAGATAGCTCTGTCCAACGCTATGGACCAGAGCTACCTTAATTCCTGAAAGAGTAATATTTGCAGTCATTACAACTGTATGAGCTACTTTAACCCAGTAGTTCTGATTCTGAACTCATCAGAAAAGTGAACTCTGGACATGCAATGTATAGGAAGATTATACACTAATGTAAGCAATGTGTTCCAGATAAAATCCAGATTTGAAATTTTCCTTTGTTATGTCATTATTTTTTTCCTGTTACAACAAAGCTCTTTGTCTGCTGCCCTGACTTTGACCATTGTTTGATGATAGTGAGGTCAGCATGGTTTGTTCAGTATTCTTTTTCTTCTTTTTTTCAGACTACGACCATTATAGTTGCTCGCTCCTCTGCCCATGGTTCTCTCGTAACACGCTGCCAACTGTGCCCAGGGAAAACGGCTCCTGGTTGATCCTCCTGAATGCACCCTGATGGTAGTGATCTCATGCTGCTCACGTTGTGCAGGGGAAAACGCAAGAGACAAACCCTCTTTAAAATGCAACAAGTGCAATCAGAGAGACCGTCAATGCCCTCTTCATTGATAGTCTCTCGCTGTCTCGCATACTTTCATTCTCTCTCTCTCCCTCCCTCCAATACATCAACAAGCACAAACTAACAGTCACTAAATAGCTATGCTAACTAACATACAATCAAAAACTTGTTAGACTTGAATGAAAATTATGTATTGAAAAACCCTAGCCACATGCCAGCACATTTGGCTTGTGGCTGGTGAAGTTTGCCTTATCTACCAATGCAACATTGAACACAACAGAAACCTTTTGTATTAAAAACACAATAATTGTTGGCTAGTAGAATATGATCGGTTAATGAACATGGAATTTACCAGCCAACAATGCCTCCAGTGAAACAAATATAGTCTCCTACACTGTATCATTCATCTGTGTGTGCATATGCCACATGGTTAGGTTAAATGTCGCTGGGTAGGACCCGCTTTTTAACATTCCACAAATACCTTCGTTCAAAAGGGAAATAAACTACAACCATAACTAAAGGCTGCTACTCATTCCTTTGGAATGTTGTACGTTGCCACACCCACTATCTGGTACAATCAACTTTGCCGTAAATCCACAGTTCAGTTTCAGTTTTTATTCATTTATTGTGCAACAAGGTAGAATAACTCTCACACTTTCAATGTACTGTATATGCAATAGCCTAGGGCTGGCTTAAGGCCAACAGTCATCAACATGAAATAACTGGTTCGGACAGGCACAAATATGCTGGGCTAGCTACTACACACAGGATCAAAAATAGCATTCTTCCTGCTTAGTTCAAATGGACATCCTCAAGAGGATGTTGGACACCATTGTCTGTGTTTGTGTCTGTGAGACTGTGTGTGTGTGTGTGTGTGTGTGTGTGTGTGTGTGTGTGTGTGTGTGTGTGTGTGTGTGTGTGTGTGTGTGTGTGAGTGCGTGCGTGTAGACAACTATAGGTGTGCACGCATGCGTGCACGTGTGTGTAACAAAAAAGAGAAACAACAATGCACAAAAAAACGTCTGGCTTGTTAACCAAAGTTGGCTAGCTTGGCCAACAATGAACAGCAAGTGAAAGCTCAGTCAGGCTTGCATGCATACACTGCCAAATGCAAAGGCACACGGCCATGAATTGTTAGAAGAGTGAGGGTGACCAACAATAATCCTGCAGGCATGTGAACGGACAAGGAGATTACTGTCCTGTATATTCTGCTGATTATACTCTGAAATCATATGGTACTCGATATTGGCAAAAAACTAAACAAAAACTATAATATGTGTAACTAAAACATTTACAGTATCTAACTCAAACACAGGTTAGATGTCAAAATGTGTCTAACTGAGCTGACGTGTGATTTAGAGTTGAGACCATTTTCCATCAGATAAAAGGAACTGTAACAGGGGAAGTGTGAGTCCTAATGCATGCAAGTGTCTGTCTGGTAGTTTAATGCTTAAAAAGACAACTTGCACATCTGAGCAATCAGCAAGCTTCAGCTCATCTTAACTCTCAGACGCTGACATAGGTCAGGTGTAGAGGTGTAATCTGATGAGATATTATGCTGTAAATATTTTATCTCTTCCACAAAAGATACAGTACATTATAATAGCACAAAACCTGAAATCACAGTATCAGATATGACATTTTCATGCAAGATTATGCCGATTGATATGCATTGGACCTACGTAATGTCAAGATACCTAAGTGCTTGTTGATATACTTTGAGGTATCGCCATTTGCCAATGTAGGACACAATTTTATGTACAAGCTATACTGTATGACAACCAGATAATCCACCATGCAATTTATTTTGTTTTGTTTCCCAAAGAAAATAAATAGGCAGGCCTACATTTGTGTGCAGTGCTCAAATTACATCTTATCTTATAACATCATGGTCTGGTCTCACAACTTAAAAATAAATAAAAAATAGATACCCATATCTAGCCCATAGATACCATATTTGCCCAAATATAAATATATATATACACCCAAATATTTTGTTTTTAAACAAATCACCCAATGACTGTGGGACATAGCCTACCAGGGAGTGAGTGGGATATATAAGAATGGATTAGAGGGCGGTGACATGAAATGATACTTTGTGGAATGATGACTTGTTCCTAACAGGAGGCAAGATTCATACTGTAGTGAGTGTAGTCAAACGTTTGCTGAACCTCAAGCATATCACGTGTATTATGGGAAAATGTCCTGTACCACCGCTGATGGGAACAAAATGAGCAGTTTGAACACACACACACACACACACACACACACACACACGAGGAAATTGCGAGCTCTAAATACTAAATAAACTACTAGTTCTCTTCTAACTCTTGAGATAGTCGCGTGTGACATGTTCTGCTGCTGCATTAACCTAATCTAGCAAACCTTTATCCAACCGTTGTCCCTTAACCGTTGTAACTTTTCAATTCAAGGCATGATGAAGCCAAAAAAACGTTACGTAATGCAGCCATGTTGCTCTGTGATTCTTTAAACCAGCTAACCAAGCATCACAACTTCAAAAGTATGTTGTCGAGGACAGCAGTAACTTAATTACAGTATACTAAGTTCGATAGCTTACGATGTGGGACCATGCTGCGTGTTTGCAAGATAATAACCAATCTAACTTACCTTATTTCATGTGGTTTTCATGGTGGCAAAGTTGTTGCACATTGGGAAATCGGTCTAAACTCATAAAAGCAACCGAATTGTTACGATTACTTTCTTCTTCAGAACTCAATTCTTCTTTTAGATAATCACCCTCCTCTTCAAGTCTTCAAAAAGCACAGACTGTACTGTCTTTTGTCTTTTGTCACTCATACGCTTCTGTCAACTCAACTGTCTGTAAAGCAGGAAACATCAAGACAAGAAGTTCCAATGAAATTTGTCACGGGACCCACACAGAGAGACGCGCTTGTAGTTTGCAGAAGAATGAAAACATTGAGGAAGCAAAAAACAATCAAACAGTGACATCTACTGGTACTCTGTTGGCGACGTGTGTGTGTGTGTGTGTGTGTGTGTGTGTGTGTGTGTGTGTGTGTGTGCGCGCGCGCGTGTGTGTGTGTGTGTGTGTGTGTGTGTGTGTGTGTGTGTGTGTGTGTGTGTGTGTGTGCGTGCGTGCGTGCGTGCGTGCGTGTGTGTGTGTGCCAGATTTTATTTGTTTCTCGTACATGTAGGTACAAGCAGAAAAATGTTCAGCAGACATGTTGAGCAGAGACTAATGACTATGTGCTATAACACAACAATAGCCTACAATGTAACAACAAGATAGATAATAATTACAGTAATAATGGGTGGTTATTGGTTAATGATGGTTCATTTGAGAACAAGATGACACCAAGTACTATTATATTTACAACAAGTTATAGAGAATATACTGTATAAAGTTTTGGACACATGACGTGACCATGCAGAAGATATTAGACATATAAAGAACAGAACATAGTAGGATGCATCTTGTATCATTTGAACAGGCGTCAATCCATCTGATAAACATAGTCTATATATAGAGTTGGTCATGGCATCAACTAGTGTATCAGTATGTGCTAATGCAAATTGAATCGTCAAATGCATTTACTGGTTCAATTTTTAAGTGCTGTGACCGGTGACCCGAATCGGGTTTCCCAGTGGGTTGGATGGATGTCAGATGGATAAAAAGACCTTTATTGATCCTGCATGGCAAATTCAGTGACCAGAGGCACCACCACAGTTAGAGTAGCCTACAGATACAGAGTAAAAAATGAAGAAAATGGTGCCCAGATGTCCCTAGTGCCCAATTATCCAGGTGCCAACATGTCCCTAGTGCCGTCCAGGTGCCCAGTTATCTCTACCCCTATGTGCCCACTATTGTGTCTTGTCCAGGTTCCCACGTGTCCCAATAAGTTCCCAGTTGTCCAGGTGCCCACATGTCCATAGTGTCCAGATGGTTTTGGTGCCCACTTGACCTGTCAAAGGTCAAAGGTGGGGTGAGTAGCTCACTCAGAACCTCTGCATGACCAAAAAAGCCTACTATCTAACATTGATTACATTTTAGCTTCCACTTGCTTCCACTGGAAGTCTGACGTTTTCAGTTACACTCTGTGTGATCACAATAAATTAAAAAAAGATGTCACTGTGTTTTGTATCTCATGTCCCAGAGTCGTCTATCTATCATCAATGCCCCAGCTCTAGGCCAGTTACAATACTGGAGAACAATGAAGTACTGTGTTACTGAGTGCATAAAGTTTCTATTGAATGTGACAACCTTTTTGTCCACAAGGTGTCAATAAGAAATCATTTATCTGCAGAACTGCGGCCTGCTCAGTTTTAATGATTCATGAATGACAGGAGTCTATATTATACAGTGAAAAATTGTCGCTCCCCTCCGCCTCCAAACATATTATATTACATTGCCAAAGCAAGTGTAAAAATAAAAACAAACAAAAACAAGGGAACACAGTAACACACACACCAGCAACGCGTAAAACAAACCACAGACAGACAGAGCTATGTCACATTGCACACCCCGCTCCCTAGTCCCCTCGCCCCCATTTCTCTACGCGCGAGGGGTGTGTGTCGCGTGCCAAAAAATAAAATAAAAGAACAGATCTACATTGCTGACAACGCGTCGTGTCCCGGCGCATTGCTTCCTTGTAGATCTGCTCTTCTTTGGCACGCGTCACCGGCTCAACCAATCAGACGCGAGGCCGCCTGCGCAGATTCAAACCCTCCTCTGCAAGGAGGCTGGGCGCGAGAATCGGCGGGATGGACAAAAATCATGAATGCCAAAGAGGGAGCTCAGACAAGCGGGACAGTACAGTAGCGTCACTAGCGTGCAGCCTGGATGTGTATATGGAAAGATAAATATGTCACCTTTTTCTATAGCATTCCAAATAAGACCATATTTAATATTTAGTAAAGTGAAGGAACCGAAGAAGGACTTTCAGACACGCGTTGCTCGGAAGTATCATGCTATTATTACAGCACTGCAAGGAAGAACATCATGTTATTATGGACTGTAAGCTGCTGCTGTTGCTGCTGTGAATATACTGCCAGCAAGCTGCTGCTGCCTCATGGTGCATTTCAGGAGACATTAAAGTGAGAAATGAGTGGCTGACAGCGACGTCTGCGTGCAAACGACCAATAACAAACACCTTGTATGGAAATCTAGAGAAGTGTCACCTCGATATTCTTTTTGGGAATCTATACGATCAACTCGCTGCTGGCTCTCATGGACGACAACGTGAAATCATCATCACGCAGGTGGGACAAGATAGGGATGCTTCATCTTTATACATATATTTACACCATTCCTCAGTCCATACAGTTTTGTTAAATAATTGAGAATAGCTATTATTTACATATTAGTAACGCGATCATCTAAAATGAAAGTGTGTGTGAGTACCGTGAGTCCGTGACTCACGCTGATATCTCATATTTTGCATGTGCGCACCTGCTCATAGGCTACTCTTATCAGGACCACATGTACTGTAAATGGTTGCTGCTTGTGAATTACGGTAATTGTGACAGAATATATAGCAGGATGAATGCTCAAATATAATTACGGTATTTCAGGACAGTTCTTTCTAAAAAATAAACGTAGTGTTCTATTAAACCTCACACAAAATAAATAATAAGTCATTACTTATATATATGATCGAAAATAGCGGGAATAGCTTCTCAGAAAGTACATGAATGATTAATTTCCACTCCTTTGCATGGGTGGATTATGCAACTCGACAGCATGCAGCATCATTCCTTGGTGATTAATTACTTGAAAGTGAAAGAGCATGCATGTAAATTATAATGTTTGCTTTGGCTATCTTAATCTCTAAAATAATTTCCAGTGTTCTTTCTATTTTCTTTATTGCAAATTACCCGAGTGTCACCAAAATAAATATATTTTAGTGTAAAAAATACCTGCAAAGAAGATTAATTTAATTAACATTGCCTAGTAATGACCAGGGTCAATTCAAAGGCAGCTGGTTAGGTGCATAATATTGAGGAGATTTGCATGTGAATGGCTAAATTAAGTATTGATTTATAGTGTGATTGGTCCATAAACATGGTAGTGACGTAATTTCAGCTTGAATGAGCAGTTCAGAGGCGCGTGTCCCCCACCCCCTTTGTGTTTCCATCTGGGGTTAGTGGGGTATGAGGTTGAGGGGCGCCTTGTCTCTCACAATTAGACACAAGCTCAAGGTTGCACCTGGTGAAACACTAGAATATGTTCTCTTGAGGATGAGGATCTTCTCCAGCTGCAGCAGTAGTGGTGGACCGTGTGCACATTCGAGGAAGTTATCCATCTTCTGAAATGCTGTACCTATTGGTTTTACAGTGGCAAACTAGAGTACCATATCATGTCATCATTATTAAACATATGTAGCCTAATTTAAACTAGTAATACTGCCATTTAGAGTAATTAATATACTGTATAGATTTAACAGCAATGCATGCCGGCATGCTAAAATTCAATTAATTATTACAGGCATAGATATAGAAACTCCCATGAAACTTAGTTCCCACAGTTTTTCAAAACTTCAGCAACCTGGACGGTTAGTTTTTTTTTTGTCATTTTCCTGACCACACCCCATCGTACCTCCGAAAACTCCTTGCCTACACAGTACACACACACACACACACACACACACACACACACACACACACACACACACACACACACACACACACACACACCGTCGTCATTTACTTCCAGAGGAGAAAGAGCCTGTTGATGTGGGAAGTTACACCTTATACTCCTCCTCCTGGTTCAGCCCGATAGGTCCACACTCACTTCCATCTTTCTCTTTGCCCTATTGAGGGAATTAGGCTGTGCTGAAATTCAATTGCCATGTTCAGGTCAACATCTGAAGCAGCCCTTTCATCCATGTTCAGAAGACCTGAAGGAAAGCCCATTTCCTGTACTGTGTGTGTGTGTGTGTGTGTGTGTGTGTGTGTGTGTGTGTGTGTGTGTGTGTGTGTGTGTGTGTGTGTGTGTGTGTGTGTGTGTGTGTGTGTGTGTGTGTGTGTGTGCGTGCGTGTGCGTGTGTGCGCGTGTGTGCGTGCGTGGTGTTTTGCTCGGTGGTTCCCATGGTAAATGTATTCATTTTTGCTCTGCTAATTAAAGTCGTGTACAGACACTAATGCAAGCATAATTTACCCGTATATTTTGTTGTACGGCCATGTCGCCTGCCAAACATAACAGATTTTCAAATGAAAAGTACGGCTTAAAGCCATGAAGGAAGTGTTGCCCAGCAACAACCTTTATATGGATATGGAAACAGAGCCTGAATTGAATTATGTCATTTTTGTGGTCAAGAATTCAGGGGCTGACTTGGACAGAAATGTCTGTGTATAGATTAGAGAAGCAGATGTTAATTATTTTGGTGGATCTAAACGTTATTTTTTAATTCTTTAAATTTTTAAGAAAATAAATTAAAGAAGCAGTCCTTCAGAAAAGGTCAATATTGGTCCATTAAACCATTAAAACCAGTAATAAGTGTGGTCTAAAAAAGAAGGCAAGCCCTATGTGACATCATAATTTGATTTGTGGTGGATAATTCTGATGTAATTAAGGTTAGGAATGTTCTTTGATGCTTTTCCCTATTACATCGACTGGCAGAATCTTGTTTCCAACACTTTTTTTACATTGATGTTCATGTTTCCCCCTGGAAATGTAATCGTGGCAGATTCATGTTGTGAGTGTTTTAATGCGATAATCACCTCTCAGCTGTTTCTGTTTTAGCATGCTGTTGTAGCCTTTTGTTATATCTAAGTATAATTTTCTTGTACTCGTGATTAACAGCCCACAAGCTTGCGGTACAAGACTATTTTATGGTGTATTACAGACACCAAAACAACCAATTTGTCAGAGCGGCATGATCTAAGAAGTAACTGAAATTCTGAATGGGATTGACTACTGAAAACAACAAATGCCTGCAGCCTGTGAAGGAACACCATGAGCTAATTTAACTATGTACCACTAACAAATTTAATACACTGCTTTTCAAAGAGTTTTACTTGGCATTAAATTAAAAGAGTTGGTTCACAGTGGAGAGTGGACCGAAATATAATTTTACAGTATGTGAGTATATGAAGTGTTGTTTGGTGTTAGTATTGCATAACCAAGTAGAGCTCTTTTAACAGATCTGTGCCTTTCTTTCTCTCTTCTCGCACCTCTACTGTGCATTTTCAGCGAGGATGAGGACGAAGAGCTACATTCCACAGATCCAGAGAGTAAAGAGAAGGGCAAAGACAAGAAGTCTCTGTGCAAAGTCAAATGGTCTCGGGATGAGGTAAGCTTATGAGAGAGCCACTGGTTGGTGTGTTGTATAGTTGCTGTGGTATATACATACAGTGAATGAGATTGAGCATACATTATTTGTGTGCAGGGCAATGTTGTAGTACACTCAAAGGGAAAAACGTGGAGCTCAAATTCCTAACGCAGTTGAAGCATATTTATTGGACCAGCGTTGCCTTTGTCAAGGTCTCAACAGAGTGCACTTTCCAAGTCAGATGCCTTGGTGAAATCGTATTCATCACTACTGTTACTGGCTACATACAAGAAGGCTGTGAAATGTCTTCTCTAAAAGGGAAATGTGAGGGCGTTAACCTGAATGCAGATAAAGGAAGCTTCTCAGGAAGGTTGGTTCCTCAATGTCTGTCTGTCTCTCTCTGCCTGTTCTTAGGACGAAAAGCTGAAAAAGTCAGTGGAGCAGCATGGAACTGAATCCTGGAAACTGATAGCCAGCTATTTTCCAGTAAGGACTAAGGAGCTACAGTAGTACTGTGTTTTCACCCCTATAATATAAATATGCAGAATCGCAGATCTATAAATAGTAATACCGGTAGTTTAAACTTGGCATTGGCAATGTACAACAATAGCAATATCACATAATTAACCAAATTAAAGTTACACTATTGCATTTTATGTTGCTGATTGTAGTCATGTTGATGTTTTGCCCAGCTGTGTGTGTCTGTGTGTACCACGGAAATGATGTGATTGGCTGTGCACTAAATGTGATGATGATGTATCTATCTCTGTAACATAGTCTTTGCTGGTCTCATATGTTGCAGCTGCCAGAAAGCAGATCATTGACATTATCCCTAATAAGAGTGTGTTTGACAATGAGGTGAAGTCACAAGGGTGTGGTGTGGTGAATGGTATTTTACTCTCAGAAGGCTACAGGTGTGCTGTGGTTTGACGAGGTGTCGTTCATTCTGTCACAGGGGAGGACAGATGGACAGTGTCAGCACCGCTGGCAGAAGGTGCTCAACCCGGAGCTGGTGAAAGGACCCTGGACAAAAGAGGAGGATCAGAAGGTAAGAGGATCTGGGCGTTCCCTGTCCTGGGATGGAGAGAGTAGAGGGGAAGGCAGAATGGAAGATGACGTAAAAAGGTAAATGATAGGGGAAGTATTAGGATGCTGTGGGGACTGGGGAGAGGATGGAGCCATTGGAGTCAAAAGAACACCGGACGAACAAATGGTGCAATGTGTCTTTCCCCTCTGGACTAGCAGAGCTCTGCACATGCTCAAGCAAGTTTCCCGCCAACGTTTTCATTTGGGCCGTAGCTATGTAAACTCTCCAGTACCTCATGCCTAACTAACACAACTCAGACTTTCCAAGACTGACTTTGGTTCTGAGCCCAGTACGTTTCTGTGCCGACTGAACGTTGATTTCTGCTCAGGCAGCAGGAGGAACAATACATTCCTTAAATGGAACGGTGCTCTGCAGGAATGTCAAGAATGACGTTTTGATTCCGCCAAGCTGTTGGCGTCACAACATGCAACAGCAACACAGACCTGTCTGTGATACCCCAGACTGTCAACGATGACATCACAGCATTTTTCAGCCGTGACATAAAGAGCCCACAACTTCAGCAACTCCTACAGTGGGATTCTAGTGGCGTACTACTAGCCAGAGGAAAGGTCCCTGAATAAGAGTTTTGTAAGGCCTGTTATGAATGCATCCATGTAGGGCATTTCCGCATATTCTTACATGTAAAAGGAGGAAAGATACTACAATAAACATGGTATATTTATCAACACTTTCAACCTGGCATCCCCACTTTGGGCATACAATTATATGCCAAAATAGCAGACCTACAATCTCAAAAAGCACCACGTGTTGTGAGCTTGTAGATCTGACAAATATGTTTGCTATTTCCAATGTGACGTTATACGATAAAGTATCAAATAGGGCTTAAGTGGTTGATCACCACCGCGCACTGTCTGTGATTAGCTAAACTTCCTTTTCCTGAACATTTTTGCAGGTTATTGACCTTGTGCACAAATACGGCCCCAAGCGCTGGTCCGTGATCGCAAAGCACCTCCAGGGACGGATCGGGAAGCAGTGCCGTGAACGGTGGCACAACCACCTGAACCCAGAGGTGAAGAAGTCCTCATGGACCCAGGAAGAGGACCATATCATCTATGAGGCCCACAAGCGGCTGGGAAACCGCTGGGCTGAGATCTCCAAGCTCCTGCCTGGAAGGTAAATGCAGCCTCTCTCACACACGCTGCTTGCCCCTATTAAACGTTTGTACTGTACTTTTTGTGATTAAAATGGGGGGCATTCATTCACCAATAAAATATTGTAGGGTCTGATGAAAATTATAGTGGCATCGAATGACAAAATTGTTGAATATGCATCAGACTACACCTGAGAAGTAGTATTGACATCACATGACCCACATTCTCCTCAACAGGACTGACAACTCCATCAAGAACCACTGGAACTCCACCATGAGAAGAAAGGTGGAACATGAGGGCTACCTCCAGGAGGGCTGCCGGGCCTTCACCTCCTCTCACTGTGTGGTGAAGAGACGCCACCACAGACCCTGTCCTCCTCCACCACCGGAAAACCTGCACTGTGACCACAGTCCCCTGTCCATGTCAGCCCCCAACCAGGTGGGTCAACTGCTGTATACACTAGCATGTCAGTAGTTCTCAAACGTTTTCATGTCAACAACCCCCAAATTGATAGTTTTTTGGCCGCGGACTGCCGTACCCCATTTGAAAAGATGTTGTGTGGATTCTTTATTATCACATTTTCTAAAATAGCCAAAAGATAATATGGGGCTTAAGTGGTTAATCTGTTCCTAATTCAGTGGGGACTCAATGGAACCCCCCAAGGACCCCTGGGGGTCCGCTGATTCCACTTTGAGGCCCAGTGCAGTATATGTCCTTGCATTATTTTTTCGGACAATATGCTATTAAACAAGTCCTTGCTTAAGTTGCTTTGCTTTTCTGATATTTGTCAAAAGTGTGAGGTCTGTGTGTAGTTTTCCTGAGTTTATTGTTAGTTTGATGTTCTGTCTAGATGCAAGGATATCCTTATGACCCTCACAATGGACACTTGATGGACAGCCTCCCCGACACCTCCTGCTTTTTATCAGTGAGTGGGAATCTGTGTGTCTTCTTGTTTACTTTTGTGTGTCTCTGTTTTCGCCTGCATGTGTGTCTGTACATAGATTGTTGAAAACAACTTGATGTCCGACTCCTAACATAAAAGAATACAACAATGTAGTAGAGCCCGACCGATTTTTAGACCAATATTGATTTAGGAGGGATAAAATTAATCCACCATTTACGGCATTATAGCTGATATACAGTATGTAGGTCCAAAATAGAAATAGTCTTGCCGATTGTCGGTTGTGCTCTACTATGTAGTAAATCTTAGCGTTTCACCATTAAATCTCTGTTATATGTATTATTTGTCTTTTGATTTTCCTCTTTCTGTCCTTCTCTCGTCCCTCCGTCCCTTCTTTTTCTCCTCCCCTCCAACGCGTGTTTCATTCCAGCCGCCCTGCCTGGATGACCCAGACAGAGAGCAAAGAATTAAGGAGCTTGAGTTGCTGCTTATGTCAGCAGAGAATGAAGTCCGGCGCCAAGCGCAGTGCAGAGGCCCATGTGTAAGAGCACACTCTGCAGTGTGTTAGTTAGCATACCTAGCCTGCGTGTGTGGTTTCGAAGCTGGCACATGAGAGTGTGCTGTAGTGCTCATTGACGATGAATTCACACAGCGGCACACATGCTCCTATGTCAATAAGGTATGATGACATAAGAGCAAAATGGCCGCGGTGTGAACGCCGCCAATGTATGTATGTGCCAGCAGCCTGATTTGCTAGTAGTTGTGCTGTATAGTAACTAGCTTCCCATCTCATTACTCATTCAGACTGGCCTCAAGTGTTGCTTATCAGCTTCCTCCCCTCCTCCGCCCCTTCATACCACCACCACTCCAACCATTAACCTCTTACCATTCCCCACCAGCGCCCCCCTGCCACTCCCACATGCCCATGCTCAACATGTGAGTTATCTCAGCCAGCGGTTTGTCGTGGAACCTCAGCCACTCTGCACTCTTCCTGTTCTGTCTTTCCCAGCACCATCTTCTTCCATCTGACGCATTCATCATATCTAAATCCATCTCCGCTTCTATGTTTGATATTGTGCCGACATCAGCTGCTTGTTACAGTATCACCATTGTGTGTCCCTGGGTTTTCTTTGAATGAAGTTTCTATTGAGAAGATTTAATTAACAGCGTTTGAGATGTAATCATCACTGGCTAACTCAAGACTAACTCAAAACTCAAGACACACTCCCTTCTCACTATACACAGTATATAGTGCACTATGTACTATGTAGTCATTACACCATTATGTAGTAGTGTCCGAATGTACAGTGTTAGTGATAACTAGAAAATACTGTTCATGAGGAAACAGTGTGGGCTTGAATATATACTTATATATATATACCCTATATGGCTATGCCTATCTGGCTATATAATCCGATATAGTAATGTAATCCGAAATGCATCGGAAAAAGTAGGGTACCACTGATGGTTACTATCGCAAACCAACAAAAACAAAAAACAAAAAATAATGATAAGTTCACTGCATAGTCCCCTAAATTAGAGTTAAAAGTTAGATGAAACTCATTGAAACTTCATTGGTATTCTTTATTTATACCTTAATACCTCAACTAGAGCTGGGCAGTATGAAATTAAATTAATTTATTACACAGTTTAGCAAATATACCTCTGTGCTTTATATACATTTCATTCATAAAATGTAGGCATATCTGGCATTTTAGAGAATTCAACATATTGCCCAGCGCTAACCTCTACCTTTACAATCTAGAGATCTGCGGCCACAGCCTGCTGCAGTGTCTGACCTTCATGTTGTGTCCCTCCTGCCCCTCAGAGTATGGAGCAGTACTCCGTGTGGTCAGACAGTGCTTCAGACGACACCCTGACAACCAGCAACAGCAGCCTGGAAGAGCAGGGGGAGGAGAGGCGCCCCCAGATTCCCCAGGGGCCTCCAGGACAGCTCCACGTCTCCCCCAGCAAGTTCCTGGCAGTGGAGACCGGCACCTTCCTGTCCACTCTACAGTCTATACCAGAGTTTGCTGAGACTATGGAGCTAATAGACTCAGTGAGTGTGAACACTTCTGCCTATGCCTTGCCTGTGGTCTTTTAGATGGGTCCCAGGGACATTTTATTCCCACTTCAACAACGTTAAAATACAGTACTGAGTACAGTATTGCATCCCAGGACCACCGGAGGTTAACTGGTTCAATGTTTTCCTCGGTCAATGTTAGCATGTCCTGCCATGTTTGACTTGAGGTAGGCCAACAACACGCACATTATTTATGTTTGTTTAGTTTAACTAATGGGGAGCTGAAATGTTGACTTGATGGAGGCAGTGATTTAATCACAAATAAAAAGAACATTAATTTTGTTTTTCCCATCACAAGACTGGCTTAGAGAATGCAAGGTGGGAGTGTTGAGGGTAAAATGGAAACTTGTTTGTTTTTACAAAGATCTTTTAGACGTTTTTAAGTTAAGACACAATTGAGTCGGGAGTTGGGAAAGGGAAACTGCATTATATATATATGCTGTATGTCAGATGTGGAACATCAAGGGTGTGTTGTCCATTGTAGATCTGTATGGCTCTGCAGGACCCTGTGGCCTGGAGCGACGTGGGCAGCTTTGAGCTATCAGAGGCTGCGACGCCCCCCAAGCACACCCAACAGGAATACGCCGCCCTGCTGCAAGAACGGACAATGGAGGCGTTGGGATACACGGTCAACGCCCCATCTACCTGCATCCCCGCCCATGAGAAACACTGCGCGCCGTTTGGACCGGGCAAGGGCAACCCTCTCACTCCCATCAGCACGTCCAAGCACCCTCAGCCGTCCACTGGGAGGAGGAAGAGAAGAGAGAAGGGGGGGCAGTCTCCCATGCGTGACAGGAACTACCCTTCCTTCTTAGAGAACGTCACCAACTCGCCCAAGAAAACGCCCATAAAGTCGATGCCTTTCTCCCCATCTCAGGTAAAAAATAAAAACATTTTTTTAAATAATAATCCGTATTATTTCAGTACATGGCGCTAAATTCACCAACGCGAGTAAAACAAAATCTGATTAGGCCTACGGTACTTCTTCCACTACTACCAATGTGAGTCACATCCTGGTTGTTTTCTTCCAGGTGTTCAACGTATCAGGAGCAGAGCATCTAAGCCTGGAGCACCCAGCCTTCACCTCAACACCTGTGTGTGGCCAGAAGTGTCTCCTAAACACACCCCTTCAAAAAGAAACCACGCCCAAGCAACAGAAAGAGAATGCTGGGTAAGAGAAGAAAGAAACAGGACAAAATTGATAAAAAGTTTTGGTTTTGCCTTCTGGGGCACAACCTCCAGGAACTTGGGTTTGTTTGGCTCCTTCCCCTTCTTAGAGGTGCTTCTCTGTTTGTTCCTACTAACAACATTACATGTTTAAGGCATTGGGTTCTTGATGAACTAATACGTAGCAGACTTTGTATTGTATTGATAGTTGTTTTATAGCCTAGTGGTTCTTTAAGTGTGGTCTGTGGACTACCTGGGGATTTAATTTGTACACTATCAGAGTTTTGGGGGCTGTGGCCTGGGGTTGCTTTAAATAAAAGTTTGAGAACCACTGTTATAACATATGTTATAAGATGTGTCTATGTTTAGGTCCAGGACGCCAAAATTCCGTAAGGCCGTAATGATGCCAACTCCCAGGACACCAACACCATTCAAAAAGGCTCTGGCTGCTCAAGAGAAAATGCATGGGCCACTGAAGATGGAGGTAGGTTGTAAAAACACTTCCATACCATAATACTCCCCCAGCCACCTTTTCTTGCGTTTTTATTTTGTTTGTGTATTATTTCTGTCCTGCAGCCCCAGCCACTGGCATTTCTAGAGGAAGACATCCGTGAAGTTCTGAAGCGAGAGACTGGAGCCGATATCTTCAACAGAGCAGACATTCAGCATGAATTTAGGACATGGAAACATGATGTAAAATGATCTTTACAATATTGTAGTATTTGTCATTTGAGCACAGTAAAACATTTTACCACATGGGTGGTTTTCTAATATCAGGTTTTGCGTGCCTCATTTCAGATGGATGGCCCAGCCAGGAAGGTGCGCAAGTCTCTGGTGCTTGATCCCGTGGGCAAAGACTGCCTCAACGTCCAGCTCTTCCAAGAGCGCCTCAATGCAGAGGTAACTTCATGCTGTTTTTAATACTGTACAAGTGTAACTTTTAAAAGAAGACTATATATGTACTGACATTTGCAGACATTCAGATTCTTGCTTAATTTCGAATCATATCCAATTGTGTACTCTGTATGTTGTCAAAGTCAATTGTGCCACCGGTGGAATACCATGTAATGCTAGTAAAGCATACACATATTGAGGTTGTACAGCCTCTACAGAAGAATTCTAGAGAAGTGAAACCAGCTCATAAGCCATAAGTCTACAAAAACATTAAAGCTTGTCTGACTGTGACAATTTCTATTATTGTGCAAGATTTGCCATGATAAAGTTACCATATCGTATCGTAAGGCCATTTAGCATCAAAGCATATTCGGTTAAATGCTGAATATACATTTATTGCAGAATTGCAGAACTACATAACTTGATTGATTCAGTTAATTGTAAATCCTTTGGTAGGAGGCAGACGAAAATCTGCTGACGAGCTCTTTTCTGATGACTCCGATCCCTGAGCGAGAGGAACACAGCCGTCCGTTGTCCTCTGGGAGTGAGGAGGAGATCGTTCCCTTGCATCGTCTCCCCAGTCCCAGAGGGAAGAAGACCCCAGCCACCCACGGAACACCAACCCACAACCCATCAGTACAGGTGCACAGAGGAATGATCTTTGATGTAAACAACAGGCATGTAAAATGACTCAAAGATGAATACACATACAGTATATTTAATTAAATATATTATAGTATGTGTTCACTGAGGTTTTTGTTCCCAATATCTAGTCCACTGAGACATTTGACCTCACCATTTTGATCAGAAATGTTGACATGTGTTATCAAACACTGAGGTGCACCTGACCTGGTGAACGGTTACAGCAACAGAATTGTTAATGTTCGGGGAAGGGAAGCCAGGGCCGGGTGATCTTTGTCGCTGCGACTCTGATAGGCTGGGGTGGCTTCTGTTAGCAGGGTGTTGAACAGGGGGTAGGCGTAGGCCAGTGAGTAGGGTACAATAGCAGTGCCAACAAAAAAAGATGTGGCGAGGGTTAATCGGCTGGAACAATGCAAGTGTACTGTTGTCAGAGGGATGTTTACAAGACCACTGATCTTCAGTAACTGTCAATAACTGTCTCATCTGCAGGTGAAGAGTGAGTGGGAGACAGTGGTTTTTGGGAAGACGGAGGACCAGCTAATCATGACAGAGCAGGCCCGCCTATACCTAAACCCATACGTAGGCTGTACCTCGAGGGCCCTTGTGCTCTGAAGTCACCCACACACACTACACCTGTCCGACACATTTGCCGTCGGAGGTGCTTTGTAATCCTCTCCACTTTTTCCGCTACAGCAGTGGTTCTCAGATCTTTTCATTTCAAGGACCCCCGTCTTCTTCACGTCGTCCTCAGACGAGTTTCAGCAGCACCCATTACAGACCTGGAACATTTAGGACCCACTTAAGGAACCCTGAAGGTCACTTTGAGAACCACTGCTCTACAGACAATCTTTCGTAGGCCAAACACAATGTTATGTTTTCTTTTTTATATAACACAGAAATGCACTGCCAAGGACATGAAAAAGGCATGGCTGATGTTATGTTTTTTACTTGTCTGTGTTTCTAGGTCACTGTCCAAGCACTTACGGTATTCTATTCATACTGTAAGTGTTTTCTAGAATAGATGACCTGTCTTTTCTGATCAATACACGCAAGCTGTTGCCCTGGCTACGTAACATTTTCTTTTGTACAGAAAGAAAGGAAGAAGATAGATATTCTGCACTAGTCGACCATGTTAAAAACAGCCTGCCCATACAGCAGGCTGTAGATTATAGACTGTTTATCACTAGCAGTGGCTGCTTCTTGAGTTTTATATTGTTAATATATTGTTGAAATGAGAAAAAAAGAATGAAACATTATCTCCTCCAGCTTGTTTGGTTGAACTGCCCTGTTGCTGTAGTTACATCAAAGAAAACATGTTCCTACAAAAAGTTACTTTTCAACACATGAAGAATAGAACCCAGTTTTTTTGCATTGAGGCCCGATATATTGTTTGAAAAACAATGTTTTTTTTTTTAAGTTCATCAACACATGATCAGGTTAACATTTCAATTGAGGAAAACAGGAAGAATCAAAAAAGAGCCTAAACTGCAGTTATGTGGGTTTTCCATGGCGGCAGCGTTATGTTGTGGAGAATGCTTATCCCTGATGATATGAAGTCTTGTGGGACGGGAATAGAAAGCGGTCAGTATTGCACTACTGAATTTGAGGCCGAGAAAGGAGCAGTGTTTTAAGGGCAAACTGGATAGCACTTGCGACACGTATGTTTCAGTAACAGTGCCCAAGTCCTTTCCAAGGCCATAGTTTCCTCTGAGACATTGACTGAATGTATTTCATAGCATGGAATTGCGAAAGAACCTCAGAACGGAAGGGTACGTTATCTCGTTATGTTCTTTTTTTTCCTCGTATTTATTGTTTGACAGCTACCTAAAGCTCAGATGTTATTAATATAAATCGGACACCATAATTGAGAAGTTTACCTTTAGCTGACGAGACAGCCTAAAACCTTGGCTTTGCGCTTGCCCCTTTTTTTAAGCAGCATCTTCAGCGTCTTCTTAGGGAAGGAATGGTCAACGTTGTTAAGGCCTAATTTATGCTCGTCGTCGTACGACAGTGTTAAAAAATAGCATACGTACAAGCTCACAACGCGTTGCGGATGTGACACGTGAGCATGTAGGCTGGCTATTTCGACACACAACACCATAGTCAAATGAAGTGTGAATCTGGCTTTAGTCAGATGTTTCAGTGTGACAAAGGTTGGTACTGGCTATAATGCTTTCAGTGTTGTACGACAAGCATTTGGTCAAGAAGGATTTACCATGAGCCTGAAGGCTGTAGAATTTTTTATTTATTTAATGTCTACTAATTAATATATTTATTTCTTTAAAAGGAAAAACATTTAAAAAAAAAAAGAAATTATTGAAGAATTATATTTTCATTTTCTCTGTCAAAATGGTATTGTGCTACCATTCAGTTCATTTTCTCCCAAGTTAGAAGTCAACATGCACTGCCACATCCATCCATTTTTTATTTTATCGTTACTGTCTTCTAATCAGACAAAGACTCACTCTAGTAAATAACCATAATGTAGTCCTATCACTAATATTTCCTTTCTTTTCTTATTCCTTTCGAATCAAAGTGTGTTCTTGTTCTCTTGGCTTTAGGTAGCAGGATTCCATCTCTGACCTCTAATCATAGACAATTTGCACTTTTTGCTTGTCGTTGTAATTGTTGGACTGTTTGTTTGTGTTGACGATATAGCTCTCATTTGTGCGTGTGATTGTGTGTTTTGTTTTGGTTTTGTTTTTGTTTTTTGCCGTTAGATGAATGTCTCTTAACAAGGATTGAGGATACTGACATTGTGATGAAGCTGCTCGATTTTTACAAAGTAAAAGAAGATCAAAGGCAACAAAAAAGTGTGCTCTAGGTACCACAGATAGAGCTAGGCCTTAGAGAACAAAGCCTTGTATGAAATGTTTTATTTTGATGGCTTTGTACACAAGCACTGCTAACTGCATGCATTTAGGCTGTGTGATACCGTTTAAACAATTCATTAAACTGCTTTCATGTTAGCAGTTTTACAATACTGGTGTGATGAACGCATTTCTGGATATCTTCTCAAAACAAATCCTCTCTGAAACAGTGTGTTTTGTTTTGATGCTTTTTATGTTGTAATCAAGAGCAGTGAACTAGTGAAGGTGTGATATTGACCTCACTGGATAAAGTTAGCGTCACCTATAATCTGGATTTAGATGGGGGATTATCAGCATTAAGCATGGGAGTGAGAAAAAGAAGGGAATCTTGTCAGTGATATCAAGTGGAAAGATCAGGCATGTACAGTATGCAAGAGGAGAGTACAGTATGTCGTCGCTGTCGGACGGAAACCTTGTCCAAAACAGTTACTTTTAAGGATTAATCAAATGTAGTTATTATGTCTTAATGACTTTCAACCTGGTGTCCCTGTTATGGGCATGTCAATACGTTTAAACTTACAAAAAATAGCAGATGTATAAATGCTCTCAACACATCATATCGTGACTTGTGAGTTTGTAGATCAGCTATTTTCACTACTTTTGTCATATAGGTATAAAATAGGGATTAGAGATAAAAGGTTTCTGTTTGACAGTGACAATATTCGACATAAATGACCTCATAAAAGAGCTTAATATTTGTATTTGATCATGGTGGCTGAGATGACTAACAAATGACTTTGTATTCTGTTTGTTGGTTTGACTTGTGTGTGTACATTCCATTTGTAGGTCCAAGTATGCAACAGTTGGCCATGTAAAGGTTTTGAGGGAATTAAGTGCATGTACAAAAAAAGTAGCATTTGTCATACTACTGTAGTTATGCATGAGCAATACACAAGATGCTGGACTTTTTCTTATTGTTTACTAGACAAATCACATTATGTAACACCTACATTTCATTGTATACAGTTTTACAATAATGATCATAAGATTCATAACCATGATATATTAGAATTCCTGCCAACTGCCATTTTAACCATGTACTTAATATGGAAAATAAAATGCTTTTTTTTGTATGACATCTACAACGGTTCTGTTTTTATTTGACTGTGTGGCTCTGTAGATGTCAGAGCCATGTTGTCACGGCCCCAGCCAGTGTCCTGTGTGTAGTCTAGTCTGTCTGTGTGGGCATGGGCTTGTTTCCTGGCTTGGGAGGTCGAACCAATGACGTGTGTGTGTGTGTGTGTGTGTGTGTGTGTGTGTGTGTGTGTGTGTGTGTGTGTGTGTGAGTGTGAGTGCGAGTGCGTGTGTGTGTGATCATTTTGCAAACCATTGGACCGATCAGCGCCAAATGTCTTGTGCACGCTGCCAGTAGACCAGTAGTAAGGAAGTTCTTCCACCTAACATAATGTTTCATATTTTCAAATATATGTAATTATATTTAACTTTATTTTTTATAATGGAAGTCAATGGCAGGCGGATCTAGATAAAACTTTGCCCCCAATTAAATATAGATGACTGATGTCACAGGCTGGTCACATGAAGTCCAAGCCAGGAGGGCACTAAGGGCATTGACGTAGTAGCCCTGTACAAATTACCCATACCTTTCCCACATAATTAACATTTCCAATGATGCTTTAGTTTTTCTGACAAGCTCACCGCAGGCATGACAAGGCTTTGGATCCTAGCCAATTAACCGTTTGTTTGGAGCCAATGCAAAGTCTCTGGTAATCTAAAGATTCCAATCCTATAGACCACAAAAATACAAGTACCAGTATGTTCATTGTATAGCATTCAAGCAGGTGGAGGTGACAGCTACTATATTTAAGTATGGACAGAGATTGACAAAGAGCCTGGAGTTGAACCCCTGTCATCTCAGTGTGTGTGTGTTGGGGTCTTGTCAATTTGGCCTGGGGTCCAGGGACACAAGCCCCCTCCGCCAAAACAAGAGGCCTCTCCACAGGGTCAGCTGCTGGCCCTAAAGGGGCCTGTTCACCCATGACTTAATGGCCGAGGGCTCCTTTGTCCCAAGTGCTGTTGGTTTTACAGGCCCATTCACATATGGAGGGAGGCAAGCACTCATAACTTGCCTTATGCTGGAGAAGCCAGAGTGCTCATGTATACACGTATAGGCATGTGCGCATGCACACATACATGCACCATATCCACGCATACACACACAATCACAAACATGCAGGCACAGCATGCACACTACATCTACACTTTTGTCTCTAAGTGACCCATAAACTGTCAGAAACCTATTAATTGGTTATTTGCTGTAAATCTGCTACCTTCCATATTCTTGCTGAGTAGTCATTGGGTTTAAATTGACTTACTGAAGTGCTACCAAGACCATACACGACATCTATAATATTTGATAGGTTGATAGGATCAAAATGTGAAATTAGCTTTGTAGTCATAAAATGTAAATTAACCACATCTAACAAATCTATACTGGACATAATAGGCAAACATTCAACAAAAACATGGTGAACATTGTGTAAAAATACATCTACAAGCTCACAACATGTAGTGTTTGTTGGCCAAACACTAGGTTTTTCTGCTATTGATGTACATATCAATAGCATTAGGTGGTTATAATGCTATACCCTTTTTTATTTAACTTGCCAAACGAGCAATCCACTTACATCCACTTCAATTGTTGTCAGAAAGGTCATCTTGCTATAGTGTGTAAGACTACATAAATGTACAACATAAAACACTAAGGGTGAAAAGGCATGAAAGAGAGGCTCCAGCCCCCTAGTGAAAATCTCAAATCCTTCAAAGTACACACACACACACACACACACACACACACACACACACACACACACACACACACACACACACACACACACACACACGCACACACTGTTTGCCTTTGTGTATGCCAGACAGCAGATGGTAACCCATTATAGGGCTGACAGGGCAGTCATCTGGCAGGCACCCTGCTACCCGCCCCCCTCCCCTCCACCCAAAGATACCCACAGTAGGGATAGGCTACTTTTAGGCGGGAAAGTCCACAGCCCTCCAGCCCTGGTTGCGTGTGAGTCTGAGAGTGTGTGTGTGTGTGTGTGTGTGTGTGTGTGTGTGTGTGTGTGTGTGTGTGTGTGTGTGTGTGTGTGTGTGTGAGAGTGTGTGTGTGACAAAATTGGACGCTGGCCTTTCAGCTCTGGCTAAATAGGTCACTCTTTCCACTTGTAGAGTCAGCAGCACCATCTGAGGTAAATTAGTTGGCTGCTAGAAGACTGCCACATTTTATAGTAACACTTTTTTGGGACTGGGGTAATATTGGGGCTATGATATTATGTGTAATATCTTTACATTACATGAACTGACTCCTTAAAAAAATGATATATATATATATATAAAGGATAGATTAAGGGAGAAAGTTAAATACATAAAAATACAATATAAAAAGACAGAAAAATACAGTCGCTCCCCCCCAAACCCTCCCCCAACCCGTCCCCAGAATGGTACACTACTCATACAATTATACTACTCTGACAATTACCTGAAATGGGGCGAATAAATTCTGGATTATTGTTCAATTTGACTATTTATACTTTTTTTGTGATGCCTGAATATACTTGCATTGTGTACAATTGTAGCTGTTGGGGTTCAGAATAGGCCCATGTCACCTTTTTTGAAGGCCTATTCATATTCTGGATTTTCGGTGGTGAGGTGACCACCGCTCCGGTGGTGAGCTGACCACCGGAGCTGAAATAACGTTGAGCGGTGGTGAGTAAAAACAGAGAGAAGGGCTGGAGCGGTGGCGGTGGTTTGCTCTTCACCGCGGCTCGTGACGTCATGTTGTAGTTCGGTGGTCACCTCACCACCGAAGATCCAGACTATGTATGAGCCTTGAGTAAGACAATAGTACAGTACAGCCTATTGGCATTAGAGGCAGTTTTGCTAACTTTGCGAGAGAAATAAACCAACCTACCTCTAAAAACTCTTGGGAGGGAAATACACAAAATCTCCCCTCGAAAAACAAGCCAAAACAAGCCAAATCATATGGCCATATAATCCTAATAATTCAAACCTTTATTTATTCTCGAGAGATTGAGGTTTCGCAGTGTCAAAAAACAGAACAGCAACATTTCCTCATTTTGTGATCTAATACATGTTTAAAAACAGTTGCAGACACTTGGAGGTAAGTCTGCAATCAAAGATTTAAATTGACCGTATGTTGCGGGAGAACAGATCTTTAATTTAAGCTGTAAATCATTCCACGTGGCACTAAAAAGGCTGTTTTCCCCAGTTCTGTGTTTACATTTGGAACCTTTAGTGTAAGCCAGTGACTGGAGCGTGTCCAATATGTTACAGGATTCCAATCCAGCAGACCTTAATATACATGGTAAAGTCCCATCAATTGCTTTAAAAATAAATAGATATCAGAAGTATACATACACTGAACATAAAACCTGACACTAACTAAAACCTAGGGCGGCTGTGGCTCAGGAGGTAGAGCAGGTCGTCCTATGATCACTGGGTCGAAAGTCAGAAGTCAGAAGTTAACACGAAATGTGTTCGGTATAAGGAGACGCGTCCTCACTGTTTGGCATATAGCCCTCTACCATAATGCCAAGTTTAGCGAAAACCAACTGCACGGTTCAGCCAGAACTGCTATTTTTGGAGGAGGAGGAGAATTGAAAATTAACAGTTGGCTGTTATGTAAAACCCAAAACCTCTAGCTTGAACCAAAAGGAAATAGCAAATTAACTCATTGGATTATTGAAGTGATCAAGAGCCACATACACATGCAGTATGTCCCCGTTACAACTTGCCTTCAATGGCAGATACAACACAACATACAAACTTTAGATTCACATCAACATTCAATTCCAGAGCCACAAACAGTTACTGAACATTGCCATTTCATTGCCACCCAGTCATTGGGTCCCAAATTCCCAAATGACAGTAATAGTACACCAGGATGAATCACACCAGTATACACACAGTATACAACGCAAGCAGAAGCAGCAGTAAAGAACTTAAAAGACAACGTTTCTACCTTGAGCCGTCTTCTACTTGACTTAAGTGATGCCAGGGTCAAACTTTGGAACCCATGGCTCTCTCTCTAGTTCATGATTAGCCCTCCAGCGGCGTCTCTCCAGTTATCTCCATCCTCCACATCTGGCCAGTACTTTCATCCCGGTATCAATGACACCGACCAGCCTCATTCTCCTAGCTGCTGTCTTCTCACTCAGCCTTGGATGTGTAGTATTGCACATATAGCAGTGCAGTGTCAGGGATTTAGGGCAGACTCTAGGGTCCAGTATTCACAGCATGTCACAGGATAATGGACTCAGGGCTGAGAAGAAGCTGGGCTTAAGGGTCTGGGGTCATCACCCTGGCTTGTGTACCTGTGGAGCAGGTTGAGAGAGACCCCATGAGCTTTGAGTATAAGTAAGTAAGGTAGAAAGAAAGTGAGATGAGCAAGAGCCACATACTGTACACTGTCACAACAAACTAGCAACAGCAGACAAACATACACAGCCTGTATACTGTCACGGTTTGCAAGGGGTTAGGACCCAAGTGCAGGAAACTCAAACAAAGGCAGGACAAGAAGATCACATAAACTTGACTTTACTTGGTAAATGACATAGGAAAACAGAAGTACCTGCACTGAACATAAATCCTGACTCTAACTTAAGATCCAGCACTGAACAAACACAAGGCAGAGTTTAAATAGTCACTGGAGCTCATCACCCAACCTGGCTCAGCTGGTCCCCACAGGTGATGGCACTCAGGGCAATCAGAGTCAGAGCAGGACTGGGGAGAGACAGAGGAAAATCATGGACAAACAGGGAGGGGCTCAGGACGACCATGACAGAGACACTAGACCGATTCTGTCACTCAATGTAGTTCACACTCCTACAAACCGGTGGGTAATTATAGTATACCGATATACTGGCTTGTTCGATTTTCAAAACAAGCCATCCAAATTTTTAAAACAAGGCTAAAAAAGCGAAACCCGCAACTCTGGGTCATACGTCAATAAGGCTGCCATGCAAAAGGTCAATCCTCACACATAGAACTAGTACTGTAGCCTACGTTAGTGTTTCTCAAATGGGGAATCATGTACCCTTAAGGGTACTTGGAAATACAACATACTGGTGTGAGAAGAAATCTGCTGAATGCTGATCCAAGTGTTACATTTAATTAAATAAATACAAAACTTGACTAGTTTAATAAAACAGAATAGAGGAAAATAACTAATGTTTTCTATTCAATAACATTTGTCTGTAATAGAAAACATTAGTTATTTTCCTGTATTCTGTTTGATTTTGAACATTTTAAGATCTTCTCAGCAGGCACTAATTGCAACTCAAAAGGTGGGTTATCACTCATTCTTAACATATTTTGCTATAGTTATGATTCTCTCTTGTATTTTTCTAAGCAACATGTTGGATTCAGATATCAGGGAAAGGGGGCAGGCTATTGAAGGTTTGATAATCACTGCTATAGCTGTTGATGTAACAAAAATGAATTGAATTTAAAGTGATTTATTTTTAAATGAAAATAAATGATTCTGTATTGGAGAGACACTAGCTGAAGATGAACTGAAACAGTACTGACAGTGAGAAGCTGTGAAAGGCAGCCAATAGCTCGCTTTGTCTAGTAACTTTGTCTTCCTGATCGTGTTATAACATTACGCAATCCTCTGTGCAAGACATGCCTCCCATACGCTGGCCCCAGTTTGACGGCCCTCCCACAGTGTTTATTACAATGGATTATACCACTGATCAAACCAGGGGGTGCTGTGCCATTCTCAGTCCCACTGAGGTCAAGGTGAGGGTCACGATTAGGATTGGTGTGTGTGTGTGTGTGTGTGTGTGTGTGTGTGTGTGTGTGTGTGTGTGTCTGTCTGTGTGTGTCTGTGTGTGTGTGTGTGTGTGTGTGTGTGTGTGTGTGTGTGTGTGTGTGTGTGTGGGTGTGTGTGTGTGTGTGTGTGTGTGTGTGTGTGTGTGCATGTGTGCGTGTGTGCGTGTCTGTGTGTGTGTGTGTGTGTGTGTGTGTGTGTGTGTGTGTGTGTGTGCGTGCACTGCACTGTAGGGTGTGTGTGTGTGTGTGTGTGTGTGTGTGTGTGTTCTCTGGAAGGAAGCAATCTCCAGCCCACCCTTAGAGGTCTGCTATAGGAACTTGTTGGGAGCTACTACAACAGAAGACCGCAAGGAACTTCTGAGAGCTGCTTATAGAGTCACCGAGGCAACAGGCATAATCACTGGCCCCTTTGGTGATGTGCTGAGATTCGAGAAAACCTCCATCCATCCACTGGCTTTCACTGCAGAGAGTTTTTTTCTTCTTCTTCCACAACAGTGTTATAAAGAAGGGAGGCCCTGGAATGTTGAAAGGAAGATTCACGGGGACTTAAGTATGAGGTAACTAATACAAGGGAGCATGTTATTAATAAAATGAAAAAGATACACCAGCCAATGAGGATTAGGGTTGGATGATTTTATTAAAAATGAAAATATCTATTCTAATATCTTCTATAGACGTAAAAACAGATGATGCTGATGATGATGATTATATACTGTACAGTGTATCTATTTATTATGATTCTAATTAATGTTATAAGCAGTTCAAGTTGTAGGGGAACAAATAATGATATCATGGAATAAATAATATGCACACATTTTGGAAACAGTAAAGCTGGTGTAAAGCAGTAAAGCTGGTGAACAAATGCATAGGCCTAAATCTTGTACTTCCTCCTTGACAATCAATGAAACATTGTTTAGCCACCAATAGCTAGTATATTGCCCTATGTTACATATAATATTACACTATAATATTGCAATTTCCCAAACACTACTCATATTTCATAACAGTGCTGGCAGAGAAGCAGCTCTTACACCTGGACTAGATGCACACTATACAGGATAGACTCCATGCCGATGTGATTACTTGGTGAATTCACGAAATGTGTCGGCTTTTCAAAAACATAACGCGCCACATTAGACAACCTCCCAGTCCCACCCACACCAACTCCCCCGCACCCATCCCGACAGAAGTGGACCGCAGCCACTGAGCCACCACTGAAAGAGAGAGAGAGAGAGAGAGAGAGAGAGAGGGGCCTCTCAGTCAGCTTCGAAGGCCCCGTTGGTGGCCCCGCTGGCGGCCCCCTTGCATTGGATCTTTTTCCGGTGCTTGGACAGAATCCTATGGAGCAGTCCCGGGGATCTGTGTGTTCGGGGCGGCGAGGCCAGTGGCGGAGAGACTTGGGGCCTCCGCTCCAGGAAGGGGCCCTCCTTCTCACCCTGGCCTGCCTCCAGCCCTGTTCCTCCACCTCCTGCGCTGCTCCTCCCGGGGGTCTGCAGCCCGTGTCCACTGGGGGACAAAGAGGAAATAACAACCACAAAGGCCCTGTTTATTCCTCATGACCCAAATTCCACCGCTCTTTGCAGACAAGACAAGTACGGAGCTGCACAGAGGGCTGTGTGTGTGTGTGTGTGTGTGTGTGTGTGTGTGTGTGTGTGTGTGTGTGTGTGTGTGTGTGTGTGTGTGTGTGTGTGTGTGTGTGTGTGTGTGTGTGTGTGTGTGTGTGCGTGTGCGTGTGCGTGTGGGCGCACATGCGTGCGCATGGCTCTTTGTATGTGTGGCCGACTGTCAAATATAAACTCACCCCTCCTCTCTTTCACACCCCATAATATAGTGCCAGTATGTACTTTTAATACACTGCACTTTTAAGGTAACATGGTCTATTAGGTAGTTTATAAATAATAAATAGGCTATGACTAGAATTCAAAATAAATCTAATTAGATTTGAAAATGTTGTAACATTTTGATATAATATATAGTAAAATTGTGACAGCCCTGTCGTACTTTTTTGTTTTTTTGAGCATTTAAAAGTGAGTTGCGAGCCCCCATCTTGTTTTTCATGGCCCCGCCATGAACCCCATTTACTTTTAGAGGGAAAACCTGCGAGATTCTGATCGGATCAAGCAATATCACCTCCCCCCCTCCCAAAGCTGTGTGAGTGAGCAGCAGTGCAATGACAAGAGATTGATCGGGAAGGGGGGTGTTAGCTGTAATCTACATGCTTTGTCAACTAATGAGGGACGAGAGGGGGCCACCTGTTCAGGGGCCTCTGGGCGGAGTGGAGTGGGATTGGATTTGGGGATGGGGTGTATGGCTCCGATCGTAGAACAGCTGCTGGGTGGTGTGCGTGAAGTGTGCATATGCACTTGTTTTGGAGGGGGAAAACACGTGCGTGCGTGCGTGTGTGTATGTGTGTGTGCCGGTCACATGACTTCATATTGTTTTACTGAAGACACTCACCTTCCACATCTAGGATGGAAACCTGACACATATTTGCAGCTTTTCAGGGACACAGGTCGCCGCAGGTCCCTGGCAGGCGTATTCTCCAGAGGGCACTATAGCAGCCAACAGAGCCGTGTGTTAGGCTGAGGTTACCACTAACATCCTGAACTCCTCTACACGATGTCTGCTACAAGCCATATCTTCTTTCATAGGCCCACAAACAACTCTCTACTCAATGTCAAAACAAAAAGGAGACTGTCTAAGCACCTCAGGACTTTGTTCTTTACTAAATCAATAGAAATACACACATACAATCATGCATGTTTTACACTGTCTATCTCTCTGCTTTCAATTTGGCTGCACCGCTGGAGACCCTCAACTGAAAGGATGTTGTTCTAGGGAAGTGTCAACATTTGTATAGAATTGTTAACATTTTTCAAAAACAGTAGATCTACAAGCCCACATTGCATTGCAATGCGTTGTGAGCTTGTAGATCAGCCAGAAAATAGCCCAAAAATGTAATACTTTAAAACTGTTCTTTGTTTTGGTTGGGACCCCCGGAGGCCCCTCAAGGACCCCTTTAATGGTCTCCAGATCCCACTCTGAGAACCATGCAGTGCTATATGGAACAACTACAAACAGTGTGTGTATTCTGTGGAATGTGGGTGTTTGTAATAGAACAAATCAACATTGTCCTATAGAGCTTAAAGAATCCAATATGCTTTCAGTAAGCATGAAACAACAGCACAGTCCATTGTGTATCATAATGCTGCATTGATGAACAGCTTCTGCCAACCAACCTGGCCCAGCTCCACCACACAGGAGGCGGGGAAGTAGCCTCTCTGGCCGTTCTGCAGCCACCCAAACCACCTCTCCTCCTCATGTATGCACAACACCAGGATGACATCACCCCGTGACAGCTCCATCTCATCTGGCCAATGGGGCTTGTAGCTGTGTATCACTACCATCTAGTGGACATAATGAGAATAGAAATGTTGCAGACTGCATTCTGTCTTTGAAAAGCCAAAGTACATGTCTGTAGATAATCAGCTAATACAATCTCTCAGACCATAGCATTTGTTTAAAAGAAATCATATACATTATTCACATGTGTCTTTTTTGTTTGTTGTATAGAGGTAATTGTATGTGAAGGATCAGTCATTTTAAGACAAAGATCATCTGCAGTGAAACAGAAACCCTACATTTGTGTCTGGTCTACCTGTTTCTATTCCTCACATTTGTCATTGCCACTGGAATTAGACTGATCAAATGTCACACTGAACTATATGGAATGGTCAAACTGAGCTATAAGGAACTATTTTAGTTTAGTGAGATCACTATCCAAAATAAATTAAATTTATTGCAAATATTCAGAAATATTAGGGATCAGGGTTTTGATTTCATATGCATGCCACACTAAAAAAGAAAGAAAAGAAGAAATAAAATAACTGCTTGCCTCAAAGATGTACATTTGAACACTGAATAGCAAATTAATAATAAATTAATGATTTTGTATTTAGTGAATTCAGAACAATCAGTTTAAATCAAGGAGAAATGTCTACTTGCCTTTTCCACATCTGCTCTACATCGATATCTTGCTGCAAGCATCAAGATCCCCAGGAGATGATTCAGCAAAAAGTCAAATCACAAAGACCAATTTTGTGTTCATCACAATAACGGCAAGTGAGTAGAATGCATGCACATTGTTGCCGTCTAACCCATCACATTTGACATGACAGAATGCATAATAATGCAGTTGGATTCCACTGTTATCATTTAAAACCATCAGTTAAACAACAAACAAACCGCAGGGAGTGAGTTCAAATGATCTACTGCATTTGTTATTTTTTATTGATTTATTTTCCACCGTCGACAGTGTGTCAGAATCATGAATGATTCTTCTCCGTGTGATACATGGTACTACGGTACATATACTGTTTCACTCACCTTGTGGAGCAAGGACAGTAGTGAAGACCTCAAAGCGTTCATTGCTCTGCATGTAGATGCGCTGCATGTTGGAGATCTGAGTCACACTCACACACTGACTGAGGGTTCTGCAAGCTCACTGCCAGCCTTACATAAACGCAGGTGACTAAACCCACTGCAGCACTGGCCAGGGCGACACACACACACACACACACACACACACACACACACACACACACACACACAGCATCATACTGTATGTATACACTGAATTTCAGCTGCAATATGCATTTTCTCCTAGTACATACTAGCGATCAAAAGCACACAGCCATGCTTATTTAAAATTGACTTGTTTTGAATGGAGATGCTGCATAAAAGGTTTCAATTCTAGATGGAAGAACTAACAGAGGTCAAATTACAATTAGTGGCATACTCTTGATGTTAACCTATTAAAATACTATTCTCCAAGATGCATGCTCCGAGATATACAATCTCTGCGCCTTTGCCTATTGTTTCTTGTCCATCTGGTCACTGGCAAGGTCACCATGCCCAACATGGACAAGATTTCATAATTTCACCTCATCAGAATGCATGATTGATTTGGCGGTAGTGACTTGTGTCCCATTTTCCAGTGTCCAGGGCGGGGGAGGGGGGTCTGTCAGCAGATGGCGATTAAAAGCCCCCACTGCCACTCCAACACCCACAATCACCCTCCCCATCCCCTTATGAACAACAGAGCTTGGCAGCATGCTTGTGTCAGCAATCAAACACTATCCATCAATAAAGTGAGAGATTATGCAGTGAATCAGAAACAAAAATATAACTGAGTAGTTAGGGCAGCACAACTGCAACAACAAAAAGGTTCATGCATGGAGCACAAATGTACTTGCTAAATGTATATATAAATATGTATATATATATATTTCTTAAAAGAAAAATGTAGTTACAGAATAGGCATTTCATCCGATGCTGTCCCTATTTGAATTGAAGAGGTTGATCCTGTGTGAGGAGTTAATTATTGACAATGTTTATTGTTAACTGAACAGAGAATATAGGTTTGAAACTTGACAATGAGAGCCATGGCTTAGCCTGGTGGATGGATTAAAAAGCATTGTTTGCATACAGCACAAAATCTAAGTGGGACTACAGATGATGATAATATCCTATTGATAAAACAGAATGTCTGATTCATGTTTTCTTAACTATATGGGTAAGGCAGTAATAGCAATAGCACTCAAAGTATCTTAGTAGGCCTATTTAGTTATTACCTTCCAACATTTTTTTTCTTTTTGAGGGGCCTATGTCCAGCTTTGAGGGTCTGTGTAAACAAACATTGAGAGAGAAAGCTGAACATTGAAGACAAAAGTGAGAATGCAAATTGTGATTCGCCGGAATGAGATGACGTAAGGAGGAAGAGGCTCGCCATGCAAGATTATGTATGTATAATGTAGAGTGCATTGCTGGAATTTTGGTGGAAGTAAGGAAATGACGTTGATGCTTTACAAATCTGTTTACATTCTCTGCGTATGAAACAAGTGTTTGGTCGAAAAATATATTATCCGGGGGAAATACATCCGACAGATGTTCCGGCCCGACATTTCCGGCTATGCACTCTGCCTTATATTGTAACTCATCAGCCTTACTCGCAGGCTGATGCGACTATAAGGCTGGGACCGAGGATATTGATGATGTATGATTAGAGCGCCCCAGTTCACACAGGTGTGATATTTTTTTTAACATTGTCACTTTCAATGACTTGAATGTTGGTCTGCCAAATGAGAAATAGTCAAACAAAAAATACATGAACTTGGAGTTCATATACGATCGAAAAACTAATACTGCAGATGCAACAGTACCATTTTGACAGAGTTCTATTCACAATTTCCAATGTATTACATGCCATAGACTGCAATTGTTAAAAGAAAAACAAACAATTCTATCCAATTCCGGTTTTAATATGGGTTGAAATAAGTAAATCATACAAAGTGTTACACGTCATTAACAGGAGGAGGGGGCATCAGGTTGACATATTTCGACCTGAGGCCAACATTTACATTTCAGTATGGATTTTTTTCCCATGACAACAATACATATCAGGGAAAACAGTCAAAACACCTGATATTATTACATCACTGCCCGTCATACAACAGCCAACAGGGCAACTCCAGTCTTTTTTTATGACAAGGCACATTGGAAGTTGGACACAGTTTCATGACTTATCTCTTCCCAGGTTTCCCTTTGCCTCCTCCAGACTTGCCTCCCATGCGTCCTCCAGCCTTGCCCCCCATGCCTCCTCCAGGCTTGCCCCCCATGCGTCCTCCAGGCTTGCCCCCCATAGGGCCTCTAGGCTTACCCCGTCCAGCTCCAGCCTTCCCACCTTTGCCTTTCCCTCCCCATCCTCCCTCTCCTTCTCCTCCTCCTCCTCCTCCTCCTCCTTTTCCACCCCTCCCTTTGCCAGAGAAGTCTCTTCTCTTCTGTCCCTTCTTTCCTGCGCCCTTCTTATATCTGGCTGAAGCCTCCTCCCTGTCCTCTTCACGCATCTGCTTGTTGACAGCTTTAGCGATGTCTAGCTTTGGTCTCTTACGGTCCATGATGTTCAGAAGGTCCAGCTGCTTTTGTTTTTCACTTGAAAAGTCACCTATGACAGGCTGAAATTTCCTCTTCTTGCCCATGTTCTTGGGAGGTTTCTCTTTAGGCAGGCGGTCCTGAAATTTACCCACTGACGCTGTGGAAGTCCTGGCAACACTGACGGCCATGCCCAGCTCAGATTTGGACTGATTGGTTGAAGTCATCAGTCCAACACCTGGCACTTTGATCTTCTGGGACCTGGCGATGTTCCTCAGCCGGTGCAGCTCGTTCTTCGCCACTCTCTCCTTCTTGGCATGGTTGCGCTTCTGGAACTGGTCCTCGTTGGGGTCTGCGGTTGCAGGGACCTCGATCAGCCACTCCTTGGTGTCATCTTTGGCCCTCTGGTAGCCATAGCGCCGTTTCCAGTCCTTGGCGACATCGTCCCACAACAAATTGGTTCTCTTCTTTTTCTTGATACCCTTCAGTCTAGCGAATTCTTCCCATTTGGTCGGGGCTTTTGGTTTGGGAGCAGGCTTCTCTCTGGGCAGTGGAGTGGTCGGTTCGGGTAGTTTGGCGACGATCACCTCGTCGCATCTCTCCACGGGTTGTTTCCAGATCTCGTTGATGAGCAGCTGCGTGTTGTCGCGGGCGAGCGTTCGTAGAAAGTCCTCTTTCTTCTGCTCTCTGAACTCACGCATGTCAATGTTGTTCTTATCGAAGGCGGCCAGGTTGCCGATATCATATTCGACATCGAGTTCTTTGTGGACGGTGATGCTTTTCAGTTTTTCTGCCTCATCTTGCTCGACTTTAGCCAGCACGTCCTCTATGTTACAGGCAGCCATCATGCGTATTGCTGTCTGCTCGTGGTCTCTCTCAGCAAGACGCACGTGTGACGTTGTCAGGTCAAATACAACACCATTACTTCCGGGTTATTATTTACAAGGAAGCTACGAAAGAAAGAAGGAGGAACGGCAAATACGTCACGTTTTAAACAACTGCCTGAAGCTGGAGCCGAAAGTTGGATGGAATGCATTGAAGACAAGTCATTAATCGAACGATGACATTACAATTCAGGGAATAATAATACAATACATATCACTAGGCCTCGGGAACTAGCTCCGTTTGGAACCTGACCTCTATATCTATACGCTGCGTCCCCCAACATTTTAGAACGTGACGCAGGAATAGGATTGATATAGTACAGTTAAAACTTAAAAATAAGGTCTGGGGAACCTCCTTTTCCTTCATAATCAATTAATTATTATTGTTCTCTATTTGTGGGAGACTGGGAGTAGCTGGGAGAGTTTCCTTAAACTTTCCCCTTTGTAGTGAACGGGACGCATTCGCGAACGGGACGTCTGAACCTACAACTTCTGTTTTCATAATAATATTATATTACCCTTCTTGAAATAAGGAAAAGTGAGTTCCCTGACCGGGAATCGAACCCGGGCCGCGGCGGTGAGAGCGCCGAATCCTAACCACTAGACCACCAGGGAAGTGATAGTCGGCTTTTGGGTCGTGACGTATTTGTCCTTTCCCTCTCTTTCGATCAAATATTTCTCTGTTTTATCCACAAGGGGGAAGTGTTGTTCCACTCTCTCAATTTCAACTCAATCAGCGTCAATTGAATAGTAGGTTGTTCTACTGTTCTTTTCCTGCCAGTTTACAAATTCTGCTGCTGTGTTTGCACATGCTTTACCCTAACTCAGCAGGTATGGGAGTATTCGTCATTTAGTCATGTTTTCAAACTCTCTTTGGGTGTTTAATCTGTGGGAAGTATTAATGTAATATGTGTCTACAGTGTCTCTGATGTCTTCGTACACTTGGCATAAAGTGCAGCTTGGTTTCTTTCCATCTCATCTTGTGTGCAGGTCTTCTCTTGGGAGCCATGTCTGCCTGTGGCAGCCTGCAAAAGGCACGTGTTCACCAAGTCAAGGATTTCCTTAAAAAATATGTTTTCAAATAATTGTAGTGGAGTAAAAGTACAATATTTGGCTCCTCTGAGAGGTAGTGGAGTAGAAGTACTGGATATTGGAAATACTCAAGTACAAATACCGGTACCTCAATTGTATTTAAGTACAGTAATTAAGTAAATGTACTTACTTTACACCACTGAATTTTAGTTGAGATGTCCAGCTTGATATTCCTTTTGGTGGCGAAAAAAGTCATCTTGCCTTGCCGTACGAGGTGTACTTCCGTAGGATTATTGTGCTAATTCTTTTATTTTTTTGTTGCTGTTTTGGCTTTAATAGGGACCAAACTGTCAGAAAATGATTGGTGTCAAACTTTCCCGACCCCCACCCCTTTTCTCGCAGGTCATATATTTGGGATCTCTCATACGCCTCCCTGGTGTTCTGTTCCCCGATGAACATGGTGAGCTTCATCTCTGGATGGATTGCATATTCTACAATGAAGTTGCTCTCTTCTGGCGAATCTTATCCTTTAATGATTGATCCATATACTGATCAAACTCAAAGTCCCTCATCATAGCCAGCCATCATCATTTTGATGCATTTGTTGAATGCATATTGAAGATCTGCCTGCGTGGTTGGTGTCTTTTTCATACTCTGAAGCACACCCATGGCATCAACTATTAGAACTTTGACAGTCTTAGGGATACAAGATCTTCCTGCATTAGATCAGGCAGTGGGACAATTTCAAGAGGCTCTGCCTTGGCATGCATCAGACTGGCTTTATCTGAGGGAATGTACAGGGTTCCATCAACAGCAAGCAGAGAACTATGTAATTACAGGGAACTATACAAATTACTTCAGCTGGCCTTTTTCACCAACTGTGTGTTTGTACAAAGCTACTAATTACACTAATTTAAGAGAGAGGAGAAAGACATCAGCATCTTAATCAGCAGATATGAGCTTGTTCTCCTCAGAATAGGGATGATCAAGTGGTTTAATGTAAAAAAAATAAGTTCCTATCCCACAAAGATTTGGTGGGCCCCTGTAGTAACTCTGAGGACCGCCCAGGGGGCATGGACCCCCTGTGGAAGACCCATCGTATTAGCTACTAAGATTTGTTATCAGAGCACAGCTACAAAAACAAAAACTAATTTGACATAGTTCTGGAGCAGGAGCAGAGCAAGGAAAGTAATGAGTACTGAGATAAGTCTGGGGATCCCGTGAGGAAAGACATTTCTGGCTACAGTACTTCAAAAGTGTAAGAAATCAACTCAGCATTATTTTAAAACCTAAAAAACAACCCTAATATTATAAAAATCGGGAGCTGTTTTTTGGACGCCTCATAGCACATACCAGAGATATTATCAGTTATCTCTTATGAGGTGGTTGAAGTTACCTATGGTGGTCATATTTAGGACTAACAAATCAGGGCTTGAGGTTCCACTCTCAATCACGCTGGTCCGGTGCATCTCAGGAACAAGACATATATACGTATAAGGCTATAAGCTCTCTTTCTTTACTGGAGCAAGGCAAAAGAGGACGTTTCGATGTTTGTCAGGTTGCTCCGATGCTTTCTTCTTACCAGCTGGTGCGTTTGTTTTTTATTTGATTGTTCAATAGGGTGCTGAGCATGAAGATATGGTCTGTTGTATGATGATGATTTGTGATTTGCTCAGGACATCACAAATTAGTTCTTAGACCTTATATCTCTCTCCCCCCACCCCCCTCTCTCTCTCTCTCTCTCTCTCTCTCTCTCTCTCCCCACAGAGTGCAGAATGCAGATACATAGTATTGTACTGCAGTACAACAGAAAGACCTGGCTGCATACAAGACAGTTTGACAGCAAAGGAATGGATGGAGAGTGTGCTGACCACAGTGAGTCATGAGATCTAAGGTTGTCGCACAGCTCATGTAATGTACCGGTAATGGCCATAATGCTAAATATAGGGACAGGGACAGCTAAATATAGGGCCAGACCATTAAACTCAGTCTTCGTCAGAGTATGACAACAGTTTGCCAATTACCCTATTATCTATTATTTGAATGGTAAATGGTGCATTTATATAGCGCCTTTATCCAAGGCAAATTTTCATAGATTGTGCATTACACTCACCCATTCACACACACATTCATACACCGATGGCGGAGGAAATCATGCATGGCACCAACCTGCTCATCGGGAGCAATTAGGGATTCAGCGTCTTGATCAAAGACACTTCAACACTAACTCTGTGGGAGCCCGGGATCGAACTGTTCCCGAGTGGCTGATCTACCCCTGAGCCACTGCTGACAGATTAGACTATTATATTTAGTATTTAGTATTACTGCCTCTTTTCTCATTTTTGCCTGCTGTACCAGAGACTCGGAGAGGGTACATCTGAGGTTATCCATCTCCTTTAGGCCAGTGATTCTCCAGTGATGTATTTGGCCACATTCAGAGCTTGTATATCTTTTATTTTCAAATAGCAGATGTATATACTGTAGGTTTAAAGTGGTTGAACTCTAATACTAATCGACATTTTGTACACCTGTAGAGTACAGTCTTATTTCATATCAGGACAGGATAAGGCATTTCATTCACATTACATTAGGGGTGCAACAGTTAATCGAACTAAGCAATTTAATCAATAAACAATGAATAAATAATTTGATAAAGTAATCAACAAAATCTGAAGATTTCAGGGTCTTGATGAGGAATTTCAGCATATCGTTTAAACAGTTGTTTGGTATTGATTAGTATAAAAGGCTATATTGTATCTGGTTATATGCTGGTGTGGAGTTAACCATTCGAACCCTCCCCATTCCAGGGGGAACATTAGCCTAACATAGCAGATCTATAAGCTCACATTGTGACATGTTGTGAGCTTGTCGATTGGCTATATTTGCGAGGAGATTTGGTGTAGTGTAGAGGGATAAAAGCGGATTGAGTATAGAGATAAAAGAAGCATGTTTGCTAGTAATGTAGCAGGTTTAAAATGTTAAGTTGAATTTAATATTGCAGTAGTGTATGGGAATTATATTCAGTATTCATAGTGACAAGTATGCCTGGAGAGATGGAGATAGATACATCAGGGATTACATTGCAAGCAAATGCGCAAAGTTTATATCATCAATCAATTCAGCACAAACTTAATAAACTATGTTATTATATCTGGTAACTAGGCGCCTATGTCTTTTTACCCTTTAGGCCCATTCTGTCAGATGATTTAACACTCCTAGTCAAATTGTTTCAGTCTTGCAAATTATGACGGACATGCACAATCTTATGAAAATTACTTGTGACATGTGGTTTGTGTTTCATAAGGGGATCATAGCTTAATTTAGCAGTCACTGCTAGCTATTTCTTTTTCCCCTCTGCAGTGAGGAATTCTTAACGTCTGTCTGTCGCCCCTTTGTTATTAATAACAGGTTGATGGTGTTGCCCAAAGGTGCTGTTATTATTTTGGGTGCCAGTAATTATATTCACCGTCAGCTAAGGCTGCCCTATTACGCTAACATGCCGACAGCCGCAGGGATAAGGTCACAACTGAACGTCTGGAGCTTAATGAGACACTCTATCTTGAATGAGAAGTCCCTATCCTGAGTTTGAGTAGGCAACAGCGTGCACATTCGTGCTCGGACTCACACACATGCTCATAGCTTACATACACATATAGAGTGTACATGTCAACCATTGACATTAGGCTGCCCAAGGCTATGCATGGTCTTCAGCCGGATTTAGGATTTTTGCTGACTTAACCATTCACTATAAACTAGTACTTTATAGGAATTTGTCCAAATAGGATTATTATTTCATGGCGGGATACACGGAAGAGACCAGATCAAGTTCTTTATGAACTATGAGAGCAAAGTCATCTTATATCTACTTTAATAATTGGTTTTTCAAAATATACTGTTTACAGAGTCATAAAAAGCTGTATGGTATGTTTTAACTAAGTGTACTGTAGCATGTGTAATTACAGTATAGTCCACTTGTCAGAATGTGAACCCAGGCATGTTGAGTACACCAAAGGTTTATGTTAGAAATGTTGAGTATGGGTCCCCAGCATGTAGAAACTGCCGGATGCTAACTTGCAACTTTCATAATTGGCAAAATATGTGACCATACCATTAACAACCTCATCATCATGCTTTATGTAGCATGTGACGTGTCAAACTAGGGGTTTTTCATGATGCTGAATCCATTCAAAGCCTTAGTTTTGCACAAAAAACACTCCTTGGGCTAAAACGGCCAAAGCCGTCATCACAAATGTGATGATGACAGCACATTTGGGCTAGTGGCTATGGCCGTTTTTCGCCCAATGAGTGTTTAGTTTATGTTTCTTTTAATGTTTAATATGTTTTTTTAACTAATGGCATAGCAAATGTGTCGCCGTCGACCCCAGGGACTGCTGTGCCCGGCCACCGAGTCATTCAGATAGGCTGTTATCCAGAACCGCCCATCCAACAAATATGCCCAATCAGGCAAATAATGGAGATCCGGTCGTCCATAACGGCTGATTCGATTGGATCTGTGGTGAAGCGTCAAGTGGGAAGTTGGTCGGATCAGCGGATATTGATAAAACTTCAAATCCCCATACGAGGAGTGTCTTGGCCCACTGGGAGTGTGCATGCAATTACCTTTGTTCATAAAGGCATGTATTTTTGGTCTGGGTGGCACAACCCTTTATCTAGAGTTCTGTCAGATGACCTACAAAGGAAAGTGTTATATCTCTGTGGAACAATTGAGGATTGGGAGCCATATTTGTAAATGTACATGCCGACGCCAACCATTTGATCACAGGATGATGTGTTGGTGATCTCATGTGAGGGTCTGCAGCATTTTCTGCCACAGACTGAAATGCCCACAGCCCTCTAGCAGCTTGCATGAGTGCCAGACTAGCACTCATGCAAGCACTGCTTGCCACCATGAATAAAGAATCACGGCAAAACAAGGGGCATCCATTCACGCAAAGACTAGCCAGAGGGTTACTTTTTCCTTCGTTCTCACAGCCGGCCTGTTAGCACCCGAGGAGATGGGAGGAGAGACTCCTCAGGGAAAAGATGAGGAAAAAAGGAGAGAAACAGAGGAGGTGTAGAGGATGGTAGCTGGACTAATCCTGTCAGCACCATCCTCGCATAAATCAGAAATGATTAGCTGTTGACAATTTCCTTTTATAATTAGATTCAATTATAGCTTATATGTATTATTATATAAATGACTGACCTATTTGGTTGTAACACCAACAATGACTATCTGTCACACATTTTATCTGCAATTATGATGACTAGACTGCTGCTAATAATGACTGACATACGTACGACATGACGTACGGTATAACAGAGAACACTGTCATAGACATAACACGCATGCTATTCTTAGCATACGCCCACTTCTCTTTTATTGATGTTACCTTTGTTTGTACTGTTTTATTGTGCGAATAAACTAAACTAAACTAAAAATAACCTAGGCAAAATGGGTACGAATTATACCAGGATTTCATCACCCTTAAAGGGACACTTCACCCCTTTTGCAAAAAAATATATATGTTAATGACGTTTAGAAGATTTAGAACACTTTCCTGGGGGTCTTTGTGTGTGTAATATGTGGTTTTAGATATTTTAGATTTTAGCAGTGAGCCCAGTGTCTCTGATGTCATGGACACTGGGCTCACTTACTTCCTGGACTACAATTCCCATAATGCTTTGGTGCACTGACCTTGTGGATAGGGGGAGGGCTGTTCTTACTGAGACAAGTAAGACATGTAGTCCAGGAAGTAAGTGAACCCAGTGTTCATGACATCAGAGACACTGGGCTCACTGCTAAAATCTAAAATATCTAAAACCACATAGGCCTATTATACACATAAAGACCCCCAGGAAAGTGTTCTATATCTTCTAAACGTCATTAACATATATTTCTTTGCAAAAAGGGTGAAGTGTCCCTTTAACATCCGGGACGGGGGGTGTCTGAGATAGAACTTGCCTGACAGTTGAGGTCAGAGGATCATTATATTGATCTGGGGTGGCTGGGACAGAAACTAATTCGGCCATGGGCAACGCCTCACTGCTACCTGCTGCTTACGAACTACTGTCTACGTGGTATTTCATGCACCGAGTAGGACGAGCCACAACCACCTTCACTGTTTGGGTCACTGAAAACACGAGTCACGCTGCTCTCTTGAGACCAAATGCATTACATGATGACAGACAACACGGCAGAAGAGGCAGTCTTGTGTTCACCCTGCTAATCTCTAATCCCATCATTTCACAGTGAGGTTGGGCTCTGTTGTTAGCAGGTGAGTATAGGGAACATAGCCGGGGTCTCCCAGAGATACACAACCTCTCTGGCCAGAAAAGGAAAGAGAAGCAGTTCAACCTCACACCAATCCTGGCAAGGTTCCCAGAGATAACACAGCAGGAATGGAGAGTCCTTGAGATATCATTCCAATTTGTGTGTGTGTGTGTGTGTGTGTGTGTGTGTGTGTGTGTGTGTGTGTGTGTGTGTGTGTGTGTGTGTGTGTGTGTGTGTGTGTGTGTGTGTGTGTGTGTGTGTGTGTGTGTGTGTGTGTGTGTGTGTGTGTGTGTGTGTGTGTGTGTGTGTGTGTGTGTGTGTGTGTGTGTGTGTGTGTGTGTGTGTGTGTGTGTGTGTGTGTGTGTGTGTGTGTGTGTGTGTGTGTGTGTGTGTGTGTGTGTGTGTGTGTGTGTGGAGGATGTACAGTGTATGAGTATGTAAGTGTGTACAAATGAGTGTTTGTTGCAGTATCATTCAGTGGCTGCATGCTGGCTTTTGGAAGCCACGAGAGAACTGGTCAGTACTCTATGTCATGGCAGCTTACAGAGGTCATCCCTCAGTTAGAGAACTGGTCAGTACTCTATGTCGTCATTGCAGCTTACAGAGGTCATCCCTCAGTTTAGCATTCAGCAACACTGTGTGGGTTTATCACGTTGACATCATAGGACAGCGTACTGTTTCACGGCATATTGCAGCCGTACAAATTCAACTGGTTCAGTGGTTTTAGTATACTCTTATCTCATTGGTTCCCAGCTGCCCACCGTGGACGAGGAGGAGAGCACTGACCTGCCCGACAACCTGGCCTACCTGGAGCAGAACCCGGGCATCCGGACCCGGAGCACGCAGCCGCCACAGAACCACAGCGCCCCCTCTGGCCTGGAGGAGCTGGAACCGCCGCCAGACCAAGACGACCAGGTATTTATTTATTTAACTCTTTTATTGCGGCTAGCTGTTGCCAGATGTAGCCAAAGCACTCTCGATGCGATCGACAACAACGGGAGGTATGAATAATGCAAAATCTCCATACAGATTCTCTGTAAATAGCCTGCTGTCTGGCCTGTGGTGTTTCTTTGCAAAATGTTTTTTATCATGTCATAAAATGACATGACAATGTGGTAGTAAAGTACAATATGATGGTTAATGGTGATATGCTCATGACTGAACCCAAACAGACATCTTGAAATTGTTTAATACGAGCTGTATGTTCATCCAGTGGTTAAAAACATAACTTTTCATTGTTTCAAATAGCACACATGGGAATTTGTACACGGCGTGTCATCAAACCAGTGATTGTAATTCTGAAATGTTATTTGATTAATTATTTATCGATTTATGGCTCGATGAATCGTTTTATACTAATCAGATTCCAGAGGGGTGGGAGGGAGATAGTGGGTGCTGGTGGCTGCAGGGGGAAACGACACTGTACCTAACGTTCAATAAGGAGAGATGTTGAAAGCATAACAAAATGTATTGAGATAAAGGGTTACAGTACAAGTTTTGGTGAATAGACCGTATTAAATAAAGTTATCCTATGAGGATGGAGGAGAGAGACGCTGTGGTGAACACACATCCTCCTTCATGCTTTGCTCCACTACAATGGAGACCTCGAAATGGTGGACATGGGGTAGGAGGAGGTGGGTTGGGCATTAATGTCCAATGCTCAGTCTGGAAGAGAATGACGGGTTCAGAAGCAGTGAGTGGTACTTGTAGAATGGAGACTGATTGGCCAACTGCAAATTGAAAGCGAGCCTGATTGGCTAGGAGCATTCATGCGTAGAATTGTGAATGAAAGGTGGACAGCATGGGAAAGTGGAAGTGACACAGCGGGATTCCACAGAAAAAAAGAAAAGAAAGCTAATTGAAAGCACGAGAGTACAGTACCTTGGGAAATGATCTTCTTTGAAGTCCTTGTGAAGCTCCAATAATGAGTAGGCTGTGTAACTGTTCTACAAGAGTGGGCCATTCATGGTCCTTCATCACCCGTTAATCAGTTGGTACTAGATGCAGATTAGTTCATAATTACAATGATACTGAGCCTAATGAAACTGCTAGTGCTTATACCTACTGGGAAATGTTTGACGCAAAGAGGATTTTAAAGTTGACCAGTCAAGTTATTTCTGAGAAAACGTGTTTTAGTTTTTATTGTTTTTGTTCTAGTAATATACATTACCACACCCACTATCCTTCTCTGTGAGGATATGAAAAAAGCATATCAAAGAGGTACCGAAACACCATGATATACACAGCCTGGCAATATAGTTACTTTGTGTCAAACATCAGTCAATGCTGTTGAGTGAGTCAGAGGAGCAATGCTCATTAGCCAAAGGTTAAAATTCACCTTGCTCCAGCCATCGTCAGGGCCACTGCCTATCCTGTCACTTACTGCTAACATGGTGTCAGTTAGCCTTCATGCCGGATAGCGCTAAATTTCCTGGAAGGCCACATTTATGCTGCAAGGCAAGCAGAGAACTGGTGACAGTGACATGCTGTTCAGGGAATCTTGACAGAATTAGGGTGAAACTGAGACATCTTTTCTGCTCCACTGACTATGCCTTATACCTCTTCCCCTGAAGGCTCATTTATAGCTTCACAACCCAAGATATATGTTTTGCACTGAATTCAATGCACATCGAGCATCAGTGAGATGATCTATTGCATTGTTCTCCAAAGATGCTATCTGGTCGATGCTCTATGTGTGATCATCATCAAAGTGTGCCATGCATCATGCATACCTACTAATTGTAACCCTGCTCACCAGGCTGTCTCCCGCCTTAACATGACAGTCTCTGAACAGCATCAAGAGTCCCAGTGGACTTTTCTGACCTATGAATACTAATTATCATAGGCGTAAGTCTTTATATGAACCCCTCCAGCATCAGGATACTCGCTTTGTTATGCTAATTCAACCTTGTCCTAAACTTTCATGCCCTAAAGTTTGATAACATCACAGCTTTTTGGTCTCAGGTTACTATGCAGTAATACATGCTTACACACACATAAGTCCTGTATTCAAAATCACGCACACAGCAAGCCAACTCATTCTCACTACAAACACAAAACTTCAACTTCATCACATCCCGGGGCGTCACTTTCTGACACCACCGATGCCCTCTAGTGTCTCTATTTTGATGGCAGCCGTGCCCCAATTCACAATTTCTATCCGCTGCCATTTTTTGATTAGTTGGTAGTGAGGATTGGTTGGTCAAACACACCTCAAGCTGTGACCCAACACCACTCAGGGTTCCCACGGTCATGAATGACATTCCTGGAAATATTATGAAATTAGAAAAAGGCTTGGAAAAGGTTTGGAATGTTTTGGAAAATATGCATTGTTTTTGGTTATTGAATTTGTTCCATGATGTACTATTAGCTTGTTTATTTCTCAAGTATAACTCAAGCAGTGGGGATCTTTAAAGTTTACAATGATGAGTGAGTGCAAGCAGTGAGCCGGCTAATCCAGAGCACTATGTAATTTATGAAAACGTTTTTAAAATGCATTGGTAAAAATGTGTGGGAACTCACCGATCACAACTTTTGTAGCTACTCATCATCTTGGGTTTGCTTTTAGGTTATTTTTTTAGAGAAATGCAAATTATGTAAAATGATAGATCCTTGATCTCAACTTCAAATCTACTGTAGGCCGAACTTCAAATAAACGACAAAGATTGAGAACTTACAACAGTTTCTTGGACCCCTAATACCATTACAGGCGTGGCAGAGGGTTGTGACGCATAATCACCCTCCTCCCTATTGCCATCCATCTGGCCTGGGGCTATGTACAACCTACTCACGCTTACTTACGCTTCTGTCCTATTTGAAAGTCATTGCCGACCCAAGTCAAAGTAAACCACAAATATACCCTGTGGCTAAGTGTTATATCAATGCTTACATGTTTCCCAAGCTTCAGTAACTGGATATTATAATGTAACCTTAGTATGTGATTATGTGCCATTTTGTGCATGATACATTTCCTTCTATTAGTGTGCGACGCAGCGCGAGTGGCATCAGGAGTTTTCACATGTGCATACATAGACATTGTACTTTAGGGCTGGGCGATATGACTTCAAATCAATATCTATACTTTTACCTCAGATACAATTAATGAACGCACGTTAATGAACATAAATTAATGTAAACTACGATTAATAAATCATGAAAATAGCAGATCTACATTGTGTTGTAGCTCCTGTACTCCAAGGGACTTGAACTCACTGACCCTTTCCACTGCAATGCTGTCGATTAATATAGGCACGTTCTCTTTCCTTGTCTACCTGAAGTCCCCAATCAGCTCCTTGGTCTTGTTGACGTTGAAGGAAAGGTTGTTCTCCTGGCACCAGTGTGCCAGTGCATGATATGACCTCATTCCTGTAGTAGGCAAACATACAGAGCTTATTTTCTTATTTACCCATTGGTGTAAATTTTTATCACGCCATGTACTTTGTCATACGACAAATAAATGCAGAAAATAGACAATCTAGAAGCTCCCAATGTGTCAAATGCATTGCTTTGTGAGCTTGTCGATTGGCTATTTTAGCTAATAGAACATTTTCTTCTGTCCAAAATAAGGACGCCAGTCTGAAAGAATGCCAGGATAAACAGTGAATTGACAAGCAAAAAGCAGGAGGAAGGAAAGGTGGTGAAAGTAAACTGAAAACTACATATGCACTGATTGCACTCGCTCTCCCTCGGCTATTGTGTGTGTGTGTGTGTGTGTGTGTGTGTGTGTGTGTGTGTGTGTGTGTGTGTGTGTGTGTGTGGCTTGCTTGCACCGCATAAACATGTATTATCAGGGGTATTTTATGTTGTAGGACAAGGTAGAAGCTTTATTCAACATAGATTTTAGAGTAACTGATGAAAACAACATAACTGATTATTCTATTAAAGATTAATTAATAAGCTTTCCCAGTCTAATACAATCATGTGCACGGTACATCAGGCAGGCTCTGCGACTGCAATGCACTTCATGGTGCACAAAGATTCACAAAGTAATCAATTTCCCATTCATTGATTTTCAATTGAAGACACATAAACCACACTTGCATTAACAATATCCTGAAATGAATGCACTGTGATTGCACCTGTCTATCATTTACTTTTAGAAGTGAGTGTCGCTGAGTGCAGTATTGTGACGTAGGCTTCAGGGTGACCTCTGACTACATTGATTAAGAATATTATTAAAAAAAAGATTATGGTTATGGCAAAGAGAAAGAGAGGAGAGGATTTAAAATAGCATCAAGGATATGAATACATTTGGTGTTGCTTCACTTGAACTTTCTCTTTGACAAAGAACAAATGTGACATGACAATGTATATCACAAGTCTGTGTTGATGTTTCACTCATTAAGACTGTTTTGCATGCACACATTGAATCGCTCACAAGCATCACTGATTTCACCACATCTTCAGTGGGCTGCACGCATCCTGTGTAATCGGAGTGAGCATAACGAGGCAAAACACCAAAAAGCAGCGATCTGAAAGGAGTCCTGGGCATAACGTGTAGTGTGAGATTCACAGAAACAGGGCAAAGGTTTCTTGGAAATTGGACACCAATTACGTCACTATGATGAACATTTTAGGCTTTTGATTGATTGATTGAATAAACACATTGCAAACAGTATGGCTGGTACAATTGAACAAACTATGCTAAAAGGATAACACAAAAAGCGTTGTTTCCAATCAAAGTTTGCTCAGCTCTATACTGTAGTAGATCAATCAAGTCAGCTCAGCCATTTCAGATGCACAGAAAAACTAGACGATGATATACAGTATGTACTGTATGAATCAATGTTCTGTGGGGAACTGAGAGATGCTTGCCCACACTGAGTGGAAGCAAGGGTGATGCCGGAATGCCACTCTTCCCCCCCTATGGTTATGCAACTTGGATGGCGCTTTGTGCCACTGCATGAGCACTCGCTGAGAGCTCTCGCCATTGCCTCACTCTAGTCCGCTTCACGGGGGTCAAGCCAATGTCTGTTGTTCAATGTTTTGAATGTCAACATTGCCTTGTTTTCAATGTTGACTCTACATTGTCCATATTCTGTCGTTCCCTGCTGTTGTGAATTTAGCGTAATGCTTCTGTTGAGTCATGGGCACACAGAACAAGATGTCACCAGGCAGTAAGGAAATGAACAGAATGAGTAGGAACTAAACAAGCATCTTGTATCATTGTGCACGGAAGTCAGTCTATCTGATAAGTAGCAGTATGTGCTTGCTTACGCAGATGAGAGGGCAGGTCAGGTTGTGGCTATAATAGGCCAATGTGAAAAGGGTGCCATTTCTTCTTATGCCTTGGATAGCAATTGAATGATTTGAGATATTTTGTTCCAAAAATGTGTTTTGCAAAAATCCACCTGTTTGTGGTGCTATAACAAGCCAATGTGAAAAGGGTGGGATATATTCCTCAGTCTAGTAAGAAAGTCCATGAATGATTTCACGTAAATTGCACGCTGCGTTCATGATTTGAGGCTTTTTGTTCAAAATGGGCCAATCCTGCAAACTTTGAAAGCCAATGTTAGCCAATTACGATGGAATATGAAATATTGGACAGATCCGTCTTGAACACATGACTATAGAGATGGTGTGTAGCGATTTGCTGGATTTTTGGACAGAATCTGGAGGAGTAATATAAAAAAATGTGTTTATCAAAAGTCGGCCTCCTGGTGGTGCTATAACAAGGAGAAAGACGCCTTTAATGTGAATATTAGGGACTTTTGTGTAATTGTCATTTTGTTTTCTGTGACCTTGGGTTCTTTATATTTCTAAGCATGTCATCCAATTACTGCTGCCACTATATTTTGATAGAAAAATATACCCAATATTTTTCATATACTCCAGGTCCCAGTTCTATTTATTGGGCCTTACCAAAGAGCCGTGAAATTGGTCAGCAATTTTGGTGGAATGACTGTGGCCTAGATTTCGCTTTCGAGTAGTTTTTCCCCCTGTGATTCACCTCACCACTTTCATAATATATGATTTAAATTAAATCTAACTTTTACACAGGCTGTTCAAGGTGTAAATGTTGCCCCATCATTCTGCCTACAACCGGCATGATGGGACAGGGTTTGATTCTAGGGTCTGCACATCTGTCTGCCTTGAACCACTCCCTGCTTCTCTTCAAATTCTTCTCCAACATATTCCTGATCACACATGCACATGTTGCTATTTTCACAACCCCTTGTCACTAAAGGCCGGGGCATGAAACCATAACCCTATACCTCTCGCATCTTCCCTTCCTGTCTCTGTCTCTCCAGGACTCCATCCCCTCGTCCAGGGACAACCATACAGTATGTGGCTGCCCTGTGTCCATTGTCCTTTGTCATGCTTTTGGGTACTGCAATAATCTCCTGTGGAGATTTCTCCATGGAGCCAGGCAGCCAGCAAAAAGGCAAAGTTCAGAAAAGCGGCCAACCCTCTGGTTTCTGTGTTCTGAATTAGACGTGGACTAGGCGTACACACGAAGGCGACATGGGTGTTTCAGAGCTGCTAGAATTCAGTGTTGGATTTAGGTGACGGTTCCAGAGATCTGATGGGTACACACACTCTCCAGATATTATTATTTATCACATTCCAGATGGGTGGGCCGCGGGGCAGCTTCAGTTAAAATTACTCAGCTTCACCCAACTGAGTGCTGCTGCCCACAGAGGAGCGTGGAGGATGTAGCAGTTAGAGGTTAAGTGTCCTGCTCAGGGACACTTCGACACATTGCTGAGAACTGGAATCGTACCTGGGACCTCCGGCGCTCACTGACCATTCAGCTATGGCCGCCCCAGATATGGAGATACATTGCCGCATGTTGGTTCTGGACAACCGCAGTACAGAGAGAGAGAGAGATACAGGTAGAGAGAGGCAGAGATTGAGTGAACAGAGCTCTTGTGACTGCGGTCTGCTATGTCGTCAGTCAATTTTGTGTGGGATTATTTTTAAATAACTGCATACATACCGTCATACACGGTACGCCAGTGGACCGCTAGGCCAGCGGGCGCCCCCAACAGTAGAGTGTTCTTGAGTGGGCGAATACACAAGGTTTGCTTTCTCACCTGTTACAGTCTATTATTAAACTTTACTTTAACCAATCTGTTGGGAGAGTAGACTAGAGTAGAGTATCTGCTGTGGTTGGAGGTCTCCCTACTCGAGTAGGACACCTACTGGTTAACATCCATTATGGACACTAGTGTGCTGAGATATTTAATGTAACGTGAATGAATATTAACAGGTTTGAGAATAAATAGGTAATGAGGTAATTAATTAGTTGCCAAAAGAATACAGCTTTTTGTCACATACTGGCTATCCGTCCATGATATCTACTGTATAGGCCTATTAGCAGGCACCAGGGATCAGAATAATATTTGATTTAACAAGTTTATTACACCTGAGCCCAGCTGAGTGGGTGTATTGTAATTGCCAGCATCTGTTGGTTTGTTTGCTTGTAACATCAGTAACTCATACAGTTTTGATCTCAAACTTAGATACATTTGGGGGTACATAACATTCAGAAATTATTATCAGATGTACTGATAATCGAATCGTTCAAAGGTCAAGGGCACAGTGGTAGGTCAAACTTTTGCTTTACGTTTTAACCCATTTTGGGGGGGAACCCCTTTTGGTGTTAGCATTATGTTATGCTTTAGCTATTGAAAAATAGCAGATCTACAAGCTCATAGCGCGCCACCGAGTGGCGCGCTACGAGCTTGTAGGTCTGCTATTATTCTACTGACATAGAAAGTAAACATAGCTTTTTCAGAAAACTGTCAGGATGTAGAAGACATTTTTAGAATCTGATCTCAGGTCAGCATGTGACGTGGGTGCAGAATCTCTCTGATTGCATTTCTAGCAGATAGCACATGATCTACATTCATATAGACAGATCTGTCCTTGAGGGCTTTTTGGCATCACAGTTACTGTTGCCTCACATACTCTCATATACTGGCAAATGAACAATTCAAACGCCTCCAGCACTCTCACTTCTCTTTAATGGCGTTATTTACAGAGTTTGAGATTCTTCTTAGTCTTTATTTAGGTGCAGAGTAATAGAAATATAATGTGATTCAGACAGTTCGTTCTTTTTTTGGCTCTGATACAGCAGAGAGCAAGTGTCCAACAACAAAGTATATGCCGAAGGACGAAGATCACACGTGTGGTAAAGTCACTGTTTCTTTAGTTTAGCAGCTTGTGGCAGCTAAACCAGCGAAATGTTTTTTATTAGTATTTTATATTGTGCCGCTTCTTGACCAGGTCCCTCTTAGCCTGGGCACCATTTCATTTCGGTATATGATCCGGGCTGGAGCCGGATGATATGCTTACGTCATGTTGTAGGCAATGGTTTGCCTACAACAAACAGGAAGCTGTTTGTTGCTTCCTGTTTGATTAAAAGCCAGGCGGTGGAAAGCCTGGTGAGGCGAGGTTAGGTCCCTCTTGTAAAAGAGATTTTATAGCCTATCTCAATGAGGTCTGCCTGGATAAAATTAAAGGAAACTAGAAAAAGTGTGGCGCTATAACAGGCCAATGTGAAAAGGGTGGGATTTGTTCCTCAGCCTAGTAGGAAAGTCTGTGAAAGATTTCACATAAACCGCACGCTGCGTTCATGATTTGAGGCTTTTTGTTCAAAACGGGCCAATCCTGCAAACTTTGGAAGCCAATGTTGGGATGGATAGACAGATCCGTCTTGAGCGCATGACTATAGAGATACTGTGTAACGATGTGCAGGATTTTTGGACAGAATCTGGAGGAATAATATAAAAATGTGTTTTACAAACACTATAAAAGGCAGATGTAAAAAATGCAGGTCAAAGGTTTTTCCTTGGCGTCTAGGGAGGGGTATTCAACGTTTCACACAGATCGGTGCTGCAGTTATAGGTAAAAATTTGAAAATCTGCCATCTCATGGTGGCGCTATAACAGGCAGTTCTGTAAGATTTGGGGCAGAGGTTGTCGTTAGCATCCAGGGAGTGTGTGTGCAAAGTTTGGCATCAACCGGATAAACGGTGCCAGAGATCAGCTGTTAACGGACGGATGGAGGGCAAAACATACTCTCTCCCCATGCCTTCGGCCTGGTGGAGACAATAAACTAATTCTAATTCTAAATAGTTAAAAGTGTCACTAATTGAGAGTCCCTGTTGTATGATGGACTAAAGACTTATCAGTTGGCTTCTACAAACTGTGAAAGTATAAGCATCCAACTTTTTTCATGTTCCACTTATTCCTAATTTATGCAATGTTGTGTGACACAAACAGAAAATAACAGATGTACGAGGCAGCGGCTCACTATATGTGATGCAAGGCGCTCTGAGCTTGTAGGCCTACACCTGCTATTTTTGTTGTATGGTAAAGTATGAATCAGGCTTTAATATCACAGTGAGTGCAGGCTTGTTAATTAAGCTTTTTCACTGCCAGCCTGCGCTTGTAGATGAAACAGTGGCAGGAACTGCATCAGCTGCCACAGCAGCAACAGAAGATGTCGTTTCCTGTCGCCGGCGTCTTTCTTTCTTGCCTTCAAAAAATAAATAATCTTATATTATTCTAGTGAATTAGCTGCCAGATGACAACAAGCTCTGTAAAGGTGTACTGACTGTGATCTCTCTCTCTCTCTCTCTCTCTCTCTTTCTCTTTCACTCGATTGCTCACACAAAATGTGTAGGTCGGCTCTGGGGTGTGTTTCTTGAGAGGAGGCAAGCTTTCCAGAGATTCCTTGCGAAGCATAGCGGAAGCTTGCCAAGCTTCGACGTTCGGTAGGCAATGTTTTCGACACAATGAACTGCATCGGCCAAAGAGGCATCTCTTTTTTTTATATCTATGGGTACTATGGATTTCAACTTTTCATATTTGTGGCACCCCCTAGGCCCTAGCTTAGGGGGTGCCTTCAAGGGCCTTCACGTCTCCCCCTAGGGCCTAGGGGGAGACGTGAAGGCCCTTGCAGATGAGAAATAGGCCCCTCTCAGGCTCTCACTGATCAGACATGCACATGCTGATCCATGAATCCCGAGATCGTGTGTAAATCATTTAGAAAAGATCGAATAGACGAAAACATTCCGTTTCTGCAACAAATAGTGACTGACATTTTTGCGGGGTAATGTATCTTCCTTGGTCTACTGGCAGTATAACCAGAATCTGAGGGAACATCTTATGTCTCAGAATGGTGCTCAAAGCCACAGAATTTGTACAACTGAATGTTTCGGAATTATGGCCAGTTCAATTGCCCCTTGCCACTTCTTCTATGGTTGTAATTTACTGGAGGTATTTTCTCTGTAGACCTTTCAAAGAGAAAACTTCCGCACACACAATGTTCAGCACGTGCGTTGGCAGCAAAGCAGCAGACGTTTAGAGAAGGAGGGCACACTGCCACTTGCTGGTTCAAGAGGTTTTTTTATTTAAGAGTCAAGGCAACGTCTCGGTCTTGTGACCTTCTTCAGGCATGGTTTGAAAATAGGCTGACATTGTCACTAAATACATTACAATAGGTACGGACAACCAATCAAAATGCATGTGCATCTGGTGAACGATTATCACATGCATTTTGATTGGTTGTTTATACTTACTTTGTGTATATGTCTGTAATCTTGTCGTATGTAACAGTAATCCTCCTCGGCTCGAATAGACAACACTTTCTTTATTTCGAAGTACGTCCAAATCAAAGACATCTTTGTGAAATGCAGTATTCACTGTATTTTGCATGCTCTGTTTTCCAAATCTCCAATGCAAGAGATACTGTGCTCACTTTACGAAAGCACCCTAATACATTACAGACATTTGGCGGGAGAAGAGTTAAATTATACAAGGTTATACAAGGTATGCAACCAAATAAAACGTGGACACCGACTCCTGTTCCCAAATTACGCCAAAATTAAACATTGCCAGTGCAGTGGATTAACATCTTTGTGCAAGTAAACTATTCAAATGAATAGTGCAGATAGTGGCCAGTGTGTAAGGTCATGTTACGAGGCAGGAAGCTCTTTCTAATTGAGGAATGGATGAAGGGCTACAGCCCAGAGCGATTCCGCTCTTACCCCGATGAGAGGATTCCTCTCCCAGGGCCATTCCGGTCTCACGTCGATGAGAGGATTTCTCTTCCAGTGACCAGTTTGCGGACATTGATTTGAAAAGGAGGTGACATGAGTTGACCACAAGCAGTTACTCCCTCATCTGGCAGAGTTTTCTATTTCTGTCAGTGAACATGTGCTTCTTGTGATGGGACCTGACACCTCGCCTGGAGGAACATGTAAGAAAATGTGATGGGAGAAACTACAGGAAAACCAATAACATGCTCGCTGACAATTACCTTTTTCATCACCTCAGTCTCAGTATGGATGTTTTCATAAAATGTAATGGTTTTAACTTTAAGATATTTTGCTGACAAATCCACTGGGTGTTCCACTACTGTATTTATGGAATCACATTAAACGTCCTGCATTTTCATACCTTACTTCTGAACACAAATTGGTCATAGTGCTCATAGCCTATATGTGCTACGGCAACCTCCCTGCAGTCTATACACATAAGTTCACAACATTCTAATGATTCTATTACAGCATACTTTATGCTTGCAAATTAATTTACTTTTGAAGATTAATTTGAAGTATTATTATTATTTATTTTTTCATAGATTGTGATGAGCAACAATTATGCAATGCAAAAAGCAGACAATCAGGGAGGGGTTTCTCCTTTATGTCAGTAGTATTCTTTTTGACACAATTTGATATAAAGACAATAATCAAGTGATTCATGTGAGAATTTGCTGCATCTTGGTCAAAGGGAGGAAGAAAAGGAAAAGTGAGAGCTCCAGTTTGTTGTCCAACTGGTTAAGATTCCAGTGACTTTGATGAATTTAGATTAAGCACCCCATCTTAGAAGCGTGACTTGGCCGTACACTGCAGGGTGAGGTGGCATGGAAGGTTGGACACTGTGACCGTTTGACATATACATGTTGATATCAGCAATAATGATGAATCATAAAAAAAACACACACACATGGCGACAATCTCACTATGTGCAGATGCTTCAAAATGTGTCCTACCAGAATACAACAGACATTGGCAGGGAAAAGTACTCTGACATCATTACATACTGTAAGTGGTCGGGTGTATTGTGTATTTGCAGCAGTGGTGGAGAAAGTATCATCCCAGTACTTGTAACTAATAATAGATAGTCTTGGTGAAATATTACTCAACTACAAGTGGCTCAGTCACTGGAGTGACTATAACTCAAAGTACTGGAGTGCATGCTGCTTTTACAAACACTTCATGGTTATTCAAAGGTACAAATTACAAAGTATAGCCTACCTTTAATTTTTTAGCATTGCAATACAATTTAGACATTTTCCAAACAACTATCAATAATAGTGAAAATAGCAAACCTATACAAGATTATGTGGACCATTGAAGATCTGCTATTTTCACTATTTCAAATACTGTATAGCTGGCTTAAGCAGTTGATTCATCAACATTTCAACATTTGTCTTTGAAATGTAATGGAGTGTATATATCCAAGTATCCAAACATACAAATACTCAAGTAAAGCACAGATACTAAAAATGTTTTAATTAAATACAGTATAGTAAAAAAATGTACTGTGCACCATGCACTATACAGTATATAGTATAGTGTATATATAGGCTACTGTAGTGGTGCACAGTAAAAACAGAAAAATAAAATAAAAAGTAGGCTACATAAGCATCAAGGTCAGTCAGTGACATTAAACGTTATTTTAACATTTGGAAGGATTATTATATTTGTGTCAATTTTAACATTTTAATATCTGGTGCTATGTTTTTAGAACATTATTTTGAGACCTGATTCTCATTCTAATTCCATTGCTGAACTCGACTGTAGAATGTAATGTATTTTGGAAAAATAGAATAACAGGAATTACATTTTGATTGAAATAAGCAGCAGGTTGCATTAATAGGCACGCACGCGCACACACACACACACACGCACACACACACACACACACACACACACACACACACACACTCTCTCTCTCACACACACGCACACACGCACACACTTATGACTCATCTCATCTCTGCTAAACTAAAGCACTTTGTCGTAGGCGTTCATTCAGGTTTCCATGCACTAACGCGCAGACTCATTCTACGCTCAGAACGGGGCACATGGCACATGGTGGGGGTCTTGGCTATAAGTATATAAGTCCAGTGAATCTAGCCTTAAACTAACTTCTTGAACGGGTGAACGAGGACGACATCTCGCCCTACAAGGGAACTAGGCTATTGGAGCTTTAATAACGATTAAGGTAAGGAAAAATATAAATACAAAATAAAACATATATGCCTACATATACATTGGCTATACAAACAAATATTTTATCTTACATGTGTAACTTATTATATACGTTACCTTACATTCCCACTCTGCATGCATGCGTTTCAACATTGATTGATTGAAATATTTATTAACAGTTTTCAGAATTACAGTACATTTCAAGCACAACTCAATACAAAGACTGTTAACTGTGAGTGGACGACCCAATAAAGCATTACACTTACAAGAGGGTCCACTTTGTTCAATTCATCATTCAAACATTTAAACATTTAACAAACCATGATCAATTTGCATAGTAGGAGTATAGGCTATATATATGAGAATGCACTTGTAATTTATTTGTAATCTTAGAAGTAAAGAATACACAGAAAGTATCTATTCTAAGACATTAACACATGTATCACCTGAACATGTCTTTTACGCACGGGTGGATTCCACATTGGGCAGAATGGGCACTGAATTTATACCACGTGAATGTTCGCCATTAAATTCATTTCATGATAATCTTATGAAATGAATTAAAGTAATCATCATCCTTCTTCTCTCAGATTCTTGCTGATATCCTGACATGAAGCTCAATCTTCTTGGCACCACCGTTATTCTGCTAGTTGCCTTCTTACCGCGCTATGAATGTAGGGCTATTGACAGCCCTGGCGCAGCGCAGCGCACATCATCTCCCCAACGACCCGACCGCCAGCTCCAGCAATCCGTTCCCATCTGGGAGAGGCTTGGAGAGGAATATTTCATCCGACTCGGCAACGGGAACTCGAACTCTTTAGGGTTGCCGTCGATGTTGTATCCCCGCGGGTCACCTGCAGTCTACAACAGAGCTTCACAGCTCCACCTGACGCAGCGGCTCTTGCAAGGGGAAGCTGGGAGCCTCAGGGCGCTCGTGAGCGGCTTGGTAAACCACCTGAACGACTCAAGGGAGAGGGGAAGGAGGTCCGAGGAGCCGCCGATATCGCTGGATCTCACGTTCCACCTGCTCCGCGAGATGATGGAAATGTCCAGAGCTGAAAATTTGGTCCAACAAGCGCAGAGCAACAGACGAATGATGGACCTCTTCGGGAAATGAAGATCTCGTTCCGTCCACCAAAGAGTTCTTTCATTTATTTTATTTTATCATAATTATAAATATAATTTAGATTACTTATTTTTTACCGTATCTACTTAATCACCACCGTTATTTAACTATTTATTCCATAGCTTTTATGCTCAAACAACAGAGCGTAGATAGGCATGACTTGTAATTATCCGATTGTAGCTATGATGCCTTGAAATATCAGTTTTTATTGTGGTCGGTTTTTTATATATATAGGTGACTATCATTTTTCACATTATGTTTCAGTGTATTTATGGTATTTATGTTTGTCAATAAACTTATGAGCAAGCAGCCATTTTCGTTGTTCAAGAGAACGTCTTACTGTATATCTATATTTTTAAATAAAATATGAAAAGCATCGTTTACATTTCTCTGAAAATCATTAAAGTCAATAATGAATTATTGGAAATTTATAAAAAACAACTAAGATTAATTTCAAATTATAAGTCATCTATGTGATTTTTAATATTTTCCATTCAGAATGTTGGCACAGGAATTTGTCTTGCCAAGTTTTGGCTTAAGGATTAGTGGTTCGTATAGAGGTTGTGAAAACATGAAAGACCATTATGTCACAGCTTACATGAACGTTGCTTATAGAAGGGTCTGTCTCTGAATGCACAAACCATGAAATATTATACATTATAAACAATGTCACAAGTATCTTCCAAACTTGGGACTCCCAGTTTATCTGTTAAAACACTTGAACCCATATAGGCATTCCTCATGGGGGAACATTTGCCAAAAAAAGAAAGCAGCTCTACTAGCTCATAACACAATGTGTTGGATCTAGATCTGTTATTTTCGGCGAATAGATTTGGTGTATATAGGGGGGGAAAGGCCGGTCCAGGTTTACTATAGGTTTAATAGATTATATGCCCTGTTTACACCACTGTCAAGGCTCAAATCATAACCTGCTAAAGAGACACTGCACGTGATAAAAAGACAGAAAAAGATCTGGAGCCCTTGATCACATTACACCTGCAAGGCAACCACTGAGGCCGCTAGAAGAGACACAACTGGCAACTAATAAGTGTGAAAATAAGCGTGTGTGTGTGTGTGTGTGTGTGTGTGTGTGTGTGTGTGTGTGTGTGTATGCGCGTGTGTGTGCGTGCGTGCACGCAAGTATGCATGTGTATAGTGTACGTGTGTGTATGTGCATGCAGTGCTGATCCTTGACCTCTGGTGTCAGGGAGAACTAAACAAGTATCAAGGGTGTGAGTCATCCTATTCTGTTTGCCCTACTTAGCAACTGGGGGGCTTAATACTGCATTGAATCCATCTGTAAAGGATCAGAGTGACTGAGAGATGTTTGGCCAATTAGAATTGACTCCATAGCACACAGAAAGTTGTGAGGAATCTTCAAGCTCCACCGCAGAATAGAAATGAAGACAACACATTGGTTTCATAAAAAAGGAGTAGAGTAGAGGGCAATACACTTTATTCCCTTTCGCTCTCTCACTCATTGACACACACACACACACACACACACACACACACACACACACACACACACACACACACACACACACACACACACACAACTGGGGTGCAAAAGCAATCATAGCCTTATTATACAGGATTATTTTCATTGTTCAGTCTCTCCATCATGTGAACAATTCCCAATGAGTGTGAAAAAGGTGCTTGTGCAATTCATTTTTAATGGCACAAAGAAAGAAAAAGTAGAATATGGCAACACAGATGTTCTCCACTCAAATAATAAACCAGAGAACTGTGTTCAAGGCTGCCACAAATGAGCTGTTGAAATATAGAATACTAGCTTCATGTGTATAAAAATCACATGTATTTTTCTCCCTGTTGATGCAGCATCCTATTTATGAAATAATAACGTCATTGTGTATAAAAAAAAGTAAACAACACGGAGGGGGAAAAGGAGGCCTTCTCGTTTGAAATATAACAATGTACTCAAAGCACTAAATAGCTTAAAAAAGACAAAAGGAAAGAATAAAAACCCATGAGTTTTTGTCACCCCACAGACACTCCTAGAGACTCCATCTCCCTGAAGCAATCAACTACTGAAGAACACGTACGTTATCAATTCCTCCATCATTAACATGATCTTGATAACATTCAACCAGCAACACATGGAAAAAAACCCAGCACCATTTCCATGCCTCCCATCATCATTGAATCCCAGCCATCAAGGTGAGAACAAGGGTGAGAACTTGCAACTTCATACTCACCTTAACTCTGACCCGTAAAGGGTCCATTTCCATACAATCATCGTTGCTGTCAGACAGAAACCTTTTACCCAAATATTACTCGTAAAAGAGTGTTGAGTAAAAGTAAAAAACTAAAAAAACTAAAAAAGTTAAAAAGGTTGTAGATCTGCTATTTTCTGTCTTTAGAAACATTTTGAGAATGAAAGTGGTTAAGTCTGTCTGTATTGAGCCAATGCAAGGTATGCAAGGTATTAACATGACCTTGTGAGTAAATAATAACTACAGAGGATCTATTGAAACACGTTTTTCTACTTCCTGAAAAGTAACGGTTTTGGTCAAGGTTTCTGCCCAACAGAAGCGAAGAGTTCAGTGAACATAATTGACCTGAAAATAAAGATCTTGGAGCAACACACCATTCATCCTGCTTCCATCCAGCGTAAAAAATGTCTGTGCCAAAGGCCGACAGCTAAGTTGAGGCAGCGCTCTTGTCCACAGTGGGGGTGGGGTTCATCAGCGGGGGGACACTGGTTTGGACTGCTGTTGCATTGCCTGCGCCCACAAAAGCCTGAATTCCCTCTCCTTCCTCAGCACCTTCCTCTCCGTCCTCATCTTCTTCATCGTCTTCATCGTCTGTGGATGAAAGGACATATGGGCAGAAAATATGTCAGCTGTTTTTACTATTCCAATATTTGTTTCAACCTTGTTACCACCCCTGGTCACCAGGTGGGGCCGGTAACCAATTTGTCCACACCTTTGTATCTTTGATATATAAAGATGTAATTTCCTGCTCTTGACCTATAACCTGAAAAAGACTGCAAGGTCAAAACTTTTCTACAGTTTTGCTGATGAAGTTGGATCATCTAAACTTAAGTGAGTTGCGACTTGCGAGCCCGTTGTTTTGCTTCATGGTTTAGCTGCTTCTGCAGTTTGGCTCAGCACCAACGATGAAGGATGTCATTGTTTTTGTCTTTAAAAAGCAAAGATGTCAGACTAGATGAGACCACACGAGAGTGTGCGCACAGTCATGGATTAAGAAAGTAAGTCCCACGACGGAATCTCTGTGTGGTTTACCTTCGAGGAAGTCGATGGAGCGCAGGGCCCTTCCTTCCTTTGTGAAGTTGACACTGTAGTGATCCATGTTCTCGTAGCCGCGTTCAACCTTGTCCATGTGGGCCGTACTTGACGCTTCCATAATCCTGACAACAGTTTGTTAGATTAAGAGAAATGCCAGCCTTTTACATAATAATTTATTTGGTGACACATTTGCCCCATTATAAACACACATACTCACTTTTTGAGGAGAGGCTTTGATGCCTGTTAGAAAGGTGAAGGAAAGGAGACAAACTCAGGAGAAAGAAAAACATCACAAAGTTGTTTAACCACTCCTTCGCAAAAGCTTGTCTGGTGAGTCAGGCTGTCACGGATGACCATTTCTGGCTCTACTCACAATTCTACACATACAGTATGTGTAGAATAGTCCTACCTAAAATCCAATAGCCTAATATTTCTCTTGGCCAAGGAAGGATTCACCTTTGGTTGAGCGATTTAGCGGTATATGCTTGGTTTACCGTGCGGGGGACATGGGTACTTCAAATCAAGGTGGTCATTCACCACCTTGATTTGTCAACAGCACCAAATTCTGGGCCCTGTGACAAAGATTCACTGTGGGGCCCCGGCCCCCTATGAATAGTCTTTGATAGAGGCGGGGCGCTCAAAGGCCCAGCTTCCGACCTTGGGCCCTAGTAACTCCATCACCTTAAAATCATTTGTTTATTTTGTAATGTCTCTCTGAAAAAAGAAAAGATCAAAATAAACTATTCATTCATGACGTAAAATTCTCCGTTCATTGTCAATGGGAATTTAATGTTTGTGTAAGACAAAAATAGCCGATTTGCTCAGACACTATGATGTATAATTCTCCATTCATTGCCAGCAGGAATTTAATGTTTGTGTAAGATGAAAATCTACAATAATAGTTGAATCAAAAAGTTACATAGTGCCGCTTTAAGTATTGAAGGATACCGACTCTCACCTGCAGGAAGACGGCCATCTCTGGCTCCTCCATAGTCAGAATTCCTGTCTCCACTGTCTTACAACTCTCCTCTAAATGGTCTCCGTACTTGCTGGTTAGGCCTCGAATGTAGTTGAGCTTCTCTTCCTGTTCAAGTGTCACCCGCTGGCCCATCACCCTCTTCTTTTCCTCCAGGACAGCATACAAGTGATCAAACTTCTCACACACCAGGGACTTTTGCCTCCTGCCATTCTCCTGTACATGCATGAACATGGGCAGCAGAAACGTTTAAGGAGACCGGTGCACAAATGCATACTCTCAAACACATGCAAACAATATGAGTCATGCATTCTGAATCTCTTTAATCAGTTATCACGACAATGCATGTGAAAGAGTTTCTGCTATGTGTATGCTGAGGAACGTGAAGTAAAATAGTCAATGTAGTTGACAGGGAGGTCATTAGGGCATGTCCTGCTAGTCCATCCTAACTCCAGTACAGTATGGACTAAAGAAGTGGTCTATTTTTGTCACATCACGCGCACGTCGCTTACACCTACACTACAGGATTTAGCATGTCACACAATGGTTCAGGCCCATTGATAATATGCATCCAGGGTCATTCTTATATGTTCATAATTCACACTGGTGACACTGAGCAGTCGGAAGCTTTTGTAAGTTTGTTTAGAGGTGTGAATAGGGTTGTTTTTGATCGATACGCAAGGTAGACGCAATCATGGGTATGCACGTGCACATCCATGCATGCGTGTGCATGTGCTCCTAGGGGTAAGGGACAATGGCAGGGCTCTATTCACGGTAGCAGCATACGCGTGGTGACTACAGGGGAGAGGGAGATAGACAGTCCAACTTCTCTTGCACGTCTCGCATAAACAGACAGGCTCACTTACAAAAGTGAAACAGACTGTAATTCATGCTATAGGTTAGTTTGGTTGGGTGAGGGCATTTGGGTGCAGGTAGAGGGGCTCTTGCTGTGTGAGTGAATGGCAAGGAGCAGTTGTAGTGGGACACTGACCTCTATGGCCCGACAGGCCTCCTCCAGTTGACTAATGATCCCCTGGATCCTACCATTGCTCCCCACCATCATGGCTATGCCGTCGCTCAGCTCCGTCTGGGTGGACAAGGACAGAGGGAAGTTAAAAACCTGAGCATTCATCCACACATGCTCGCTGAGATGTGTGTGTGTGTGTGTGTGTCTCTAAGGAGCGCGCGCACACACACACACACACACACACACACACACACACACACACACACACACACACACACACACACACACACACACACACACAGAAACAGACCTTTTTCCATGGCAAGGTTCTGTATCTTTGTCGAGATGGCACGAGGTTAAAGAAGCGATACAGGGGGTGATCAGTGTCATTGATTTGATATTGAAAGTGTTAGCCGTGTGATGGCCTTATTGTTCATATCAGAAAGTGTGGGTGTAGAAAGTCCGATGATCTTGGAAGCAATACGGGTAATACTGAAAAGTTTGTTCCTGTTAGGCATGGACAGTATGGTGTAGAAACATGCAGAACAGTACAACAGAACAGGTTGAATAATGCTGTTGTACAATAATAGCAGAAGATGAGGAGCAACAGATAATGATCTTAATTTACGGATTACGTGGAGAGATTTAGAGTCTCGGTTCTCACCTTTTGCGTCTGGTAGATGCTTGTGAGTGGTGCCACCTCGCAGTCTTTGTGAGCTCCAAATACTTTGCACATGGAGCATGTGGGAACACTGTGGGTCACGCAATAGATGTTGATCTTTTCTTCCGCATGAACCTCACACATGGGTGACTCCTCCTTTCTCTCTGCAGGTGCTGGCTTACTGGTGCTAACAAAAAAAGCAGGTTTAAAGAAAACAGTCGTAAGGGGGGGACGGACGACGACGACTGAGGGGGGGGGGGGGGGCAACTGAGGGCCCAAGATAGGGCCCAAGGTCAGTAGCTGGGCCTTTGAGCGCCCCGCCTCTATCATAGAATATTGATAGGGGTCCCCACAGTGAATCCTTGTCACAGGGCCCAGAATTTGGTGCTGTTGACTGTACTTGTATAGTCAGCAGAACCAGGGAATGGTGAGTGAATGACCACCTTGATTTGAAGTACCCATGTCTCGCGCACGGTAAACCAAGCATATACCGCTCAACCAAAGGTGAATCCTCCCTTGGCCAAGAGAAATATTAGGCTATTGGATTTTAGGTAGGACTATTCTACACATACTGTATGTGTAGAATTGTGAGTAGAGCCAGAAATGGTCATCCGTGACAGCCTGACTCACAAGACAAGCTTTTGTGAAGGCACTGTGGCCCAGACTAGATGTGATGAGACAGGGACAATCCACCCATACATGTATTTCTGTGTCCATCTTTGTATCCATTGCTCTAAAACAGGGGTTCCCAAACTGTGGTGCGTGCACCCCTTGTGGTGCGCGAAAGCCTTCTGGGGGTGTATGACATGAAAAGGGTAATGGCGGTTTCATGGTGTAACACAAACAGCAAAATCCAGTACACTGTTGTAAGGAGATGTATAGAGCACCTGTAGTATAAAGCAGCTTCATGGCTCTGAGTGCAGTGGCTTTCTGTGATTATTTGGCATAATCATTTAAAACATATATCATAATATCATTTTTGGCCAAATACAACGAGACTGAGTGTTGGGGGGTGCGTCAGATATAGGTCAGGAGGTAACACGGGGTGCACGGCCCAAAATGTTTGGAGACCGCTGCTCTAAAGTTTCTAAACACAGCGACTACTATTTAAAAACTAAGCCTGAGGAATGGGGAGATTATACTAATAGTAAAGCAAAGCTCTTATAAACTAATTGTACAGGGATAAGGATAATAATCCAGAGAGTACAAAGGAATGTTTACATTTGTTCAGAGAACTAGTTGGATAATTTTGGAGAAATGTAACTACATTTCTCCAAAATTATCCAATTATCCAACCAACAGTACATCAACGAGCAATGTATTAATTCAAAGTAGACCTACATTTGCATATTATAATTATATAGGCAAGTGGGACACAGCCATTCTGCATCATTAAATTCTCAGGTTAAATCATGAAACTTATAGAGACATACAGGTGTATAGTGATCACTGATAACATTGTTTTAATTCCATGTTAAAATGGGTGAATATGGTTCACTACAGTCATGCTATTATCTTACAAGAAGTACTGTATGAACATATTTTAGGAAATCCAGAATATGATTTAATTCTTCTTTAATTTGATTTAGCTCATATGGAGAAAGAAGGTGATGGCTGGGACGCCGTCACATTAGTTAAGTTTCCCATCTGTCTCACCTGCTGGACTCCTGTTTGAACATGTCGATAATGTTCTCCACCAGAAGGTTCCTCTGGAGCCCATAGACTCCATGCCTGTCCAGAACCACCTCATGCCTGCAAGACGGACATCTAAAGCGGCCACCGGATGTCACTGACCCCCCCCTTGTAGGAAGGTATGGGTTTGACGCCTGTAAACGGACACAGACAAAGTCACAAATCAAAATCTCAAATTAGTGCTCACTGCTCATGGAATGGGGCTGTAATGAATAGGCTCATCTCATCTTTGCCAAGATGTTATTATTTTTAAATGAGTTGGTTTAAGAAGCAGTAGCAGAAATTAACTCTATAAGCTTCAATAATCAATAAAGACTTAAAGGTCTATATTCAGATAACAATCATTTCTATAGTCCTATATTCAGTCTATATAGAAATTATTGTTATCTCAATATAGACCGTGGTATCAGTGGTATAGTGGTATAACAGTGGTAAACAGCTCTCCTACTCTTTACAGAAAATTGATTTTCAGGTGGTTTGCCAGTTCAATCAGTCAAGATATAATAGACAACCTATTTATCAGCTTAAATTATATAGTGTTCCAATTTCAAATTTGGCTGCTCATTGCTTTGTGTCATCACTTCCAATTTCACTTAATTAGATAAAATTGGTATCCTGTAATCCTGACTCGAACATGCATTTTGTGTTTACTAAAGAGCTGGAGAGGGAGAGACTCCTCTTACTGAATAAACACTACGGCAAGGGCTATATTTAACACTTCCTTTTAACAGAATATATCTCTTGCACTTTTAATACACAAGCAAGTCCTGTTATGGTGTTAATGTTATGGTGACTCATGCTTTAATGTTGTTAATAAAATAAAATGAAAAAATTCTTACCTGGAAAACGTCATTGGCACACTTTCTGCAGAGGTTGTGCTGGCAAGGAAGGATAACCACAGGCTTTGTAAACATTTCCAAGCAAATGGGGCAAATGAGCTGTTTCTCCAAGTCCTGCATGGCATTCATATTGAGACAAAAGCAATGAATACGACATAAAACACTAACTAATGTCCAACGTCTTAGCCTGAGCTAAATAAGTATTAATTTCTTAAAGGAATGTAAAGTAAGGCCCTGGGCTAAAGCTAAAGAATAGGCCTGTTGCTCTCTTCCAGTGGGTGTATGGTCCTCCTAATCTAGCAGGCGCTGGTGTGTCAGTTCTTTTTTTAGACTCTAGCTGTCACGTCAAAGGTTGGTTGCCATTTACTTGTCCATATTTGAAAGTGATACTATGGTCTAGCAGGGCAGAGCTAAAACAGCTGCTGCCAATGCCTGGGGCCTGTGACTCCTCACTCTCATCTCAAACACGCTGACTAATTGGCTTATTCCTTTATGCTAAATTCACAGGTGGAATCAGGCCAGCCTGTTTTGCAATTCAGGGATGATGCCATGTCACTATTTTAATCACACAATAAATCACGTATCCTCTTAAACACATTATGAGTTTACATCAACACATCCCCTCGTTAAACAGACTGACATGCAAAAGTGATGCCACTAGCCTAGTGGCCCACTACACTGAGCCAGGGGCCTACTTCAATTCCTTAGCTACACCTGGCCGGTTCCCTGTGTAATGATATTTATGGACGACCATCTCTAAAATGCATCTAGAAGTCTCATATAATGCCTTTTGGTGGTGTGTGAAGATCCATTGCGTGTCACAGGCGTGGAAAACATGCTAACACAACAGTGATATGTTACCATGCATTCTGAAGTTTATTACACACAGAGTAATATACAGTAGATCTATGACTTCCCTAGTAGATTATGGAAACCATGATAAGAACAGCATGACCAGGAAGGAACACGCTTGCATCTCATATTGTACATACAGTCAGTCCCTCTGATACAGTGGTATTTTATTTATTTATTTGACAGGGAAAAAGCTCATTAATCAGTTTTCACCTCAGTATAAATGCCCCCCCCCCCCCCCCCTCTCATTAGCAGGCAACAGTACAGCACTCTATGTTTCTGGCACAACAGCACCCCTACTGGTACTAATAGCCATACTCGTGCTCATTAACGACACATATAGGTGAACAACAGGACATTGCTGTTCCTTGGAGAGTGGTTGCACGCACCACTCAAAAACAACTTCATCAGGTAGCCTCAACGGTTGTATTAATGCAAATATTTGCTGTTACAGTGCGTGTGTCACGTACACCATGGCAGTTTTCAAGATAGTCGAATTTGAATGCTAGATGTCACAATTGATTAATTTGATTTCGAAGAAGGTAGTTGACTAGGCCTACCATCAAAATGATAAAGGTTGCGGAATTTATGGAAACAAGTTATCCACTAGTTTGTAATGTAAATAAGTGCAGATTCTGCGCATTTGACAGAAAAATGATTTTGGTAACGGTTTCTAATGCTTGAATTCTGTTATTCGTGTCCGCAGCTGGGCTCCGGGTCTGCGTCGTATATAGTATTTAATTAAAACCAGTGCCATCGAAGCTTCAATCAAAATGCATTAATTTGAACCTGCATGCTGTGTGTAGGCAGTCGTTATGAACTTGTCGGTCAATTGCAATAATTTGAACAAACTGTGGTCAGAGGCGCTAAAACAGCTAAAAAGAGGACACAATAAGGAGCTGTTTTATTGGTAACTGGGACGCGGGTGTTTAGATTGGCAAGAAGTTGGAGACTGGATTGTGACAGACTGACAGTGCTGTGATGAGTGGTGAGAAAATTGACTGAACGAAGTGAATTAGTCAGACACTTCAAATCATTGGAGAATGCGGGCATCGATCCCGCTACTTCTCGCATGCTAAGCGAGCGCTCTACCATTTGAGCTAATTCCCCGTTGTTCACCATTACGTTAAACATCCTTTATATAGCAGCGTACGTTCGCCGTCCGTCCTTTTTATTTCTTGGGTTCTAAAGTTTAAGTGCCTGGCACCGGTCGAAGGAGAAAGTTAACCGTGGTTCAGTCGCGAAATCAAGTATTTTCGTAGGAAAATATAAATTAAACTATCCTAGCTCCAGGCCATAGACCCCGCCCACTCCACGGAGCGTTAAGTCCATAGAGTATGTCCGATAAACAGGATAAACGGAAACGCACATTTGTCCACGAAAACGCTGAAATAAACCAAACCCGACGAGGTTTTCTGGAACAGTTGATCATAATTTTAAGAAAGGATTGTGCTATAAATGTTCTTGGCTCCCTTCGATAGCTCAGTTGGTAGAGCGGAGGACTGTAGCGGTTGCACTGAAATCCTTAGGTCGCTGGTTCAAATCCGGCTCGAAGGAGGGACAATACTTTTTTCAACATTATTCTGTCTCTCTGTCTATTTCTCCGCCTGCTTTCTGTATTTCTACTATGGCCACTCCCACATTGCAATCTCATTCCAGTTACACAGCTGTATCCACTATCCACTACCTCATCAACGTATATCTCCCACTCTTGTATTGTACTAGTGGCTCCGACTGCAGCAATCTGACAGAAATCATCTAATCTCCATGCACTCACAATTATGGCGTTCATCTCTTCCATGATTAAACTAGAAAACAGCTACATGGTTTAGACCAGTGAAACACCAGGGAAGCCTGTCTGTTAAATGTAAAATGTTTGTTTAGTCTATGAGCATTAGCAAAGGTGCTTGTGAGGTGCCAGCCAATTAATGGGGAAAATACTGTAATGAAAACATGTATAGCCGCACACTAATAGCTGGCTGCCAATGCCAAACGTTTATTGTGGTCGTGGACACGGAGAAGAAACGTTTTGGACAGGTGGCAAAAACAAAAATTGGTGTTTTGTTAATATTGTTCAGTTCTTATACTTATAGCTGTAACTTATTTGAGCCCAGTTTCTGTGCTGACATTTTTACATTTGAGATAATAATATGCTTGCTCAGGGGATCAATTGAATCTTAAACATCATGACCTGTTACCCCTTGGATTATAGGAGGAATGTTTTTCACACTTGCTTCATCTGCAACAACCCAACCCTGTGATGTGGACAGAACAGGACTCAGTCACAGGTTGGTTCACATCATTAGCACATGAAGTCTCCTGGTTGGCAGGTAGGCTACTAGATTTCTGTCATACTATCGTCATAAATAGCCCGGTTTTCCCAGCAGTTCACACTAGTCTGAGTCTCAAAATCAAACCCACTGCTTGTTGTTATGTGTGCAACTTTTCAATTATGTTTCCAAACATCCCAGAGTGCTGATAGGCTCTGATGCCTGACTAGTCCTGGGTTCGATTCCCACGCCCAACAGACCCCTGCTGCATGTCACTTCACTCTCTCCTTTTTTCTTACTAAATTAAAATTGTTAAATCACGGTAAGCCACTGTGGCCTGAGGGTATTTAATTGTTTGAAGGTCATATAAGCCCAAACTGAGGGGCCACAGCACAGCAGCTATGGCCTCCATGAAATTACTGATGTGGTCTATTTAATTTTCATGTGTTCCCATTGTGAGCCACTATATGTTCCGATCTGCCTCTTTGACAATTAAGAAGAGACTAGGCCAGAGACAGAAAGAGCACACCACTCGTTTATTTTGAAAAAGAAAATCAAGAATATTGGTTTACATTAAAATGTGAAACTGAAAATCAGTAAATATATTGTATAATATGTTATAAATAGAAAAAGGGAAAAGAAAGAGACAGACAGAAAGTATCACCACCACATAATCACTTAGTTTTAACACAACAAAACTTGCTGTGAGTTTGAACCGGTTACTGTGTAACCAGTAAGACGCCCTGAGTGCGAGAAGCGCACTGAAACAACAAAACTTCTTAATACGGCACAGTTGAGAAGAAGGAGTTAAACTATTAATCTGGTGTCAGTGAGGTCAGATGTAGAGTTGCTGGCCGGCTCCATATATACAGTGTCTGATGTGTGTGTGTGATCTTCATATATGGAGATCCAGGTGATGATAGTCAGCTCCACACAGATCCATGTGTTGTACCAACTTGGTCCATTTGCAAGTGTCACAATTAAGTATTTAAGCCGTGACGTAAGCTTCTTAATACACAGTTGAGAAGCACGAGTTATTAATCTGGTGTCAGTGAGTTCAGATGTAGATTTGCTGGCTGGCTCCATACTGTATACTATATGCAGATGTAGGTGATGATCCAGTCTTCTCCATGTATGGCTATTCAGGGTTTAATGAGGTCAGTGTCGTGTTCTTCATATATGGAGATCCAGCTGATGAAAGTTAGCTCCACATATGGAGATCCATGTGTTGTACCAACTTGGTTCATTTGCAAGTCTGAGTTACGTCGTGGCAACCACAGTGGTTATCATGAGACACAATATGGTCATATATTGACATTCCCATACATAATGGGAATATTAATATTGAAAACGGGTATGGCCAGGGTTCATGGCCACGAGGCGTGACTCACTAGTCACGACATTCCCATATGGGCTTAATATTGATGACACCAGGGATCATATAAAACAGAGTTATGACAACTCCGTTCTCAGTCCAATGGCTTCTACATAGACTATTGTAGAACAGGGACACCAGAAGTTTACGGAATGCAGTCTATGGGCGCCTTGTACATGAACCACGTGACCGGGCTGTTTTCTGCCCCCTCAATGTCGCAACTCTGTCTATGGCTCTGATGGAGGCGTGCCTGACCGAACGACTGACGGGTTTTGCAAGTTTTCATAGTAATCTGCGACCTTCTGTAGCAATAATGCTCATTTTAACCAAGCTGATTAAAACATATTGTGTTAAACATTTTGATAAGCTGCCCTACTGCTTGAATCCTGGCTATGAACATTTATTGGTTTGTCTGGGTTCGACTACTCCATTGTGATGCGAAGCTCTAGTATTTTACATAATCTATTGTTTCCAAGAGTATTTTGTTTGAGCACAAAGCATTATAAGTAATATGGTTTCTCATCAACATTTTCTGATGCAGCTGTATGACAATTCATTAATTTGTTGAACAGGCTCTTAAAAAGACTAAGAGCTATTACCAGTAATATGATTACATATGCATTATGCATTAACAACAAACAATGCTCAAATGTAAATTACTTGGATGGCTCCTAAAAGTGTATTCAAATTTCAATTGACACTAATTAATGGATGCTTTATTGCTTGCCTATGTCTTTTTATTCTTACTCAAATAATATTGTAGTGGCTGTTGTTGAAATGCAAAAGATGCATGCAAATGAGTTGACCAATTATATTTTTTCGCAGAAAATGTTGCTATAGCCTATACTTAATACTATACTACAATGGTGTAACAATCTATTCATTGTTACATTTTTGAATAGCATTGTGTGTTCTCTGTTCCCTGGCCCCTTCTGATTTAGTTTCGAAGCATATTGGGCAAGAAAACCTCTTGCTGCTCCCGATAAGCAGATTGGTGTCTTGCATATTACTAGCCAATTCAACTATATCCACTATATTTTTGTTTATTTATATAAAATTCTCTCTCTCTCTCTCTCTCTCTCTCTCTCTCTCTCTCTCTCTCTCTCATATATTAGTGGAGTCAAAAGTAAGTGAAAGTAATAATTATTCAAAACACAAATATGGTACTCAAGTAAATACATTGCTTTTGCATGAAGCTATCATGACATGTTCTAGTTTTACACCAAGACCACGCAGACAGGGGCATGAGCAGCCAGGATCCAGCTGGGGGTATTGGGGTCGCTGGCATTTCAGAATATTTTATTTAAGTGACATGTTCTCTATTCATCGCTACATTCTGTGACCTGTAACAGGAAAACTGGGTGAAGATATTGCACATTGAGCAGGTCAGGTCAGGCCACGTCCAACAGGAGGTGTTTATGACTTAATATACATACAAGCACGCAAGCACATGCACATGCGCGCGCGCGCGCGCGCACACACACACACACACACACACACACACACACACACACACACACACACACACACAGTCACACACACACACACACACGCACACACACACACACACACACACACACACACACACACACACACACACACACAGTCCACAGGCAGGACATGTCATGAAAGCCAAAAATCTTGGGGTGGCAATTCAGAGCAGGGGTCAAGGGGGTCAGCTGTATTTTCAAACACAATGCTTCGGAAACTGGACGAGTACATTGATCTGTGTTGACATCACATATCACTGTCTGCTCCGTTGCTCCAAATGTCAGACTGGGCAGTAATAATCTATTTTCCAGCCTCCTTGAAATCACTATTCATGAATCTCTTACACTGTCAATCTTCTATTCGTGAATCTCTTACACTATCAATCTTTTTCCTCCACATCTTGACTTGGAGATATCAAATGGAATTAAAAATATAACACATGATAAACAATGATTATTGATGATTGTGTGTGTGTGTGTGTGTGTGTGTGTGTGTGTGTGTGTCACCACCATGACACTGCTTTGAAAACTGTCAAGTGGCATTGCGTTGAGGAGTTGTGGCGATGTGTACAAAATGGGTACAAAGCGGGTTACTCCTGAAAACTTTAGAGGCCAATCGTAGCCAATCAGGTTGGATTATGAGAAATCAATGTGTACTGATTTGCGTGAAATTTGGATAAAATCTAAAGGAGTAATATTAGAAAATGTGATTTACATATGTCGGCCTCCTGGTGGTGCTATATAGAGCAGATGTGAAAATTCCAAAAACCTACTAAACCTGCAAGTGGAAGTCATGGGATGACTGACTGACATTTTGTCTTTTATTAAAAAGCTAGAGTGATGGGGAGACTCCTGTTACTGAACAAACTGTGGAAACTGAACAACACCAGAGCACTCAGTCAGGTAGCGCGTATAGCGGATATCGCCAATACTGCTTTTTATTGTTCACAGACCCGTGGGCATGGGCTGGGTGGTGGGCGAAATCATAAAGCACTAAGCAGCGTGACAACTTAAATGTTCTCCCTTTTCAAGGGGTTTTAAACAGTCCTTCCTCTCCGTGAGAGGAAGGCCACAGTGGGTGGCTGCTTTGTCTGAATACAATTCCGCCTTGGCTGTGAGTGTGACAAGTGTGGTGGTACCCGTCGTTTCCAACCAGGCGGGGTTCGTATGATCACAGGTTTGCTCGGGAGCGGGTTACCTATGAGAGAGAGATAAATCTGTACTTGAAAATGAAAGTGTATGAGCAAATTTGATGGTAAAGCTACAGGGCTTTCAGTGTGGTAAAAGTCTGCCATCTTATGGTAGAAACAGACCACGCTTTGACCATGAAAATAATAAGCCCTGATCATGACTTCAGTACGAGTCGTGCAGTGCCCTTAGTTTTCATTCAAAATGAGGTGTTTACAATGTCCTGCTCCTGCAGTGATGCAGCGGACCTGCCTAACTATACTTAGTTGTTCTATGGAGAAAGGTTCTGTCCTGGAGTCTGAAGGCTGAGAGCGTAGTCTGGTGTAGCTGTGCGTTCGTTCGCCGTTTGGTGGAGGGAGCATATCCTGGAGCTCCTCAGTGCTCCCAATTTCAACCATGACAGCGTGGTCTATTGTGATGCCTTGGATGTCCAGTTTTGGTGGTTAGCTGGTGACCATCAAAGTGCAGGTCCAGCTGTGATTGGAATCCTCTTTATAGAGGATGAAACAGCACTTTGATGGTTTGAATGGCTATTTGCTGGAGGTCAAGTCAGACCCAGGGACGGTGGCACAGTCGGTAGTGCTGTCGCCTCACAGCTAGAAGGTCCTGGGTTTGATTCCCGCTGGGGATGCTGTGGGCACGGGGGGCTTGTTCTCTCCTCCACGTCATCAGTGCGTCATTCCTGAGGCAGGCTTGGCGAAAGGGCCTTTCTGTGTGGAGTTTGCATGTTTTCCTCGTGTCCCCTAGGGTAGGTACCCTCACAAAAAACATGCAGTAATCCTGACCTCTAAACTACCTCCCCCTGGCCAGCCGGGGCACCTGATGGAGGGAAAAGGAACTGGTCGGAATAACGTGTTCCTTTCACACCGGGGAAAGAAGCAGCTCATGCATAGAAGGAAGTATGAGGTCAGTCCACTGACCCCCCAGGTTGGCAGAGGAATTGTAGCGCCCAGGATTACATTAGATAATTGACACTGGGTGAAAAAAATTGTTTGCAAAATCATGGGTTAAGTAAAAAAGAAAGTCAGACCTGGCCTAATCTCTCAAGAGTCAAGACAGATTGACAGCCCAGCAGCTGAATCTGTTGGTAAATCCAATTACAACATGTAGATTTGTTATTAGGAATGTAAATAAAGGAGCCCCACCGGCAGAGGAGACGTAAAATGTGATAATTGTTTTCTGTATCTACTCAGCACCTGGCCTTTTAACTTTGGGTGTGATCTTTATTTACTTGTTTGCTAGACTATAAATCTTGATAAGATCTTTATTTGGGTAAACAACTCAAACAAGGCAAGTTACAGTTCATACACAAGGACAGTTCGTTCAAAGAGATAGAAGGCATTTTGATGCATAAAATACAGGTAGATGACTAGAATTTCAGAAAATGAATTGAAAATGTAGATGGAGATTTCATATATTTATATGTATGTGCATATAATATTGGAATATTGTATACACCAGCAGCATTTTTTTCTCAGTAGCTGCCAGATAACCTTGTGTAAACTAGTATATTCTTATTATTCTAAAAGATTAGGTATCAGTTCAAGCGTGAGAGTACAAGAAAAGGACGGAGGTGTGGCCCTAAACAGAGAATACACCGTGGCAGAATACCTGAGAATTGTGACCGATCCAAAACAAAGAAAATCTTAGGTACAGACTCAGTGAGCACAGTCTTGCGGTCGAGAAAGGACGTCATAGGCAGACCTGGTTCCCTACACACTCAGGAGACACATACTTCTCACAGATTACAATCACCCAAGGAGAGTTTGAAAACATAACTAATGGCAAAAAGAAACTCCCATATCTGCTGGGCAAAGTACAACAATGTAATTGTACAGCAGCAAGATTTGTGAGCTGCTGTGATAGGAGAAGGATATCAAATGGAACACAAGTGACCTAGAACAAAAATATGTATTGGATATTGTACTGACTGATGATTAGTTTACCCTCCTAGACCTAGATTACTATTTTACACTGGTATTGGATGCAATGTAATAGCTTTGTGTACACATTTCTATTCCATTTCAATTGTACATAGTGGTACATTATTTTGTTTTGATTGTATTGTATTGTTCCACTTTTGCTTTGGCAATGTTAACACATGTTTACATGCCAATAAGGCCCATTGAATTTTGAGAGATGCGCGGGGGGTAGCATTTTCCTTTGCCCTGGTTCATTCTGGTTCTTTTCAGTTCGTTCATGTACCTGATTGTTCGAGGAAAGAAGTCTGTGGTTGGGATGGCTTGAATCCTTGATGATTCCGCGAGCTTTGCTAACACGTTCATCATCGTACAGGGCTTGGATGTCAGGGATCACATCCACTGATGCATTCGGCTGTCCGCTCAACCCTCTGCATTGCCTTGCGGTTGAGGTCGGTCATTGAGAGCGGTTATAACAGAAATTCTATAACCGGGTAGAGCATGTATTCCCAACTTGCGTCGTTACCGAGTTGGTCTTGTAATATTAATGCTGTCATTTAAAGCCACCTTTCACTTTATCTTAACCCATTTTCGGCGGGAACCCCTTTGGTGTTTTATATCTACAAGCTCTTTTGAAAAATCGTGCAAATGTGGTGCAAAGCTTTGAATAATAATATCTCAAACTTATATAGCGCTTTTCTGAGTACCCAAAGACGCTTTACATGGGGGGGCTTTACAGAGGTAACAACAAATTAAAAACAACTTTAATAGAAAAAGGAAAAATAACACTAAAAGCTAAAGAACATTAAAAGACAGTGAAAAGGGTTAGCTAGGGAAGGCAATTTTGAAGAGGTGGGTTTTGAGGGTGGATTTGAAGGTTTGAAGGGTGGGGGCATCTCTGAGTGCCTTACGGAGGGCATTCCACAGGGTTGGGGCAGCAAAGGCGAAAGCTCTGTCCCCCCACGTACGGCATTTGGTTTTGGGGACATCGAGGAGGTTTGCATCACCAGACCTGAGGGAGCGAGAGGGGGCATGGCGTTTGAGGAGGTCACAGAGGTAAGGGGGAGCCAGGTTATTTAGTGCTTTGTAGGTGGTCAGGAGTGTTTTGAAGTGGATTCTTTGTTTAACCGGTAGCCAGTGAAGGTCACGGAGGACAGGTGTAATATGGTCTCTGGAACGAGTGGAACGGGTACTGGTGAGCAGGCGGGCATATATAGGCTTTGAGTTTTTAACTCAAATCTTTGCTTCTGGTGGGGTCCCTGGAACAACATATTTTCAGACGGGGTCGGCGGTCAATTTCATATATTTTTGGGGGGGTCCTTTACATGAAATTGTTTGAGCGACTGACATAGAAACAGGGTTTTTCAGAAAACTGTCAGGATTTAGAAGACATTTGTAGAATCGTCTAAATGGATTAAGTGTTAATATACACAAAGTGCTCCTCCTATATAATATATATATAATACCTTATATATTATAATAATATAATACCTTCTCTCTCAGCTTTCCTACCATCTATCTACAATGGGAGAAGTGACCACTGTCCATCTTTAAAAACACAGCATTTGCTCTCCAATGTCTCCATTGTGCTTAGGGTGCCAGAATGACTAGAAACGCCACTGCTAATGTACATAAAATGGTTTGACAGGGACAATCTCTGCTAATGATAGGAGTAAGGGAATGCTGTCCCTGTAATGTCTCTCTTCCGCCACAAGATGACTGTACACGCTGCAGTGTACTGACTGGTCTAATCTTGGCACACAATTAAATTGCAAAGGTCTATTCTATTGCAACATACAGTATATTACAAGGACAAGTTAGACAAATGCGTCATATAGTACTGTAAGAAACCTATTACTGGTATTTATTAACCTAGTAACCCATCTTGGATAAATACTAAATAGATAAAACAAGACATTTTTAATTGAATTCACTTAGCTTTCAATGTCACAATGAATGCAATGGACATTAACCGAGACAAACCGGATATCTGATGTAGTAATGAAATTATTCGACAACTGAAAATGTATAATATATTTATATATACATTTCACAACTATATCAAGTACAGAATCATAGTTTATGGGGCGTGTGCGTGTGTAACACAGATGCAAGCACATGAACCTGTCAGTAACTTGTGTTGCATGTGTGTGCATATATGCGTCAGTAGTGAGTGCCAGAGTGTTTGATGCTGCTTGAGCAGTGAAGCAACACTCCTGTGACGTTCAGATGATAACAGCCTGGTAAAACAATTAGGTAGGCCTGGCTGTTCCAAGAGCTGTCTCTGAGGAAAAGAGAGATGAGGGAGAGACAAGGAGGAGAGGGGGATGGCACTGCAAGCAAAGCCCTGTGACCCCTGGGGCAATCAGCAGGTATGCAGCTCACCTGTTTCTCACACCACAGGGGACCTCTCTCTCTGTGTGTGTGTGTGTGTGTGTGTGTGTGTGTGTGTGTGTGTGTGTGTGTGTGTGTGTGTGTGTGTGTGTGTGTGTGTGTGTGTGTGTGTGTGTGTGTGTGTGTGTGTGTGTGTGTGTGTGTGTGTGTGTGTGTGTGTGTGTGTGTGTGTGTGTGTGTGTGTGTGTGTTTTGCAGTCTTTACTGCAAAAGAGCAAACAGAAGAAATTAATTAAGGGAAATGTACCTCTAATCCGATTCCCAAATGTCTGTTCAGAAAGAGGAGTGTGTGTAAAATGCTAATGTGTCTTGTGTAGACACACATGATATACTGTAGTGTATGCACTGTATGTCCACAGGTCAAATCTTCTTGTGGCCTCTGGAACACATTCTATATTCCAAAAGAATAACAAATTATTATTGGATGGTTGGTTGTACAGAATGACAATTTTGAATGGTTTTCATAACTGAAGCTTGATAATGGTTAAGCAACCATTAACTGATAAGAATAAAATGTAGGCTACTGCTTAGAATGGAGGAATGTTTGTGACTCAGGGTCCAAAATTAACACCCTCTCCAGTACTGCATTTACAAATGTGGGTAATCTATACAATTGTTATACAACAATTACTTGAAGTTGGGGGCCACAAGACTGACTGTCAATAAGAAATTACAAAATGTTATTACGGTAGTTAATCGTTTAACTGAAAACCATAAAATGTGTAACTGGTGCGGTTGAAGGCTTCATTTATTATGCTATTATTTTATCATATTTGGTGCAAGGGTAGTCTCGCGTTGCCAGACTGTTGCCTCTCACAATTTCCAAATGCTCGGAGATTGTGGAATAGTTGTCTGGCTACACGAGACTAGTGCAAGCCAAGGGTAGCTGTCAAGCAGCTATGTTACAATTCTGCCTTACAAACATGAAGAAATTAAAATGACTTGAAAGTCATACTTGGGTAAATATACTGTTATCTTACTTACTGTAGTGTAAAATATACTTTTACTCCAGTAAAAGTTAGGTAGGGTAAGGGATTTTCTTTGGTTAAATAAATAATATAAATTATTACTATCATAATATAGTCATAGTGATTAACCTTTTAACAAAACAAAAGAATAACTAACCAAAATATATCATTTACCCTAGGGCCTAGGGTAAATGATATATTTTGGTTAGTTATTTTTTTGTTTGATGATTTTCTTGTGGGTAAATTTAAATGTATATAGGCCTAGGGCCTAGGCCTACCTTTAAAGTTACCCACAAGAAAATCATGTGGGTCAAAGTGTTAATTTTGTTAAAGTAGTTCACATGATACTGTATGTACTTAGCATCGTATTAATGGTACAAAGAAACAAAACAGATAGAAATGTAGTACTTCTCAGCTACTTTCAGAATAATGTAGCTTTCAAGCTGTTTTTTCACCATGAACTGCAGACTCACTCCCAAACTTCTGTCGTAATCTGCAAACTCAAACTCAATCTTCAAACTATTCAGACTCCACCTTAGCCCGTAGCACTTGCCCTAGCCTGGAGCCCTGGACGACTTTGCAGGTTTATGCAAAGGCTAAAATGTAATTTACATAGCATGTTATGTAGACAGATGCCAGTGGCTGTTGTCCATTCCTCCATTAGTAGCCGAAAGTGTGTTTTGAAGAAAAAACACTATGGCAGAAAATATAATGTGGCAGGACATTCCAAGGAATCCAGGCGAAAACAGGTGTGGATTGTACAGCGTACTACGGTTTAAGAGTTATAAATCAGAACGTGCCGGACATTAGGTGTAATCAGATGGACACACACACACACACACACACACACACACACACACACACACACACACACACACACACACACACACACACACACACACACACACACACACACACGGACGAACAGGGGCAAAAACATAGTCTCAACCACGCCTTCAGACAAAAAGCCCTCTGGGATTTCTGTGTCCTCCTTTCAGTTGTTTTCTTGACTGTGCTGTTATCAAACATGTTAATTACTGAAGTTATATCAATATCAGCTTGCAGCAAGTTTGTTTTTGCCCCCAACAACCAAAATAAACCGGAGTTCAGCAATAGCATAGATGATACTCAAGTAATACAATGAGTCGATCAGTTCAGGTGATAAATAGACTTAACCTGACTCCGCAAGATGGGGGCGGTATTGATTCACAAATTCACGACACACTCCATCACATTGCGGCTCAGATTATGGGTTTTTATGCTGTTCAGACTATAGGTTTTATGGGTAACCAAGTCTCCCATTGGCTTAGGCAGCCTAGAGGCAGCCATGTGAAACAGGGTCTACTATTAAAGGTTGTCTTTCCAGTCGTTAGTAAATGTAGATCAGCTCTGCAAGCTGATAAAAATAAGTCTGTAATACAAACTGCAGGAACCCCAACCCACCCATGATGACTGACACAGCCTTGTATAATACAACCCTACTGGCACACTTTTCTAGTTTCTCTTGGAATATGCCTTTAACACTAAAGTTATGGACATGTACTGTAGGCCTACTGTGAGTGTAACGCATTCTCAAATCTCCAAAGACTGAATGACAACTCTGGTTTGAGAGAATGTCCTGACCTTCACAAAATTGGTGATAGGGTCTGATTAGATAGGTCTGATTAGCAAGGATCTCATGGCAGGGGGTATGATTGTGGGTAATTGCATTCAGTGCCATGGGGGCGAGGTTTACTGATTATGCCCTTCATTGGCACAGTGCCTGGCTCTGGCTGTTTCCATGGCATAGCTCGCCAATTAAGTCGCCATTGTCCCCAACCAGCACCCCTGCATTGCACAAAAACGTACTGGAAAGAAATGTGCAAACTCGTGCATCTATACGTTTTGAATGCCTAATGTTACTTAATATTGGTAGATCTATTGGTAGAGTAAATTCAATCAAAATTTAGTTTACATCTCATGAGGCTGCCTAGCTTTTATTAGAAATTATTACCAAGATAATTACCCCATTTGCTATTGTTAATAGACTTAGAAATATGGATATACAGATAGTATCTCATGAATAAGATTTTAATGAATAATTCGTAGACATAATACAATAATACATAATGTGCTGTGATTCATCAAAGGCAGTAAAAAGGCACATAATGCATGGTTGAAAGAATTTCAATTGCAACAGTTTTGTGATGTTTTTTCCCCCAGGCTATTTCAAAGTCTAGGTGAGGCCCGCTTTCCAGTAGACCTACACATACGTCATGCAAGGAAGATAGTCACAAGCATTGGCACGTCTGGCAGTGCTTGTGACTACCTACTTCTGAAGACCCTTACAGGAGCCCTCATACAAGGTTTCTACTTCTGAAGACCCTTACAAGAGCCCTCGTACAAGGTTTCTACTTCTGAAGACCCTTACAGGAGCCCTCGTACAAGGTTTCTACATCTACATATACATCCCATAACACCAGAGGGAGTTCAACCAACCATGTGCAACCCAGATTCGGCACAAACAAGGGACTAAATTATTTTCGCTCCTATGCCACCAAAATGTGGAACGCCCTACCAACAGTCATTAAGACATGCAAATCCATTGACTCCTTCAAATGCGCTCTCAAAGGGCACCTACGGACGGCTTCAATGCGAAACCGTAAAATCTGATTCCCCCACCCACCCCTTTCCCCCTCACTGTAGCATATATGTTTTTTCCCTTAACCTTCTCTAAATGTTATGATGAATTGAACATGGTGGACCCTATTGTAAACAAGTGTAAAGCTTTATGGTGTTTTGTATTGAGTTGTGCTTGAAATGTACTGTAATTCTCCAATCTGTTAATACATCTTTCAATCAATCAATCAATCAATCAATCAAACAAACCTTCCTTGAATGCACTGCCAGTGGCCAGTGCATTATTTCCCGAACCTTGAAATAATTTTGTATTATTATTATTGTATGTTATTGACTGTATCGTGTTTCTGTTTTTTTTTTGTCATGTTTTTGTTTATTTTCTGTTCTTGTTTGTTTGTGCTGTGTTTTTCTACCTGAATTGTTTGTAATATTTCGCAATAATACAAAAAAAAAAAAGGGGAAAAAAGGCACTGGCAGTGATGTGAAGGGCAAGCCCCTTTGTGGAGGAATACATGATGGAGGAATACCCATCCGAATTTCCACATCGTCTGCAAACGACTGCTCATATCGGCTTCAACGGCTTGGGATCGCCTTGGTAGCCAATTGCGTGTTTCGTTTCAATCGCGACAAAAGGCGTCACCCAATGGCTCCAAGGTTTACATCATGTGCCTTGTTGCCATTGGATGAATTCGCTCAAGGGCGTTCAGGTTCGCCCCAACAGCACCATCTCTGGCAGGTGGTGTGTGCTTTAAAATCAAGCTGTAGGCTAATGGTTAGGACGTCAGACGATAGATTAGGTTGTTGCAGGCAAATCTACACGTATTGGTTAATATTCTGTTATTTTTGGTTGATCGTTCTGCGTTTTTTGCCATTTTCAACGGTTGGATTAGAACCAGGAAGAATGAGCGTCTGGGTTCCCTGTCTCTGAGCCAGAAGAACACTTCATGTTTCACGGTGTGCGCGGGTCCGATATGTAGTGAAATTAGACAACTGGTTCTTTATGCAGCTTTAGAAAAAAGACGGTAGTTTCTTGAGCACAGCCGCCTAAGTCCGAATGAAAAACCTCACAGCCACGTTAGAAAAGGTCTCTCATCCCGGAGCTCTCTCACTTCATCTACCGGTGTTGCAACGTCGGATGGTTGATAACGTTTTTGGAAGTGGTGGTTCTGCCTTTTGTTTTGATTTGGGGATACATGATAGGCGGATCTATAACACAATGAAGCGCATATGAACGGACCTTTTTGGCACAAAATGAGGAAGCGTTTTTATAAAGACTCAGAAAATGCTACGGCCTCGTCGTCTATGGGTCCGGATTTGTTTGAAATGAGGAGGAAAGATAAAGCAGCATGCGAATTGGACTAGAATGACATCAAACGAGATTGCGATCCTAAAAAAAATACACATCATCAATGAAGGCGATCTGGGCACGATTTGAGTTGCTCAAAATGAACAGAAATACTTTGAAGAACAAAAACGGATTATTTCCACAATATTGAAACCCTCGCAGACTTTGCAAGATTTTCCATTTTCTCGCATTCATCGCCATCATTTGTCTTTTGTGATTCCACAATTTATTTGTGTACATTTGATTTTTGATCCGGATACAGTGCTGACCCTGACTGTTCAATGGAAGTATGTTATCAGCTGCCGGTTTTGCCTCTAGACAGGCTGGTTCCCAAGCATGTCCTCAGCCGGAGGGGAGCCATTAGTTTCAGCTCCAGCTCATCTCTGTTTGGGGCCCCAGATCCGAGACAGCTGTCACAGGTAAAACCCGCAACGCATTTTCGTTATTGTGTTTTTTCATTTTTGTTTAATTTAATTTGTATTTATTTAGTGGTCATAGTGGCACTGGAATCACATAGGCCTGCTACCTTCAGACGTGAATGATTATTCGCTGGAATCTTGCAGGTGGTTGTTCTTTCTGAGGACACACACACACACACACACACACACACACACACACCTCCACACAAACGTTTTTCATTTCTGCATGTTCCTTCATGGTCTACATTGCGTACAGTAGCCTAGCCTACAAGTATCACATTTTACAACGGTTGTAAAATGTAAAATTGTCTCTAGAGACCATGCGCATTTGCCACAAAGGAACGTGCCACATTGTCACTTATGTTAACATCCTTGACACATTGACACCGTGGGCCTAATTCTTAGAATGAGTTCTTAGAATTCCTAATCCGACATGAGAGAGGTTACAACAGGCCGCTACAGAATAATGTATATCCTAATGTAATGTGGGTGATCTTCTGCTTGGTTCTCTTGTGCATGGAACAAAAAACATGCAACACATCTGGCAATTAACGACTTTCAACCTGGCATTCTTATTTTGGGTATGTCTTATTCAAAATTAAACTGCTAAAATATGTTTTAAGAATAATCTCAAAGTGCAAAAATGGCAGATCTACAATTTTACAATGCGACTGAAGCGGATATACCATGCAAGGACTATGTTAATGCTGTTGATTGTTTGTGTGCTTCCCGGTGGCATTGTATTATCCAACATACAACATGTATATAATGCCACCCACCTGTGCCTGACTGCTTCTTTTAATACAGAGAAAGTTCGTGTGTGTGTGAGAGAGAAAGTGTCCCCTTTGATAAGGCTGTGTCCATTAGCCCTTTGTCCAGCACTGCTCCACATAACCACCCATGTGTGTCTCCTTTGAAAACACCACAACATCACAGGCAGCTCCCTGAACAATCAAAAGACAGATATATTGCATACTCTGTCAAAGACCCTCAGTATGCCTGTTCTTGCCTAGCCTTTAGCCCTGTGTGTATGATTAGCATTTCTTCTGTTGTTGGGATATCTGACCTGGCTGGACAAGCCGTGACCCAACCATCCATCCAGCTCTTTGTCCTCACCACCTACAGTATAGTTCATCCTATACTTCTCCATCATCTTTCCAGTTGTTTATAAGCCTTATGGAATTAATGTAATGTCAGTGATTGAGGAGTGGTCTGTTCTGGAGTAGTTCAGCATGGCTGACCAGTGACTATTTCCAGACCACTTTCAAGAGGAGGAGCTCCCAGGTGACCCAAACACCTCAGGGGACATCCCATCTACGCAAGACCATTCTCCTTTGCTGTAGAAACACAAGTGGCCGCTATTGTGTTTCTTGGTCAGGCACAGTTGCTCCCTTTAATCGTGTGTGTGTGTGTGTGGTGATCCATTGTCGTGGGGAAAATGTCTCACTTCTAGCAAGCTGAAGGCATTTATGAATGATGGACATTTGATGAATGCTTTGAATAACCATTTTTGTGGAGGAATAATAATTTTGGGGCTTTCACAATTCATAGCAACAAATCAAAACACATTTTTTAGAAATTGCACCAAAGTAAAGGGAGAGATGGCATCAAATTGTTCACATGACCATTTGCCAAAAACACAGACTACACACTTAGCTTGGCACTTCACTCAGCCTTTGTCATATATAGCAGTTGTCTTCTAAATATTGTCTCTTGTGTCCCTATGTATGACCATAAGGGTGCATTTGTCCTCCTTGGCTGCTGTGTTGTTGTGTGTGTGGTTCCAGAGGCCTGTTGTTTGTGGAAGCAGAGCCCGACTACTAGCATTGCAGAAAGAGGCAGTTAGGCATGTGCTTGGGCTCTGGGGGCAGTGGTTTGGCCCGCTGCCACACTCACAGATGGCCAGAGTTTGTCAGTTTCTTTCTCTTCCTATCTGGTTTCTCTCTGTGTTTCTGTCTTTTTGTCTGTCTGTATGTCTGTGCTCACTCCCTCTCTTCCCCTCTCAGATAGACATTTCCTCTTGTAAACACAGGACGAGCAAGCAGAGCTGAGGAGACGAAGTCTCAAGAAGAATGTGTCATTCTGTGCTCCTGGAATGCATGTGATTGGGTGTAAATATGCTGCTGAAGAGGCGTAGCAAACAGCAATAGCATGAAATAGGCCTAAATGGCTTCTTTTAGGCACAGACTGACTGTGCCTCTACTCTGTTATTATTGCCATGCGTGTTTGCCGCCTGTTGATTAATTCCTTAAAGGGGACTAGAAGCCGATTGTCTTTTTTTTTTTTTTGCCCCAACTATGTGCAGGTTCCCAGTGAGACAGATTAGATCACCATGAAAAGATGTGCTATTCTGCAGTAGGGCATAGAAATAATGAATGTATTTCACATCACATACAACATGAACAAATGCACAGCTCACACACTGTATATAATTAGCACGCACATAGGTACAGTAGGTTGGCATTCCACATTTACATGACTGGTTATAGTCTAACTCATACTGGGGTTGATGGCTCTTGTGTGCCAACTTATGCAAAGATTTGGTACCAATAAAACGCACCCAACAACATGCAGTACATTTTATGATGTGATAAGGCCTCATTGACCACTGTCTTTTTTTTCTTCCCCCCCCCCCCCACAATTGAGCTACAAAAATCAATAAACAGATGTGCAATATTGAGGCCAGTCAGTCACATGGCAGTTTACAACAACAAGCGAGACCTTAACATCATACTTTACATCATACATCTTCATGTGGGACAAACAGGCTTGTCTGGGATCAGCTAATCTTTCAGATCATTGTCCATAAGATGGCCCAGAGAACCCACCTGGCCACTGTTCTTGCTCAGTCCACTTGAGTGGTCAAATACATGCCTAACATGCGCAAGAGCACCCGATAGTGCTGCTGTTTCATCTGCACTGGATGGGCGTTTCTGGGAAGGGTACGATAAGGGAATACTGTACATTACAGCACTTCTTTTTGAGGGAGTCAGTCTGTTGATCTTGACAGAACTGATAAGATTTTTGTTTTTCTTCATGCGGTGCCATCAGATTGACGTGGTTTCAGGATGTGGTAAGAATGCTGAAGGAGCTGTTCAGACTGTTGAGACGAGTGTTTCACAACCTTTCACTAAAAACCTTTAACCCTCACAGCGCCACATCTAAGTTCCATGTGAGATTGCTCCAATGACCAGCGACAAATGGCAGAACATTGCTGTTTATTTCATTAAGTTTGACTCAAAGTGTTATTCAGTTAATTAAAAGGATTTAAACAGACCATACTTGGCATACTATGCTCTTTGATTAAAAAAATCTGACCCGTCTGAAGTGAGTGGTGCAACAGTGACAATATACTATTTCTGTGCTCGGACACAGGGGCACACACACATTCCGTGCTCGGACACAGGGACACGCATTCCGTGCTCAGAGACACACACACACACACGCACACACACACACACACACAGCTGTCTATAGCAGTGGTTCCCAAAGTACCCCCAGGGGTACTTGAGGGAGTTCCAGGGGGGACCCAACTAAATGATAATTTGGAAACAAATGGACCCTTATGGGTCTGTAACTCATGTGTATGCTCTCAGAGTTAAATTAGCATTGATTTGACAATATAAATTGTGGGTCCCAGAGATAGAAATGCTATCAAACTGGGGGTCCTTGAAATTAAACTGGTTGAAAATCACTGCTAGAGCCATAACAATCTTATTTTATGGGGGTCCCTGGCATATCTTTTCAAATGGGGGTCCGCAGGCTAATTAGTGTCAATTTGGGGGTCCTTGACATGAAAAAGTTTAAGAACCACTCAAAACTATTCTCTATTTTTCTCTGTTTCTCAAGGGGGCCCCCTTATCACATGACTATTTTGTTTCTGTGCCTGCAGTGTTGAGAAATCAGGCGTGAGAATGTGGCTCGACACATCATCACTCTAGTCTAACCGACCATGTCGGGGCCAAATGCTCTTCCTTATCTGAATCTTAATCATATTTAGTATTTACTGTTGGTGGCTAAATTGGCAGAAGGGCTGAAACCGGACAAGAAATGAGAATGCATTAGATTGCCTGACTGTCCTATTATTCACCTGGTGAATTCATTGATCGACATTCCTATTTATGCACAATATGCAGTACACATATTTTGTAGCTATATTTATCAACTGCTAACGAAGGCTTTCTTTTTAGATAAACGATTGGAAAAAAGTTGTCCCTAGGCACACTGGTGATTATTTTAATCACTTGTATTATATTTTCAAATCAATACAGGTGAAATAAGGTTAGGATATAGAAAAGGTTAAGCTGACCCAGAGAAGTAATTAGAATCCAGCGATGATGTCTGAAATGATGAAATGCCATCACAGGGAAAGACGACCCTGCGAGAACATGAAGCCTGTCCCTCCCCCATCCCCCACCCCTCTGCAAGTCTCTTAGACTCTAAGAGACTTGCAGAGGGGTGGGGGATGGGGTATAAAACGTAATATTTAGCAGTGCTCTAAGACTTAGAGCACTGCTAAATATTACGTTTTATACAAGGCCTCCCCTTTTTGAAGTGCACTGAAAAAAAGCTTTACTTTGTATGTTTTTCATGTGTTTATTCGGTGACAGTACTTCATTAGACCCCTTGGTGTGGCTGTTATGTGCGATGATGACTTCCCTTTGTATTTAGGGTTTCTTACTGGAGGCTGAAACCTTGTGTGTATATAGTGACATCACAATATCATCCCCTCCCCTAACCCTTCCCCCTTTATCATCTATCAACAGCTGTGGGTGCGGCTTCAGTTCAGGTGGATCACCACCTGAACACCCAGTGTAATAAGTGTAATAGGTGTAATTAGTAGTTTAATAGTGTAATAACCCTAATGTCCTACTGTGCCAAATTTGGCACATGCCTACATTTATATCTATTGTTTGTGCTAAATTCAAATTGAGTATCTCAACTTAAAACACACATTATTTTTTTCATCATTAGAAATTAATTGAGTCCAATTTCTTTTTAATGGCATTAGGAATACAGGAATGTTTAAAGATGTTACGGTTATCTTTACTTTGTACCGTCTACCAGAGGGAAGTAGTTCGAACTCCCTGCAGAGTGGATGAAGGGGGGTCATTTTCTATCTTGACAGCTTTTTTTCCGAATCGTGTTCGGATCATGTTTTAGGGTAGAAAAAGATCACGGCACTCCATCTCTTCACTGCTGCTAAAGCACTGGTTGCAGATGTTACTGCGTGTACAAGTGGACTACACTTTTACGTGGTTACCCAGCCACCTTTTCTTTGTAGCTCCACAAACGCAGGCCACCCCCCTCTCTCTAGCTCCCTCACTCTTTGCTGTGCTATTCTCTCCCAGCCCCCATGCCTCCCTCTTGGAGGCTCACTGGAGCAGGAGTATGTCGTAGAGGAGAGTGTTCTTATAAAACACTGTTAGCAGCAGGTAGACTCAATTTGTGGCTTTGTGTAAGCAGCTGCGGCTGGTACACACACACACACACACACACACACACACACGTACGTGTGTGTGTGTAAAGTCAAAACCTGTGCTGTAAAGTCTGTTTATAGCTTAGCACTCACTCACTGGAATGTGCCGTCACACACAACATACCTCTGCATGTGGTCATAATTCAGAAGGAAGCTTTCGGTTTGTGTACTGAAGATGAGCTGAGTCCAGTTGCTTTTATTGCATAATTGGTGATTCTTTCATTTTGTAGTGCTTGTACATGCACATTTTGTTTGTATGCATGCACTCTGATGTCAGCGTTTATGGGAATACCACTGCTGGCTTCCTCCTTTGTCTATGTGATACATCCTCAAATACAACCCTGTTTTTATGACATACGACATGAGGAAGTGAGGGTTTATCGCTGTGGCTAAAACAGGGAAGTGTGTTAGCACTACAGTACACTGCATCAGACGTTTAACCACCACTGGAAAGGTCTTAGTTAACTTAAGGCACACATTATCAGCTCAGTCACAGCAGTGGCGATGACATGAGAACATGTTTTCACTTTCAGTAATCAGTCGCTGAGCTACTTTTCTGCTAAATTTCAGTTGACATATCTGATCTTAGCCAAGGACACACAACGCGTTGTACTGCTTGTGCTTGCATTATGCACAAATCAAATTTCTGGACACACCTTTGTTAATTTATTGGCTATCTGCTTATTCCAACAAGATTTTCGCAATACATGGTACTTAACTACTGCAATGCCACTTCCATCTATTTTGAACAATTGGCTAGAAAATGTAAAATACTCAGGCCCTGGAGTAACAGGTTTGTTCCTCTGACCTTAAACTTGGCCTCAGATCCTGCATGAAGAAGCTGAGACCATGCAGGAACTAAGTACAGAGAGTGGCAGCAAGCATGAGTATTTACTTACATTCAGCTGTAACTGCCTGGGGATACACCATTCCAGTTATGTAAATTTGCGATCTCATTGTCTGTGAGTGACTGTGCACGCGCACATTTACATATTCACTCACAGACAATATTATGCTACATCATGTTTCATTCTCCCTTTAACTATAAAGTACTGGCAAGAGTTTTGTTTGATACATTGTTTTACTTCAGGAGCTTTATGCGGGAACACTGCAATATTTTAATTGATAATATGCTTCTATATATGTTATGTATATTAACATTACTCTGCTTGATTATTTGCCCTTTACCCAGTTGTCTCCAATAATTTCTCCACCGTGATACTGTTTAGTCATGCCCTTATTTCTGCTCGGTGAGGCTAAAGCTAGCTGCTAGCAGCCCTGCGTTCTCATGGTGTCGGTCGGGGGTTGTGGGTCAGCCAGGGATGATAGAACAGAGGTTAATCTGACTGCAAGAGATGCTGACATTCAGCAACAGCAGACGCCTGACGTCAGTCAGGCAGTCACAAACATTCTTTAAGTAGAATGGAATGTGTGTGTGTGCGTATTCTCATGTACCCGGCAACCAAAATAGTTGCTGACAAATCCATATTGTTCTTACTGCTACAAATTATGTTTTATGAGGTATTGGGCTATTGGCAAGATAGGATCACCTCAAAAACACATTGATGATGTTTTCCACACCCTTTAGTGTGTGTGTGTGTGTGTGTGTGTGTGTGTGTGCGAGAAACGAGTGCTCGATGAACTAGTAACCTGGACAATGTCTTGTGTGTGCAGGTTAAATTGTCCTGCCCACGAGTTGGACTGAAACCACACGTGTGTCCTCTCTTTCCCGCATGTCTGTCTGTACTGTGTATTAAATGTCCCGTGAGGCATCAACACCCTAAACAGCGATCTTACTGTGGGTGCTCATGTTAATGGATGTTGGACTGTGGGAGGCATGTGTTCTCGTGCGTATCTTGGCACTGCGAGGCATGCATGTGTAGTGCCACACAACACTCTCCTGCCATGCAGGCATCATGGTCACGATCATTGCATTGTATTTGGTTGATATTGTCACGCAAAATATTTTTGATCAAACGGTCGATTGTGTTTTTGGCATTGAACATATAAATAAAAATTACTTTCATGTTTGCTCTTTTAGGCTTTTTAAAACAAAATTTTAAACGGCTGAATTGATACAGATGAATGGAGACAAAAATAATTGTGATTGTATCCAAATAATTGTGATCAGCGTGGTGTGGTCACTGTGGTGTGGGCCGGGGCTATTTCTCAAGGATAAAATGAGACTGCGTGACTTTGACAAAGTGCTTGCAGCACCCCCTCCTTCACACCAGCTCTCGAGGGAGCACATGCCAGTGTGTCTACTCGGGTGCCAATTGGGTACTGCCCTCTCACCAGCATGTTTTTGTTTGCAGTAAGTTGTGGCCAGAAGGAGTGTTGGGGCATGCATCGGCAAGGCTGGTAACTCCCAGTCCTAGTGCCAGGATTGTACAGTGCCTACATATGTTGCAGCCAGTAGCCATGCAGCCACCCCCTCAAAACACAAACACACACACACACACACACACACACACACACACACACACACACACACACACACACACACACACACACACACACACACACACTATATATATTACTCACACTAACCACCAGTGCTGTGTGTAAACACGGAGGTCTGTTGACACTAAAATACAGCTTTGCAGATTACCCACCATGAGTCAAGCTGTTTGCTAGCCAGTAAAATATTAGCTTTGGATTGGAAGCTGTCATGTGGGCTTTTGAGGAGAGGCAGGGTCAGTATGCATGTGTACAGTTACAGTATGCGTGTGCATGTCGAGGGGGGTCATACACTAATCCTTCTACAGTGTAATGTGGGGAGGTGTGCCAAGCGCCTTTGTGTTTAACACATGCCTCTGCATGCACTGCTGACAGTGGTCATGAAAGGGTACAGAATCAAGTCTTGTATCAGTTCTACCATTTACCCACCATAGTATCAGACCATAACATTACCCTGACTCAATTTCAGTCAAATTTGCACAAATCTGTTAACAGTAGATTTCCCATCCCACGTAGGGGGTTTGTGGGCGGAAGAAGGCTTTCAGAGTGTATTGTTTTTCTCCAGTGAGATGCGAAGAGAGCTGTGGGGGATGGACAAAAAATGGGGGAAAAAATAATGGAAGAAGAAGAGCGCAGGGGAATACTAATGAATGAAAATTGTTTATGCAAATATGCTCAACCCATTGACGTCATGACTTGTGCTGTGTGCCATCTGGGGACACCCTGGCCAGCAAACGGTGCTGCAGCAGCTCACAGCTGAAGACTGAAGCAGCCAAACTGCTAATATGCTAGCCAAGTAGCTAGCTAGTCAGTCAGCCATTTGATCAGTTTCAGTTATTCAGGTGGCTACTAGCCAGTAACCAGTCATTTATCCAGCCAGATAGCTGGTCATCAGTGAGCCTAACAATATCCATAGATTACTTGGTAAGCTAGACAGTCACTCAGCCAGCATACTAAACAGCCAGCCAATCACAGATGAGCCGATCAACCAGTTACTCAGGCGGAGTGACTGGTAGGGGGAGGGGGGATTATGTACTATGATGACTGACTGCTGCACATACATCCTGCTGACAGCACGCAGCTGGGTCCTTATTGGAAATGAACAAAAGTATATGTGCCGTGCGCATAATGTCTACCTTTCTTCAACCCTTTCAAGGACCTCTAGTACTAATGGAAAGGCAAAAGGCCACACACATGCACCAAAAGATGACATGTTAAGTAATTATGATGTTATTGTTGTGCTCTCAGGCCTGACGAGAGGCAAAAATCACAAAGGTATTATTTGTCACTCACCCAACACCTATCCTATCTTACAAGTTGGAAGTTTTCAAGATGGCGTCCACAGTGGCTAAAATGAACTAAAATGCCTATAAACTGGGATTCAATATGTAAAAAATCATAACGATTATGTACTTCATAACTACTTTTTGAGGTATTCAAAAACCATTGCAAACTAATTTGGCTCGCCCCCTAGTGGTCGGTTTGCAGTGAAACCACTATTAGATATGTCAGTACATGGTTGGAACCCCAAATAATTGATAGAGATTTTTCAATGGATTCTGTTACCATTGTGTGTGCTAAATAAAATAAAAAATTTAACGGAAAACGAACAACTTGAAAGGCATCGTTTTCAAGATGGCGTCCACGATGGAGCTGACGGGAGCTTAAAATGCCTATGGTTTCAACAACTCTACGATTTCGGTTTCCCTCCCATTGCAGACACTTGAAAAGCCGGATGTTGTTGTTGCCAACTAAAATAGCTAATAATAATTTCACCTTTACTATCTCCTTGCACTCATTCGCGTTCATATTGCTTCATTTCTGTCATTCTCCTGGTATATTGACCTCTTTTACAAAGCAAAAATTATCAACTTACACTCTTCTAATCGGCCACTTCCGGGCGGGATTTTTTTGTTGAGCTCCAAACATCGACGTTCTGTATAATCACGTCAATCTGACAACCAGAACCTCTACAGTACAAATACAAATGTGTGGCATGTCCACAAGATTGTGCAACAACAGACGCATACAAAAGATAATACTGGGTTTCAAAGAAACAAAACACTTTTAAAACTGCTGTTAATAATTTATTGGCTTTGCATGGCACACTGCCTGCACACTCTGCAAGGTCAAATAGTTTCCTGACAGCATGATGCTGAACTTAAGCATTGTATGTTTACCACTCCCTACACAAAGGGTTGATGACGTCTGTGTGAAGATGTCTTCCAGTACTAGTGTATACTGTACTAGTGTATCTGCAGAAGAAAATATAGTAACGCCAACCAGTACAGTACATAATAAAGCTGTCCCTCAGGAGAATTCCATGCTAGAAGGCTTTCTTACCTTTTATTTGTAGTTGTTACGTCCCCACCAAAGAGGTCCAGGTGTTATTTTGTGCAAAAGTGCATTATTGGCTATTTCCCCTAATATAAGCCCTCAATGGGGGTTGGGTTTTTGTGCTAATTCGCTTATTTCCACCGAAATAAGTAGTAAAGTGTAAAGGATATATACAAAATAAATAGATCTTTGAGCGATGGAAATGAGCGAATTAGCGCAACACCCCAATGCCCCATTCAATTCAATGCAATTCAATTCATTGAGGGCTTATGGTAGGGGAAATAGCCAATATTGGTGGGGACGTAACAACTACAAATAAAGGTAAGAAAGCCTTCTAGCATGGCCTTCTCCTTTAAGCTGAAGGCAGTTTTTCCAGTTATGTGACGTCAAGCTTTGAGTATAGGAATTGATACTGTGTCCAGTCCTGTTTACCTAACAGTTTGCGTATGGAAATCAATCATCTCTCTGTCTCTCACATAATCTCACATTCACTCTCCTACTCTGCTCTTACATGCTCACTCGGTATACCTGGTGCGTGTCAGTGTGCCAGTGATGTATTCTGGTAATTCATCTCACCTGATGAAGGCCACCCGCGGCCGAAACGTTGTCTTATAACTTATGGTGTTTTAAATAAAAGAAAACACCATTGGAGAAAACCTGGGTGCGGACTTTCTTCTCTTCACTGCATTTACCTTAGTCCATCACCAGCTAGGAACTGGATGTGTGCAAGGCAAGCCACCTGCTTTTTAAACGAGTATTCTGGTAATTACCCAGCAACTTTTCACTTAGCTTTAACGTTAAGGGGGACGAGGGTGGACGAGGTGTGATGAGCCTTCTCTCTGACTTTTAAATAAGTTTCTTAAAACCCATGTTCTCCTCATGGGCCTTGCTGTAACTCTTGAAAATGCTAATTATCCCAATCCCAACATGCTGGATTTACACATTTCAGGATTCAGGAAAGATCATCTGTACTGTAGTCCTATTTATGTATGGTCACTATGGTGGCACTTGATTATGATTTTTCTGTTTGTGTCTGTAGTCTCTTGTATGTAAACAACACGTGGGTTTCTCACATGACTTGATAGCAATACTGTGTGTGTCTGCCAGATATGGTGTTGAAACATGTTTATCAGTAACGGTTCTACAGACACACACATGCTTGCGCATACAAGTAGAGCCAACAGCTTTTGCACGCCCTCTCCTTATCAGGCACTGCATATCATTCCCCATCTGAACATTGTGTCTTTAGACCAGTATATTTAAAATAGCCCTTATCGTATCACTTTGACAGTTTGCTGGTTCCCTGGAGGGGCAGTGTGGAGGGCAGGGGGTGTATATTGTCCTTGTTTATTTTGGGCATAACACGCATATCAGGTGGATCATATTGTGTTGTATATCAAATCTGTCCCATGGATCTTTGTCATAAGATAAGCCCTTTATTGATCCCACGTGGGGACAAGCCCTTTATTGATCCCACCTGGGGAATGATATGGGTAGATAAGGTGGTCTCTAAATGCTTCGTTCAACTTTACTAGAGACAATGTCACAGCTTTCATTCCTAAAACAACGAATTAAAGAAACGATTAAAGTCCTTCATATTGGGGCATTGATATGATCGGTTTCCAAAGCAGTGGTCATAGTTCATACATAGACATGCTCAAAGGAGTACTGACAGACGACAGGCAGCTAAGTGTTTTAGGATCATTTTTTGTTCTTGATTTCTGGAAAAATACTGCTTGCCATGCCTTTGATGTAATAAGTCAGCCATAATGGCCACAGAAATAGAAATCACATAAGCAGAGATTAAAATAAAGTGCATTTTGAATCCCAAAACAGTTTATAGTTAAGGGATGCAATAAAACAACAACCCCTGCATCCACGGGATGCACTACTGTACTGTTCTTTTATTCTAGTTTATTTTTCTAGCTTTAGTTATAATGATAATTTCTTCTGTTTTCTACATGAATATACAATGTAACCACATTATAACCATATAAAATGAAATGGGAGTTAAATGCTGCAGTTTGTAAAAATGGCAAAATATGACTCCTAACATTGTTGACGTGGGACTCATCAAATGTCCCTGGGACTCATCTAAAAGACCATCCCTGCATCCCGGGGCTCATTACATTGAAAACCTATTTACATCACTGCATAAGAGCAAAATATAACTGCAAGCAGCAATACTGGGGTCTAAGCAATGACCAAAATGCACCATGGTGACACAATTGTGTTGGGTTTTTTGTGAAAACACAGTGCAATTAGCTTGACTCAGGGCAGATGTTAGTGCTTAAATCGGGCATCGCCCCACCCAACAGGTTTGTTAGCGGCCGTTCGTGGCACTGCTCTAGCAATTATCTTGGATTTGTATGTCTACAGACCTATCGGTCTCCGATCATCTCTCGGCACAAGACTAATGTCCACATGGCAGTTTAGAAAACTCAAATATAATCCATGTGATGAAAAATATGTTCTATTGGGCAGAATGTACATTAATGTGTATGTGTCGGCTAATGATTTTGTTTTTGTGTTTGCACAGAGACGAGGAGCCATCTCCTATGACAGCTCAGACCAGACAGCCCTGTACATTCGCATGCTAGGTAAGTACTTCCAACTGTACACACACACACACACACACACACACACACACACAGAGACATGGGATGTTTAAATGTGTCCAAAATGAAAATCGATTAGTATAATTCAATATTAACGATTAATAATAGATGTCTGTCAGCATGTCATGCTATGGGCGTGGCGTGTATCTCCAAATCCTGACACTCGATCTTCTCTCTCCATATAATTTAAAAATATGATTCCGATTAATACACATTAACACATTATTTTCGAGGTGTATAGTAAATGTCACATGCGCACATGGTCGGCACTCGGCAGGCACAGTAACAACGGAATGCATTCAGTCAAGGGTGCGCCCTTTATTACCTAAACAGGAGAGATTTCTGCCATGCGCACGGTGCGCGATTGGACATGACCCACTGTATAGGCTACTTCTCACCAACCACGCTATTTGATGCGATGGCATTCACATACTGTACCTCTCTCCCTCTATGACCATGATCATGAAACGGCATGTCTACAATCTATCCTTTGACAAAACATTATAATGTCTTATCATAGCTCTGAAACAATACGACCGTCATGTTTCGCCATGTTTCATCGCAATGAACACGTCGTAGGGTAGGGGATGTCACAATAGGCGAGGAAATGCATGATTCTCACATCCATGTGGCGTGCGCTGGTGTAGCTGTCAGACTAACTTTACACACAAGAATATAGTTTCACACGGCTATGCAGTATGCACACGCCACGCATTATCCACAGTTTCTCTGTAACCTATTATAGTAACCTATTAGTTGCGCCCTCTGCACCAATACAATTAATCTGGTGGCCACCGCGTACTGTAGTAGGCTGATATTATTATGATGAAATTGTCTATGTTTGGGTATACAAAAATGGCCATAACATTTTTTCGCGATACTTCCGGCAGAGCAGACCTCTCATTCTCAATCAATCAATCAATCAATCAATCAGACTTTATTGTCACAACACATTACAAGTAACATGGGTGAAATTCTGGTTGTGCAGGCACTCATTGCAGTTACGGGGATAGAGACAACAATCAGAGCTACACAGCTGCAGCCATATTTCGGCGCTGCCCTCAGCTTTCTTGCATCAGAAAAGAATAAAGACAAAGAGACAAGATAAGGGTGGGGGAAGCATGTAGTGGTAGGGGTATTGACAGAGAGGGGGGGATGGGGACATCATATCACATACAGTTGCATTGTGTAGGCACGGAAACTTGGGTGGGGGGTTGGGTTAAGGCGAGGACAAAAAAACACACTGTTCTTCACACAACGCTTCTGTGGACCATAATGAAAATTTTATAGAAAAAATACAAATAAAAAGTATGTCATGACATCACCTCAGGTCCTCTGATTTTGGATGGCTGGCTCCCCGGCTATAAAGACCTGTAAGCCTCCGACAAAGCCAACTCGGATCGTGACAAATCATGACAACACAATTTTTTGGGCCGAACAAATAATTAGAAGAAAAAAGGGCAGGGTACACCACTTTTTTGTTGTTTTTTCTTCTTTGTAATTATTTGTTCGGCCCAAAATATTGTGTTTGTTGTCATGACTTCTCACGATCCGAGTTGGCTTTGTCCGAGCCTCCGAGGCTTACAGATCTTTAAATACTGTATTGTCCCGGATATAAGACGACTCTGATCATAGACGACCCCCATTTTGCAAGACTAATTTGTGGAAAAAGAAAATTTCATGTCAAATAGTCTAGTCCCGACCCCATTTTTTAGGATATTTCCATTGGGGAAAAAAACTGTCAGTCCAATAGGGTAAATACTTTTTGAAAGGTATATGAGAAAAATGCATGGTGACTTATTTCCCTGGTCCCTCGTCGTTCTGAAAGGAGGTGGGACTGCGACACTCTAAAGCCCTGTCCTGTTTGGATGGCAATATCCTTTGCAACAGATATATTATTATTATTTTTAAAGGGAGAAAAAGAGATTAATAATCTATTTTGATCCTATTAACAATTAATCGATTAATCGGGCCCATCCCTAACACACACACACACACACACACACACACACACACACACACACACACACAAACTCACTCTTGCTGTCACTCTCACTATGTTGTTGTTTTGTCAGCCTCATTTGTGACTTCCCCCTCCACTATAGCTCTGAGGTGATGTTTTGCTGTGTTACGTTCCGGCCGAGGGCGGGACCTGTGAAAGTAAAAACCTTTTCGACATCTATAGGATACCAGGACTACATTTTACTACATTACGATTCTTTTATGGTCCCGGCCTTGGTGGGAACACAGCAGTAACACAGCAGGACCTCATCCCAGAGCTACAGTGTACAGTGGAGGGGGGGGGGGGGGGTTTGGGGGGGTCAGGAACAGGGCAAGTTATTGTCCCTGTTCAATTACACAATGTCTTAAACGTCAGTGTAATAGTATGAGTGCTAGCTGGAGATGGAAATATGTAGAGAAGATGAAGGTAGTGCATGTCTGGAGTTCAGTTCATCCCTGGCCTTTTTGATAATCTCTCAACAATAACAATAGGCTTAAGTTGTGTCTGCGTCTGCAGTGTTAAGCATTTCTTTGAATTTTGATCAGATTTACTAAGAGGCAAGATTTGATTTGGAGCTCCACGAGGTTCAGAGTAGACTGGAGGCTTATGGAATGTCCGTGCGCATTCTCGCGCACGTGTGTATGTGTGTTTATGCACGTGTATATAGTTTGTTTGCCTGTGTCTCTGCTGAGTCGCTGGCTGATGGCTCTGCTGAGCAAATGAGTCGATTGCATCAAGCTTTGCGTCCAGATTAGGCTTTGATCTGTTGGGAAACAAAGCTGCACCATCAATAAGGTTACTGTAGATAATGGCCGATAAGAAGCAGCTGCATAGACCCCACATGGTTACAGAGCTCAATCTGACCTCTCCTCGTCTCCTGTAACCCTTTTATGGCCTGCCCTGCAGCATTAGGAGCTTAAACAACTGCACACTGGAGCTTTCACCCAGCATTGCTGCACTTTCACATTTGCAGTGGGCCCTGATTGATTTAGCTTCTGCTCATGCCAGTTTGTTGCTCGCCAGCTTGATGATATCCATTAGCCAAATGCTGCCACGTGCTATCCCCAGGCATAGCAACTGCAAAAGCTTACAGAAGGAGCTTTGGCTTTTTAATCATTTTATGGAGTGATGGCAGTCTTGTACGTCACTAGAGCCAAGCATCTGTCCCAGGATTGTTTTTTTTTATTGAATGAATTGACTGTGAGGGTGGACGCATTCCAATGCAATTTGGTGTTTGCAGAGGGTCAGAGGTTAGCCTGGGATTTTAATGCTGTGCAGGGGTCATGGAGTTTGCACATTGGTAACAACGACCTGACCTATATCCACTGCCGAGTAGAAGCACTCACACATCACTGGGAAAACACAGGCCCTCTGACTCTGAAAACTTGCAATAATCACAAGGATGCACGTGCCCACAGCAGGCACATGCATATGCAGACGTGACAGATGTCCACATGTGTGCATATGGACACACACACACACACACACACACACACACACACACACACACACATGCATGGTTCATTGGTTTTTAAGATTTCCCTGTTGATGCCTTTTACTGTGTGTTGAAATATACCTGTTATGTACAGTAGTATGTATGAATAGCTTTAACTCACACCCTCTCAAGATAAGGCTGAGCATCATCGTGCTTAAATGTAATTCCCAGTTTCTTTTGGTATTTTAATAGGGGCTTGTGTAGTATTCCAACAACTGTTTGCAAGTAAGTAAAGAGGAAAAGCAAACCAGTGAAAACGTAGTGCTGCAGTGTCTTAGCATCTCGCCGCTGTTGTATCAGCCGTCTGTTGCATTGAACAGCGCATGTAGCATTGAACAGCGCATGTAGCATCACCAACTCGGTCTCACAGTTGCTTCCGGCTATACAGTTGTGCACAAAGGCAGACCAGCTCCCGTGCGGCTGGTCACAAAGTCTGCTCCTCTGCCTGACTACTAACAGAGCCATAGACGATAGATTGCCACTGGTGGCTCTGATTCACTAATACTAGAGCAGGCCGTCCTCACGTGGCACTGCATGCTCGGCCGACCACTGTATCTCTGTGTCCGCTGGCATTTGTCTTTGGGAAAGTGTCTTTGTGTCCGTGTATGCGTGTGTATACAATACATACCAGACCAAGGTCGAATAGTATTTATAAAGTACGGTAAATCATTAGCTTATTTTTCTTCTTGAACTAACGGGGGTTTTACTGCATCAGGACGAATCAGTTGGTGTCGCATGAGTCGGTTGCAGAAAAGGTGTACACAATGTACTTACAAATACTTATTTGTGGTAGTCAAATTTCTAGGGGTTATTGTTGTTGTATAGGGTAAACCCTGCCCATATGGCACCTCCATTATTACTAAAAGTATTTACAGATACTAAGCTGGCCCAGGTCTGGTACAGATGCAGTGCTTACACTCGGTGCTTGAGGAAGTGTGTGTTGGTTTCCTCTAGGAGATGTGAGAGTGAGAAGCCAAGTTGGATTTGAACCAGAACGAAGGAGCTCCCACCCGTACCTGCGTATCGACTTCCGAACTATTCACAGTGAGTATGAATCACGGGCATTTAGCCGGGCTAACCTGCGTTCCGCCGATGACGAGGGAGATAGTGCCGATAGAATGTAGTTCTGCTCAGGGCCCTGCTCCTCTCCAGAGACACTGCAAGATGTTTGTGCATAATTCGGTTGTTTCACACACTGATAAGGCTTCAAGGTGTGTCTTTAGAGTGTAAACCTTGACCAGGGATTTTTTATTTTTTTTATCAGAGCTGTGCTAATGGTGTTCACAGCGCGTAGGCTAGGAAAACTACTTCCTGAAACATACGTGTGTGTGTGTGTGTGTGTGTGTGTGTGTGTCTCCGTCTGTGTGTGTGTCTCCGTCTGTGTGTGTGTCTCCGTCTGTGTGTGTGTGTGTGTGTCTCCGTCTGTGTGTGTGTGTGTCTCCGTCTGTGTGTGTGTGTGTGTCTCCGTCTGTGTGTGTGTGTGTGTGTTTGTGTATCCGTCTGTGTGTGTGTGTGTGTGTGTGTGTGTGTGTGTGTGTGCGTGTGCGTGTGTGTGTGTGTGTGTCCGTCTTTGTGTGTGTCCGTCCGTGTGTGTGTGTGTGTGTGTGTCCGTGTCCAAATGTAATCCTTCCTCATGCTGACGTGTTTCCGGGCTGCAGTCATGGTTTATACTGGCAGAAACCCTTTTTTTTGTGTTTATGTGCGTGCGAATGTGTGTGTGTGTGGATATGAACTGTCCACTGACAAAGCAATGACTGGTGTGTGTTCCCAGACGGGAGGCTTAAGAGTGGGGCGGCTGTGTCAGCAGCGAGTGTGTTTGTATATCGCTGTGATTGTGTCTGAGCCCCTGCAAAGTCTGTGTGGCCACATCAGACATCAGTTCTCAGCTCCATGAGTTCACAAAATAAAATATTCCATGAGCGATTTTGTCATGTTCACTCCAGGCATGTTTTACCCAGTTATCTCATTGTTTATCTCTCTCTCTCTCTCTCTCTGTGTGTGTGTGTGTGTGTGTGTGTGTGTGTGTGTGTGTTCGTGGCAGGCTCGGGGTCAAGTTCGACTATTTGCATCCCTGGAGGAAGGGTTCACAGGCTGCTCAGCTTCCAGCGGTACCTGCACTCATCCCGTCTACTGCGGGGAACACCACAGCACATCCCCCTTCACCTCCTCGATGAGGACTATGCTGGACAGGCCAAAGTATGCCATGATGTGTCACTCATAATGAACGCCAGACTCATGGCTTTGTTTAACCGTCACAAAGGGCCTTATACCTTTACCTATATGTCTGTGTTCTGATTTCCTACTCTTTGCAGTGCATGCTGGAGAGGGTTGGGTCCTGGACGTTTGACATCTTCCTCTTCGACAGGTTGACAAACGGTAGGCTGCAGCCCCAGTTGATATTTCAAAATGCCAGTTGGGACGTGTTCTACTGTCTGCCTCAGATTACTGAATTCATGGGACCTGAATTCCTGAATTCTACATCATCATAATAATAATAATAATAATGTAATGGCTTATGAATCCTAAACTGTTTTATGAAAGATTTACGTTTCTATATCAGTGGTGCTCAAACGTTTTCATGTCAAGTACCCGCAAAATTATTTGTATTTGGCCATCGACCCACATCTCAAAATATTGAAAGCTTTGCAAAAATTGTTCAGTTTTTCCAAAATAGCAGATCTATAAGCTCATAGTGCGGCATGAAGGGACACACTATTGAGCTTGTATATCTGCTCATTTTGAATCGCCAAAGTATAAAATAATGGTCAATGGCTAGATGCATTCCAGGTCTAAATGGGTTATTATAATAAGATGCCATAATAATACTCATCATACTGGCTTGGTGGCCGCACATTAGTGCAACCTGTTGGACGGCACACATCTTTTGAAGCCTTTACTTTAATAACAAAAGGAGTGTATATAAAGTTTTACTCTTTATACTTTAGATATTTTATATTGTCCTGTTTGTGCTAATCTCACAAAATGTCCAAATCAATACAAATCTCTGCCAGCCTTGTCCAGGGCTATCCATTCTTATGACTATATATTCTGTAACTGCAAATTGCTGTATCTCGTACCGATTTTTCTTTCACTGTTTTTGTTCCTTCATTTACAAAGTTTGCACTTCATGAATCTTTGGCGGTTGGGAAGTAACGCTCAAAGGGATAGTGAAGCTATGTGATTGGCAACACCAGCTGTGAGAAGGAAGGCCTAAGCCCGATTCAACTGTCTCATGCTGGAAATGGCCGATCTACAAGCTCTACAATGAATCCGATGAAATGTGTTGTGAGCTTGTAGTTTTGCTTTAGTTTTCGATCTATCCTGAAGTGACCATTGTCACATGACTCACTCGAGACTACGTGTGCCTAATTTGGTGGAGGAAAAGAAAAATGTTTCTGAAACAAATGGTGATATTTGCCGTGTGTGTTTGTGTATAAGTGCAATCTTTTGGCTCTGCTTTGTTTAGAGGCCCCTCAACGAGTGATTCATATTTGGTGTAGATCGGATGCTGTGTTCATGAATTGTGGCATTCGTTGGAAAACGACCCCGCAAGCTGTGGAATGAATCCAATTGTATTTATTATTATTATTATTATTTTACAACCTACAGTTAAAGAGCTACATTGCAAAATGTGAAGCTTAATAGTGCCACCATGAGGCCAATTTGAAGACACAGTGGTAAGAACTAAGTAAGAGCCTAATCTCTGGCCTGGCGGAGATAAAATAAATACCATAATAAAATGTAGTATGGGTGGGTACTACTTCTGTGGTCTACTAGTCTCATAAGACAGACTTTTCAAATGCCTCACCCCCACTTCCGTTTCGTCTTTGCAGTCATGTAAATTTGTCCCAATGTAAACAAATTAGTCGAAACATACATATTTTTTTGTGAACGGAAATGACGGAACAGATGACTGCTTTCAGGAGGCCTAGTTACAGACGTAGCATATTTACTAGCATTCAAAGATTGTGGAATAGTTGTCTGGCTTCTGCTGCTTCACAGTTCCAGCCTCAGAATAAGTCAAAAATGTATAGTTTGTGAAAACAAGTCGACGGCAACAACAATTCAGGAAACAAAAGATATTTCCCTCATCTGGTGTCAAGTGAAAGTTACTGACTGTTGGCTCTCCCCCCCCTTGTGCAGGAAACAGCCTGATCACCCTGACCTTTCACCTGCTGAACCAGTATGGCTTGGTGGAGCTCTTCCAGCTGGACATGGTGAAGCTCTGGAGGTTCCTGGTCATGGTCCAAGAGGACTATCACAGTGACAACCCCTACCACAATGCTGTGCATGCTGCAGACGTCACACAGGCCATGTACTGCTACATGCAGGAGCCAGCGGTGAGTGCATATCTTTTTTTTTTAAAACAATATATTTATTGCATTTTCTTTTTGACAGACAATACAGACAATACAATACAATTACTTAAAATGAAAAACAAACAAAAAACAAAACAATAACATACAGTACATACATATATAAGTACAGTATAATAAAATAATGGCACTTGAATGGTAACAACAACAAACAAGACCAAACATGTGAGTGCATATCTAAAGGCCCTTCCACACCAAACAGTCTTGTTCAGACTAGTCAAAGACTACTTAAAACTGTCAGAAACTGGCATTTTTAATCGGCACAAACCAGTCGCAAAGTAGCCTGTTTTGCAGTGTTGCCAGTTCTGCTTATAAGCGACTTTGGGCTAGTGAGATTAAGAATATGGTGTCTAGTTCAACTTCACACTACACCAGTAGTCAGCCCTGAAACATGACAAGCAGACTAGAAGTCCACTCTGCAGTGGAGTATATTACCCCCTCATCACTACAACGTGGATAGCGATGCTCCCGAGGGTGGCAAGTGACCGAACATGCTCGGTTCTTCATCAACGGGTTCTGACGCTTCGGAAAGGTGGTATCGACGGTGAGCGACGAGAGCCTGTTGGCAGGAGTCTCCTGCCGACAAGCTCCTGACGCTTTCAAACTGGCCGACCGTCTGTGCTGTCTGGAGCTGCCTTAACAGTGTTGTTGGTCATAGATGTTGTAGACTCTACAACTGGACAGTCGGCTGGCTAATCTTTGCAAGTGACAACTTCTTAAAGCCTTACTGGGTAATTTCCCTGCAGGTCACTACCATAGGTGGCTGCGTTTACATGGACAAGATTTATTCAGAATTAATTAATTAATTAATTCCAAACAGCAGGATAAAAATGCTCATGTAAACACCTTACAATACATGCATTATTTTACACATGTCTGCAATTAGTAGACTAGTAGCTTAACCCATTCTGACCGGGCACCCGTTTTGGTGTTAGCATCATGTTGTGCTTTAGCTATTGAAAAATAGCAGATCTACAAGCTCATAGCGCGCCACCGAGTGGCGCGCTACGAGCTTGTAGGTCTGCTATTTTTGAAAAATCGAAGAACGACTGACATTTTTAGAATCTGATCTCAGGTCAGAATGGGTTCATCAGACCAGTGTGTGTCCAGTGGAAACCTCGTATGAATCTGATCTCAGGTCAGAATGGGTTAATGCACTTTGCCCATGTCCAAAGCAGGGATGGCCATTTGGAGACATTTTATGCGTTCAAAAATGTAATATTTTACCCATTAAAAAAAAGAAAAATTGGCATTGGAGGTTTACTGGCCAGGCATGTGCTCGAGGTATATTTCATCGATACAGACAAAAAAACAAACAAAGAAAAAAAAACGAGTACACCACAGTCTTGACATGATTGTACATTACAGGTCACCAGAGTCTTTGTTATTCACTACCGTTCAATAAGGTACATTGAAGCGCAGTCTAGAAGGGTCCACTGTATCTAAGACTGGTTCCCATACCTTAGTGAACCCTTCCATGTTATCACAGAGGAGATAAGTCAGTTTCTCCAAAGGAACCACATTCATTTTACCTCCTTGTACCAATCATCCAGTGTAGGAACGTCTCTATGAATCCAAAGCTTGAGTATAGTCTTTCTCGCTATGTATAAGAGTATTCCAACCAATTTGGCGTTGTCTGGTCCTTGCACTGAATACCTTAGCTGCTAGTGCACACTGGAGAGGTGACAAGTTCAAATTATATCCATGCTTTGTACATTTCCAAAGCATATGTGCAATTATGTACCAACTTCTGTGTCACATGTATTACAGTTAGGAGAGCTGAGACCAAGCTTGCTTCTCAGTAGAGGTGTATAATGGAGTATGTGTACATTTTTTAATTGTCTTTCTCTATCATTATTGGAACTCAAAATAGTAAGTGTATTTCCTATAATTGTTGTCCAAGTATTGTCTTCTATCTGACATTCCAAGTCAATCTGCCACTGCCTTCGAATATGATTTTTTTTATCAAAACATTCATAGAGATAGGAAATTAATCTTTCTGGCACATGTTGTGTAAGAATATTTTCTAGGAAGGATGTCCTAGGGGCTTGCATGTTCTTTGTTACATAATGACGGATTTGTAAAATTCTAAAGAGATGTGACTGTTGTCCAGTCAGATGACATGTCCAGTCAGATGACATAATCTTCCTGGGAAAGATAACCCCTATCTACTTTCAATAGAACATATAATATATGTTTCTAATATCATTAGAAAAGGCTTTAGGAGTGAAATTCATGGAGTTGGTGTTGTAACAATTGACTGGCAAAAGTCTCACATCAAATTTAACTTTTGTTTTATTGAAAAGGTTACACGGTATAGCTTTAAATTCATGAATCATATTTGACCTGGTTTAATCTAAATATAATAAAATCTACTATGTGCAAAGATAAAGTAGATAAAGCGAGTATGTGCTTGACATTCTTGTGATCTTGTCTTGTCTCACGTTGCAGCTCGCCAAATCCCTGACCTCCTGTGACATTCTACTGGGCTTGATAGCGGCCGCCACTCACGACCTGGACCACCCCGGGGTTAACCAGCCTTTCCTCATCAAGACTGACCACTACCTAGCCACACTGTACAGGGTGAGAACCTGTCGTAGCACGCACTTTATCCATCACCTATACACACAAGCTGTGTTTGACACATTTTGCATGAGTATAGGGATGTACACATTTGTCCATAATGCATGTAAAGACATTTCTTTTATTTTTGTGCGCAAGAATACCTCGGTTCTGGAGAACCACCACTGGAAGTCTGCTGTGGGCCTGATCAGAGAGACGGGGCTATTTGGGCACTTGCCTGCAGAGGACAGGTCAGTCTGACATTGAAGTGTGAAGACCATTTGGTTCTCAGCTGTCACCAAGTGCTGCTAATTTCGTCCACCTAAAAATTGTCTTGCTACATCAGACATGATTCCAGTAAATGGCAGCAGATGCCACACCGACGTCTCTGGCCTAGCACAACCTGATCATTGTAATCTGATTGATCTCTGGCCTAGCACAACCTGATGATTGTAATCTGATTGATCTGTTGTCTTGACTCGTCAGCCTGAACATGGAGAGGCAGCTGGGCTCTTTAATCTTGGCCACAGACATCAGCAGACAGAACGATTACCTGTCCAACTTCCGCACTCACCTGGACAAGGAAGACCTGTGCTTGAGCAATGCCAGTCACCGCCACTTCATCCTTCAGGTCAGTCTAGTTGCCTCTTAATACCGTTATTACATCACTGCATCTCATGTAACCGTGATGGGTTTTGAATTCACCATTTGGTCTCAAACACCATATAGATGGCGCTGAAGTGTGCAGACATCTGTAACCCGTGCAGACCCTGGGAACTTAGCAAGCAGTGGAGTGAGAAAGTGACAGAGGAGTTCTTCCATCAAGGTACCTCCATTTTTATGCAGTCTTCTCTTTCATGTTGTATGTTCGTTAACTTCCTTATGTTTTTTATTTTTTATAACCGATTGTTTTGAATAATTATTTTATAGGAGACATTGAGAAGAAGCACAGACTTGAAGTCAGCCCACTTTGTGACAGAGAGACAAACACAGTTGGCAAAATTCAAATAGGCAAGTAGCTTTCATATTCCTCGAACCATAATTCCAAGCGTTCGTTGACCCTAACGTGCATCTTCACACCTATGCTGTCTCGTCGTCCGTAGGTTTCATGACATACGTGGTGGAGCCGCTGTTTTCAGAGTGGGCCCGTTTCTCTGACACACGTTTGTCCCAGACCATGCTGGGCCACCTGGGGCTGAACAAGGCCAGCTGGGACAGCCTGCAGCAGGAACAAATGTCCAGGTCAGAGGAGGCGGGACCCAGCAGCGCAGCCGACCCCAGTGTCGAACCCGGCACCCGATCGGACGGCGCGGCAGCCGGGGCAGGAGCCGACTCCAAAGAAATACCTCAGGGAAGCACGCAGTCCTGACAGGGCCTGATAAGGCCAGTACACTGGTGGCTGGGTGGGGCATCTAGGGGATATGGGGTATGACCCCTATCCCCCCGATTTGCTGCTCCACCTCATCCTAAGACCTGAATAATTTGTTGTTGCTTTTGCCTCCCATCTTGACAAACCACTGATTTTATTTAATTTATTTAATTTTTAAATTCATTTTTTTTGTTGCATAGAGCAATACATAGATACCTCATTTGGCTACTGCTGTAAGTAATTGTCTTTTATTTGCTTTATTTTATTTATTTGTCCACTGTAGTTTTGGCATTAATGAATGAACACCACTATTTTCCCCCTTTTTTATTTTCTTTGGTTAGCTAACGTAAGGGAATAACGGTATCGGAACTGAATACACTTTTTTTAAGTGCCAATTGCAAAGATTTGAATGAGACTACTTGAGTATTCTGATGCGAGACTCAATTCATGCTGTGTTGCATTTGTAATGAAGATTTTTTTTCCTCGTGTAAAAATGAAAATGTGACAAGCCCAGTCCTTTTGCTGCCTCTATGAAGACTGTTTACGCATCTCCTTGTTCATATTTCTGTCCCTGAACTGAATTTGATTAGCTCCACGGTCTGCCTTCTAAGCACAGATGTGAAGAATTAATTGTATGAACCGTCAAACCCACTGTTTAAGCCATGAGCGGAACCGTAGTCAACCACACCAGATATGCCATAGAAACATCGCCTTTGCTACTAGTATGTATTCAGCTCCTTGCACTCCTGAACCATGTGTTGGGCATGCAGCTCCTGTTCCATGGCATCTCCAAGGTATTGATGAACTCCTATCCTTTCCGAGGGGGACATTGAGAGTCTGTCAGTACTGACCACAACATGGAGGCACCTGTGCCTCTCACTGATGTTCTGTTGCACCGTGTGCGTGCAGCTCATCCCGGAACTCCACTCGCTCAGGGTTTTGCCAGTCTCTTAACAAGAGGGAGAGGGTGGATTGTGGGGATGCAGGGTTGCTTTTCCTGGCTCTGCACACTTCTACCGAAGGAGACCCTCTCTCTCCCCAGAATGTCTTATCATAGCCACGTGCAACCTGGAGGACTGCTCTGATGATGCCTTTATAACTATGCACAAACTATGCTAAGTGACCAAACCAACTCATATTCCCATCAAGTGCATGGTGTGCTTGTCCTTTTGAATGCACTGTCCAATCCCTTTGCCTTTTTGGTTGTGAGGAGCCACCACTCAAACTGTCGTTTTTGTATGGAAACAAAATGGTCGAGTGACTTTGAACATTCCATTTCCTTGTTTGGTTTATCTACTTTTGATTCTGTATAGTGGCACAAATTGTTTTGTTTAAACATTTTGAACGATAAGGTGCTTTTCTTACTTTAGCTCATTTGTATTTTGCTGTAAGTGCTGTAAGACTGTTGATAAAACTGTTTACAATTTGTCACGACAGCCATTTTTGGGAAGACTTAAGTGTCGAGCCAGATTTTGTAAAGGCTTTGCCGTATTGACCTTTTTGATACATGCCTGTTGCAGTTACGATTTGATTAATAAAACCAGTTGTTGACAAATGCATTTCTTGGACTTGTAAACAGTGACAACTACTTATGTCTTGATACTATGGTTTGACATGGATGGGATCTCAAGAGCTTTATTGCAATGGACAATTACTATAGGCACCGACTTCCAGTTACGGGTAGGTACCTTTTGCGATAAGAAAATGCCAGATGTATTAAACAGTATCGTACATTTGAGATTCAATTTGAAGAATTGCGGAAATTGTGGAATTGCAGAAATTGTAATTGCGGAAATTGCGGAATTGCGGAAATTGCGGAAATTGTCTCCAGTGCTTTAGAAAAGAGTATTTTTCAGCTTCAATAGTGTTTTGTCTGCTCAGAAAAGGAGTCGCCCAAGAAACACCTGGTGCAGACACCAAGACCATGAAGATGACCTGGAACCAACTGGAGAGCGGCTCAAGTCGGATCGCTTGCAGCCTATGCCACAGAAGGGGTAGGTGTAAGTTGTCTGCTCATCACTTCCAATTTAACTTGTTAACATGTATGACTTTTACCCAATCAGAGTCCTGATTGGTATCCCGATTTGGAAATGTTTGTTTAAAGAGCTGGAGAGACTGGTACTGAACTAGAATATAGCTTTAACTTTTATTTTACTTTCTTTCAACCAAAGAATCACTTACAGCACCTTAGTAGCATACTTGGCAGAGGATGTGTCTCGATACACAGATCTAGAACATCTGGCTAGTGTAATAAGTTACTGACATTCAGTCCTTTCCCAACTAACGTGAACATGAACATGGCAAGTACACTGCTATATATAGAAATAAGTGAAATCATGATTGACTCGCACTAATCACCATACAGATCAGTGTCACTTTGGAAGAAAAAAAAACACTTCCACACCGGTCCTCATGACCCAGAAGAGTCAATGCACAGTAAGAATGAAGATGGGAACATTTGAAAAGCTCTTGTTCCTAAACAAGTTATTCTGCTCTGTATGCCGACATCAACGAAATGATTGCTGTGTCAGTTGCAGTAGCCAATACCGTTAAGGCATTTGTTCACAGAAAAATGTAACTGAATACAATTCTGTGCGTTATACACACACAAGCTTTAGTGTCAAAAACATTTTAATCATTTTAATCTAATGTCTACATGAACACTGATATTGGCCCCAAAAGCAGAAAACCACCAACAACTACACAACAACTTTGCATGGCTGTGATGTAACAGTTGTTTGAGAGGTTCTCCTCTACACACAGTCTCATAGGAATGAGAATTAGGTTGGCATTTAGCAGTGAGAGGCAGACTTCACAAAGCATCAATGGAATGTCTTTGGCTTTAAAGCACAGGACAAACTTAACGGCATGAATGGTGCCAACTAAAATTTGGATGTAGACATTAACATTTACACAAACTGTCCAAGAGGCAACAAATACAATCTACAGGTTCTGTTGCACCACAGTTATATATCCTTATCACTTAAATTTACTTGGTTTTCCAGAGGTACTTGCCATTCAAATCTAAAAGCTAAAAGGAGACAGCCTTAAAATCTAGCAAAATGCCACAAATACTTTGATGGGACTAATAATTGGTTAAATCTAAAGACATAATATTAAATAAAAACGAAATCATTAACACAAAAGTTAAATACATTGTCCCGAATCATAAATTAGAATGACTATAAGGCAATGGCATAATTCGCCACAGTTTTAACACAAATAACACCAGAAAATGCTCCCTTTCTTCTGCAATCAATGAGGCAAAAGCATGACTGGCAAGTTGCAACCGCACAAAGGTTTGAACCCTCCTGAAGGTGTGGTCAACTCCAACACACATACTGTAACTAATCACTGAACAATGATCTGTAGTGTTGCATAAAACAGCTACAATTGAAATACAATAGCATTTTAAGACTAGGAATTCAAACTCCTGGGAAAAAAAAACATTTCGTTAAAAACAAAAAAAAACATGGATATTATAACTTATAAAAGTGCAAAAATTGCAGATGTTCAAGATGACCGTCAAAGGCAACACCGAGCAGTGACCAGGCCCTGGGTCCAGAGCAGCCTGACATCTGGTTTTATAGGCAGAATGACTCGTCCTTCCAAAGACAGCCTGATTATGACTGAAAGGAGTAGTTCACCCAAATAATTACTTATTTTCTATCAATTAAACACCCCATGAAGCCTTGAATTCATGGACATTTTTTGTTTGTCATGACTCACATTCCTACATTAATTATTTGAAATTGATTGGTTGATTAAAATTATTGGTTTAGGAATGTGACAAATCTCTATAATTTCAAGGCTTCATGGGGTGTATAATTGTAAGAAAATAAGTAATTTTTCGGCTGAACTACTACTTTAAGTTCCAACTTGTGTACATGGTGAATTTGGACATCCCATCCAGAACTCCTCATCGACGAACAGTTGATCATAAGAACTTCTTTTTTCCAGTGGATTTCAACATGTGCTGCCCAAACTGTAAAAGTAAAAAGACTGAATGTAAATGTTGATTAGCTTGTACACCTTATTTGTATCACTAAACTAAAAAAAGCACAAGATAACAGGGTTCTCTCCCCGATTTATAATTATATGCTACACACTACAGAGGATACCAACTCTTACCAGAGGATTCTCAGGTCGAGGTTTCACCTCTGGAATGGGGCGCTTGACGCTACAGAGCATAGTACCAACTCTTGCTAGAGGGGTCTCTGCCGTCTCCGGTCGAGGTTTTGCCTCTGGAACGGGGAGATTGAAGTCGTCATTGTCGTCCTCTTCACTGTTGTGACGATATCGATGTGCAAACTTCCGTTTTAGGGCCTCTGCGATGAGAGTTGCAGGATCAACAGGCTCACTGTGCTTGACTTTGGAGTTAACCTCTGGTGGACGACTACAACAACACATAGATAAAAAGAGTGGATATGTTGTAACATGGTGTGTCAATAAAAAGAGTGGATATGTTGTAACATGGCGTGTCAATCAGAACAGCTGTTTCAAGACAGACTGATATATGTTTTTAAGTCTGTCTAGAATGAATCACCTTCTGACTGATCGCAGCTTCACTTTACTCATGTCTTTCAGCACATCAAGCATGCTGGGGACCTCTGCTGCTTTGGGCTCCGATTCCAAAAGGGTCTGTCCGTCCTTCTTCCCTCTGCGTTGTTTGATCAGGTCAATGGCTGAGAAGGTCCTCTGGAGGCCAGGGGGCGGTGGGGGCGGCAGCGGCGGAGGAGGAGGAGGTGGTGGTGGTGGTGGTGGAACAGCACAGGGTGGAGGAGGTTGGGTGCTTTGGGCAGGATCTGAGGTGAACAACACAGAGCATGAGGGATTCTATGAAATCCATGTGAACTTCTGTTGCCATCTAGAGGTATGTACATGACATTACAGTTAAAAAAAGTTGCACCACCAAATCACTGAACACAATCAACACATGCGATCGCATCCATGATGCATACACTTGTTTTTGACTTTTCATAGCTATTTGACTCTAACCTGGTTGTGTGGTCTTTTCCTGGGCCAGTACAATCTGTGCTATTTGAACTCTGAGCTTTGCCAGTTCCGTTTCCAACGCGCTGATCTTCTGAAAGGCCTCATCGTTGGCCACCGTCTGCCCCTGAGGATTTGGCTCTGCATCGTATAAGCTCGGTAATGACTGCCGTCGATTTAAGGTTTGTCTTTGAGGTTGATGCTGGTGGGCTCGGAACACAAGTCCTGGTGCTGCTCCTGATCTGTTTCAAGATAAATAAAAACGTTATTGTTCATCACATGGTGATAATTTCAGTCAGTCAGTTGGTTTGCGTATCAAAATAATGGTTTGCATCATGGCTATGAGCTGAGCGACGTCTTTTAATTTTTATCTCACTTTATCTCACAGCCATTATAGTTAGTCATTGTATATACAGTACAGTAGCCTCCATTTTATTCTCATCTGTTAATGGTTGATTAACCATGTTAATGGTTGATTAACCATTAACAAGCTTTGGTTAACGGTTATGAAAAACATTCAAAAATGGTAAACCTGTAGCCTACAACCAACCAACTATAACAAGTTTACACTAAATTTTAAATTGGAATATGTTTCAGGAGCCACAGAGATCAGCTGGGGCCAGTTTTGGCCCACGGGCCGACAGTTGAATAATCACTAGCTGTTATCATCTAACAAACAGGTTTATGGTTTCATCCTCTAAGGTCGCATTCTCACCTAATACTTCGGTAGACTCGAATGCGTATGGGAGGAGAAATGGGATTCTTGCATATTTAATTGGCTACGGTTTGCCTTCACACTGTCATGATCCGCAGCAATTGGAAACGCAGCAGGGGGGACCTTTATCAATGTGTTACATTCATAAACTAGCCTACACAGTGAAATGATAAATCTATGGTGATAAAATTATACTCATAACGTGCATTATGTGTCGTGCCGTCTGGGACTGCCCCCCCCCCCCTCTCTCGCTCTCTCACTATAAGCACGCAGCCACGCACTGTTCTTTTGGGCATGGAGGCACAGCGCTGAGCGCACTGATATAACAGACAGCAGCGCAAAATGTTTACAAGTTTATCGAGATGAAAGTTCCTACTCCCCACTAGTCCCCACACAGTGACAGCACTCCATGTTTACGGCAAGCACAGACAGACAGAATATTCTGTAGGCTATAATACTATTACACTGCACTGCAGTGTTTGTGTTTTCTTAAGAAATTGATTAATGTACTCGTCCTCATTTCGATCAGGGCTTCAGTCTCCACTCTCCTCATTCGACCACGTCTATCCACGGTAACGGGACATCTTTGCGCTGCGTAAAATATGCCTTCTCCGTCTCCAACTGTGTTCAGCTCCTCACCCGCCACATATGTTTGCTTCATTTCCTGTATTTGCTGCGGATTGCATTCACACCTGCACCGAATCGTAGTCAAGCGCGATTGGAAGCGAAGCGAAACCCCCGTTTTTGCTCGGAGTAAAATGCGGTTCTTTGTTGCGCATTAGGATTCGAAAGAGCCTTCACACCTGCCAAACGAAGCGCACTTTCTGAAAATGCGCAGCAGGATTCGTTTTAATCGCAGCAAAGCTCTCTGGTGAGAATGCGACCTAAGTAGGATACCCCAAACAGTGAGAGAAAGCAGTGTGGGATCAGACAAAGGGTGGATGTTCAACACATAAAAAAATACCCCAGATTAGGGACCCCTGCCTTAGTGGCTAGAATTAAAAAAAAGTGTTTCCCCCCCCCCCAAGGCCCTGATTGCATTTTACTGTCCAGCCTATACTTTCCTTTGATTGCCCATCTCACCTGGGGCTCCCAAAGTAGTCTTCATCATCGTCCTCATCCCTGTCGATCCAGCCGATATCAGCCAGGGAGGCCAGACCATTCTGCCCCCTATTCAGGACCATGGCATCCTCATTGTAAGGATGCAGCTGCCAAGAGTGAGACCAATAGTGTTCAAAAATAATTTCCTCAAACAGAGTACAACACAGCATCTTGCTTACAACCAAATATCCAGTTTTCAGGCTTAAAAGGTCAAAGGAACTAATAAACAGGAAGGAAAAGAAGAAGAAACAAAGTAATAAAGGGTTTTAAAGGGACACTCAGTGGTGTTGATGAAAGGCTCTGGAGCACATAACTCAGCAGGCCTTTAGTCAGCACAAGGTTGTTTTTGTAGGTTGCCAAGTGAACTGACCTAAAGCGGCCATACTGCATTCCTCTCAGCTAGGGAGGGTAGCTGGAGATAGAGGAAAAGAGAAAGGAGAAGAAAAGAGAAAATACAGTATTTATAAGACAGGAAAGAGAATCCCAAAAAATACCATAAAGCCAATTTGTTCCTACAGGTGAAACACAACAAAGGTGTTTTAATGATGGGAAAAGGAGGACACTATGAACTCTATTTATGTTTTGAGTCAAAGTAGACACTCGCCATGGCGATATAAGTAGTGTGGGTGAGTGAGTCATACTCAGTGTATCAACAGTAAAGAGAAAGAAAGAAAATGGAATGTCAAAGACTCATGGACTGAGCAGAAAAGCTCATGAACACTACAATGGATTTACACACAGAACGATTATGGTGAAGAAAACTGCAGGAAAAATAAACGTATAGAAACAAAAACCATAAGTAGGTTGAAACGCACACTGCAGTCCTACATACGAGGCTGTCAGGTGATACAATTGCACTGCAAAGATACTTTAAACCTGGTTTTCATAGTAGTGGAAATATTGCCTCACCTGAAAATGAACCCGAGGGCACGGTTTAAAAGGAAGATTACTCGCTATTCTCCTCACAATACTCCTTGAAGACCCATATGGCTTTGCTGATCCAAAAGCCTACAAAACAAAAATCATGTTTAGTAAAGCTACATAAGCCACTGGGACAATATGAAAATGTAAAGACAATATGAGGTAGGTGATGTTCAGGCAGCCCATGACAAGTTAGTAAATTAACCAAGGGAGAGACATTTACTGTCTGTAACTACTGTATAGTTAGTATATAACTGAACCAGAGCCTTAGATATAGACAGAGTTATGCAAACTGTGTTCACTTCATGGGGCCAGTCCAATGGCGGCTCTCCTACATAGACTTCTATTGAGAATGGGGACAACGAGCTGGGACAAGTCCTGGACCGGAAGTAGGCAAAAATGCATTGGACTCAGGCAACAGCCCAGCTTTAATGATGTTTTGTAGTAATAGCACAACATAATTAAACATTAAAGAGACTTTAGTTGTTACTGTACAATAAAATAGTTCTCATTTGCACCGCCCTCGTTGAAAACAATGTATTTCTAGCCGGGGAGCCAGCACCAAAATTTTGAGGACCTGTGATGTCATGACATACTTTCTATTTGTATTTTTGAGGGGCGCTAGCCACTCCTATACACAGGTTTAATGTTTGTCTTTAGTTCAATGTTCGTTTTGTATACGCATTGACAATGAGGGGGAAAATGTAGTCATAATGTGTCATTTACATCATATTGTCTTTTTATTGTTAACGTTTAATGTTTGTGTCACCTAATCAACATGATTTAGACTTTAGTAGATTAGCTCCCCTCACTTCACACGGGTGTGATTTATTTTCTATTAATTTGGTCATTAAAGTCCACAGAATGAAGTCTGCTCTGCCGGAAATATTGCGAAAAACATTTTTGTATACCCCACCAAGGCCACCATAGACAAAGCATAATTAAATTTGCCTTATATTGGTTAAGTAGCATGTGACATGTCAAACTAGGAGCGGTTAATGATTCTGAATCCATTCCAAGCATATAATAAGTTTTGCACGAAAAACACTCATCACATTTGTGCTGACCTCATCACATTTGTGACGACGGCTCACGGCTATGGCCGTTATATTTAGGACGACCGTTGAGCCGATTCTACTCTATGGCTCCAAGACATGGACACTTTCAAAGAAATTAGAGAAACGGTTGGATGGCACTTACACCCGCCTTCTAATGAGAGCGCAAAATCTGTCTTGGAAAAGCCACCCATCGACCAATCTACGGCAACCTTCCCCCGTGTTTCTTCACTAGTCCGATCCAGAAGAACACAGTTTGCCGGCCACTGCTACAGAGCTGACAATGAGGTTATATCTTCCCTTCTTCTCTGGAGTCCTGCCTCAAAGCAGACCAGAGGTAAAAAACTGTTGTATGTCATGACATGAGCTTTTGGGGCTCTGGCTCTCCGGCTATTCCAAATCCAGCTTGTCTCAGTTCAGGCAGCATGAACAGCGTTCGAGCGCTCGGTTTCCACCCCCTCAATATCGTAACTCTATTAGATCATGGCTCTGAACTGAACCACATGAATGAACAGTTATCACATTCTAACTTGTGCAAGAAATAGACTATATGAATGAATTGACATCACACAAAGAAGTGAGACAGTTAGCTGTGAAACGTTACTGCCATATTTCCATTCATGCAAGACAAATTCAATGATACTGTACAATGTGTGAAAAATGAGTGTCACATACCAGGTCCATTTCGATCCGTGCATGTTCTTTACTCATCTCTATGTGTGTTCTTCACAGGGACAAATGCATAGAAGTCCCACGACTGAGAGCATCTTCACATAAAGCTAGTGTGGGGAAACATGAATCGGTAATGAGAAGTTAAACACTGACCGCTACACAACTCCGCTTGGCCTGCTCTGAGTCTTTAAGATGCTACTAGTACCTAGTGTCAGACTCGGTACAGTATACCTACTAGTGTAAAAAGATGAGAAGTCCACACACAGCTCTGCTCCACAATGTTTAGTTTATTGTAGAAACACTGACATTTTACTGGTTGACGACATAGAGCTGTGTGCGGATTTCTCATCTTTTTACACTGCAATTACTATCTATTGTCCAGCACCAGCAAAGGACTGGATGTGCCTGTTTTGAACTAGTAAACTAGTGTCAGTAAACAAACAAACTTTCTGTGGTCAACTAAAACATAAAACACACTATTTATATTATTTATGCTAGGTTCTATAGTATAAAAAAATCGAATCAAATTTGCTTTTCAGCAGCTGCTGGAGCATTCAATTCAAATGTCCCAACCTTGGACTAGGTCTGGGACAACAGTGGAGAAGCAAATCTGGATAAGCATGTTGAAACATTATGATAACAGCTATTGCACTTTAACAATGAGCTCTCTACACAATACATACTTTGTTTGAAGGCTGTTTATGTTTCGTAATTGATTATATTACAATAGGTGTATATCTTTAATGAAAGCATGTGGCTTATGTCAGCAGCATCAAGACCTGTATTTATACATACGAAAGTCAAAGTCAGCCTCGATAAAACACATATACTGTATGTGTATGATATATCTTGGATTTTGATTCAAGAAGACCATTATGTCAGTTGCCTTTAAATGTGTATATTTGCATTTGATTCTCAATCAATAATGATAAATTATCATTGATAATGAAAAGTAAGTATGGGAACAAAACTCAAACAAAAACTAAAGCAAACCGAGAAACAGAAGTCATACAAGTGCAACCGAATGAACAGATGTTACAGATCACTTTATACATGGCCATGGTTGGGCACCAACCACTTTATTTAGCATTAAGTTGTGTCAAACTCAAATTGACTGATAAAAGCTAGCTTTGTTTTGTGCAGTAAACTGATGCGCACTGACTGACATTAGCGTATTGCTACCAGAGAACGCTAGCAACTTTAGCATAGCAACAAAACGAATGTAAACGATCAGAACATAAGCACACTTGGGAACAGTTACTAAAACAAACGAACGGCATCTCACTCTTTGTTAAGTACTGATTAAATAGCTAAAATGAATATAAACTTGCCTGGGCGGGTTTAAAGTTTCAAAAGTTGAAGTTGCTATTTTTTCCACCTTGTCAAACCGCTCCGTGTCATCTAACCGCTGTTGGGAAATGAGGTGGGAGAGAATGTCTGGAACATTTCTTAACCATGATCCCGAATTAACGAGCATGATCCGGTCTACAGCCCGCCCATTGTATGCAGCAACTTGTACGGACACAATACATGTAAACACCGTTTCCGTATCTAGACCCAGACCGGAACAGCAAATCGGTCCAAGTTTGGAAACGTCCAGGGAAGAACGATAGAGAGCGCCCTTGACCAATCAAATTTGAGTTTTAAATCCACTCAAGTGTAGGCAAGGGTTTAAATTGAGTTTAGACATTGTTTTATCAACTGTTAAGATTAGACTGGATACAGTAGGCGGTCTTTATACCGGATCAGAGAGCCTTTAGCAGTAAAACAAAAGTACGCCACCATTGGCTACTGGGATTGAATGACAAGACAAGAAGGATACAAACTTCATTCTGATTGGCTATCATACCCCTCCTTAACCCTCTTGACATCCAACCATGTGCCACAAAGAAGGGTATGTCTGTTTTATCGTATCTAGGCTCGCCGGGCGGGTTGTGCTCGTTTTTATGAACCAGCGTGACATAAACTAGGCTGAGCTGTGTATCAAAACACGCACTCGTGTCCACACACCAAAACACCCAAACATTGAACAGCAGCACCGCTGCTAGCTAGGCTAGGAAAGATAAAGCCACACTAGGCCTAGTGACATTCTCTTAAAATAGGGATATTTAAAGGTACCACCGGCCATTTGTCACGTCTTTTACCGAGTCGTGTTTACCATTTTGTACCTGAACCTATTCAGCTCAGCTTGTCTTGTACATTTGGACCAAACACTTTGAAGAAAAGGTAGGCTACCGGTATTCAGTTATTGGAGAGTTGGATAGCATAGCCGCCCTGCAGTCGCTGCTGGTACAGGACCCGGGGCGTGCTTTTAAGGTTAGCTTGGGGTCGTGGAAGGTGTTTTGTTGGCACTAAATAAACAGCACCCAGTCTTTCAAACGAGAATATTTGCCATTTAATGCTTGGCTGGCCACCCATTTGTGCTAGTCAGTCACCCAGGACATGTTGTTACAAGGGTAATTATAGGGGCATAAATGTTATATAGCATAATCAAAATCCACCTCTGATAACAGTTATGTACCATAGGCTGCGCATATAGCCAACAGAATAGAGTATATATAATCTAATATCTTAGCCTTATGTCCAAATACTGGTGTATGAATTTGTTTTATGTTATATAGTAGTACAATGTTGCCAGGTGTCTCTCTCACTCCTGTTTTCCATAGAGGGGGTCAAGGGTCTGTCCCCACCACCCACTCCTTTCCCCCTCACTGTATATGTCTCTGTTCCCTTTTTACCTCCTTTATGATGAATTCCTGTTCTGTTCCTTGACTATAATATAGTCAAAGATATATAGAAGTGTCTATTTGTACGTCTCTAAATGTTTTGATGAATTGAACAAGGTGGACCCTCTTGTAAACAAGTGTAATGCTTAATTGGGTTGTCCACTGATGCGTTATACCGTGAGAGAGTTATCTGATGGTCCAATAAGCAGGCTGTACACATAAGTCATGGAATCATAAGATCTGGCATATTTTATTGCCCGGGAATCGGGATACTTATCCCAAAATGAATGGTTATGTGATATGCATATGAACAGCAAAGACATAGATGAAAGCAAATACGACCTGTTACATCACAAATCACCACTCACAGTTAACAGTCTTTGTATTGAGTTTGTGCTTGAAATGTACTGTAATTCTGCAAACTGTTAATATATATTTCAATCAATGTTCAAGGTGCATGGCATCAGGAGTGGAGGCACCATGAGTGGCCCTGGGGAGCTGGATGCATTGACTGTAGTGAACCAGCTGCGAGACCTTGCAGCTGATCCACTCAACAGAAGAGCCATAGTAGAGGATCAAGGCTGTCTCCCAGGTCTTATACTGTTTCTGGACCACCCGAACCCAACGATTGTCTACTCTGCATTATTGGTAAGATTTGACCCGATCATATAGTCATTAAAAACCACTGCAAACCAGACCATAATAGCATGAGTTACAGTAGCCCTAGAATGTCTCTGATGTTACATAACTGTACATTGCAAGTATTTCACAATACAGAGCCATAGATCGGAGCCGTTTGCTCCCGGTTTGCAATGAGACTTAATATGCTCCACGCTCCGTGTCTACTCACCCAAATTCTTTTTCCAGAGAATTATTCCAGAGAGTCAGATAGTCCTCTAGAGTCAGAGCCATTTGAGCGAGTACACACAGAGCCCCGACCACATTTATTCCGCTAGATCTATGGCTGTGTGTCATGGAATTTATGAAAATATTTGTAACATCACAGACATTCTAGGTCTAGAATTACATTCCCCAACCAACGTGTGTGTGTGTGTGTGTGTGTGTGTGTGTGTGTGTGTGTGTGTGTGTGTGTGTGTGTGTGTGTGTGTGTGTGTGTGTGTGTGTGTGTGTGTGTGCGCGCGCGTGCTGTCCCCGAACATTCAAACCTTCGCTCGTTAGGGTTGGCACTCGAATCTTAATTAATGGGCTTGAACCATTTTTATTTATTTTATTAAATTATTATTATTTAACTTTCTCGGTGAGAATGCGATATGCATGATAAGAGTACTATGTTCATGTTGTGTATACATGTTATTAATAATCAGCGGGGCACAACAACCGATGCGCCAGTGCGCATACGTCGCCAAAATGTTTTCTGCGTGTAGATCAAAGGCATGCAAGGTGCATTTGCGCACCAACAGCTGAGACAGTTATGTAGAGAAATCTGACAGGCATTCAAAAGGAACTCAAATTATGTTAATGTCCTGTAAGTAGACTGCTATTTTTGTAATATTTAAATTTGGAACCGAGTCAAACAAAATGTAATCCGACCCGTTCTAGTGTTTTCCTAATGTTCAAGGTTCCTGATGCTCAGACAGAGCTAGGCAAGGCAGCCTTCTCTTTGTCAGCGGCCCAACATCTTGGACTAAACTCAAGTTCTTTAAAACTGAGCTCCCTGCCATCGATTAGTCTGTTTAAAGGAATGCTCCAAAACATGATGATGGTGATGATGATGAATCAATGCCTACATTCCTAGTGCTTATTAGGCTGGGCGGTCCCAAGTTCAAATATGATTTATTTTGGGCGGTCACGGCCTGAAAAGGTTGAGCTATAGCAGGGCCACTAAGCAAATTTCCAAAAGTCCAAGGGCCTCAAGCAAAAAATGTCTGTATTATTTAAAATTGTTTACACATTTATTTTGTAACAAACTTCACGACTAGTCTAAAAATGAAGGAAACACAGTTAAAAGCCACCTTTCCATCTATGAGGCCAAACCTCAATGAACAAAAACATTGTCATTAATGATTACAAATCATTAATGAATGACCATACAAATGATTTACAAAATGAGTCTTCATCCATTCACAAAATGTGAAGAGAACATAATAATGAACAGATTATCACATGTAAATTAATAAGTGGTTAATAGAATACTCAACTGACATCAGGCAATATCACTTTCTCTTGGAACAAACAATACTATACCTGCATTATTGTTCAAAACAATGCAAATAACGAATGATGTTTTTATTGGTATGACAATGGCGGGCTGCAGGTACATTAAGCAGGGGCCACTTGCAGATTATCACTGGACTGTAGGATCTGCACCTGGTTTCCGTTCATGTCATTATTGCCCCCTCCCCCCCGTTGTTGTCAGAGCAGGTTAGAGTGACGGCGCAAAGGGCATTCCCTCCCACTGCGTGGCAGTCACAGACATGCAGTGGTATTTACCCAGCTATTCCTACAGAAACAGGAGTCTGGGGACATCTGCTGTCTGCTTTGTGATTTTACAATAACGATGCCGACTGATGGTTATAAACACTGTATGTACCAAACACTTGTAATAATATAATGGCTTGTCACATTGTACTGTAGCAAACCCACTCCACATGACAAATCTGAGTTTCTGTAATCGTTGCTCCTTAACGGGAACCTGTGAAGTGTATAAACGGTGACTGAGTGCTTGTGTATTTGTGTTGCTTATGTAACATGTATTCACTCGTTACAGTGATTAAACGCACACACACACACTCTGCTATTATCCCCCAGTGGCACTGTCTGTATTCTAGCAGTAATAATGGTTGTCCATGTCTTTACAGGCGGTGCGCTACCTGGCGGAATGTCGAGCCAACAGGGAGAAAATGAAGGGCGAGCTGGGCATGATGCTGAGTCTGCAGAACGTCATGCAGAAGTAAGACACTGTCCCTACTGATGCATTGCACACACATGCACTAGACTAGATTAGAGCCTGACACGTTTGTCACTTTGGCCAATATATTGGTCGTTATTTTACTTTTTGAGTGACATTGGTATCTACTTTTAGCAACTACTTGGCATCCCTATTTTGGGCATGTCATGTGTGAACATTTTCAAAAGATTTCAGAGATTTTCTAAAAAGTAGTAAATGTGTGATAATTAGTAAGGCCAGGCGGGGACTCGGGGTGCCAAGAGGAAGGACGGGTGGGGGTGAATCAATGTCAGAACAGATCACCATATACAGGTATCTAATGGTTTGAGGTCAGATGTAGAGTTGCTGGCCGGCTCCATATATGCAGATCTAGGTGATGATCCAGTCTTCTCCATGCATGGCCTATCCAGGGTTTGATGAGGTCAGTGTCTTGACCGTCATATATGGAGACAGCCATATATGGAGTGTGTCACAAGGCGTGACGGACGGACAGACTGACAGGTTTTGCAGGTTTTCATAGTAATCTGCAACCTACAGTCGCAACAACAATGAGCAAGTAAATATAAAGGTACGCATAAACTTAAAAGTTAAATATACTTAAATGTTTTCTATCTATATAAAAAAAGTGTTCTTTTTGATTGCTTATAAGTTGAATGATTTCAAATACAAACTTTTTTCAAATTGATTAGAACATTTAGCACTTTTAGACCACGGATTTCCCAATGTTTTGCCTGATATTTTGATATCAGTCAAAACATCGGGAAATCCGTGGTCTGGGTCAGAAGGACTCTCCAAAATTGAGATTGGCATCAAATCTATAAATCTTCCATCGGCCGGGCTGTAACACACACACTGCACAGGCAAACTTGTGCTCACTATGCATTTCTTTAGACAAAACCTAATACTGGGTTTTGTTTTGATCACACAGTGTGCGTCTGCCTGCAGATCTTCAGTGCAGGAAGATGTCCACGGTTGCCATGTCAGGATGAATGTAATGAATGTTGAATTAGAATAGGACGGGAAACAATTAATTTGCTGTTTCTGCACATGTAAGATTTGAATGCATCCTGCCATTTCTATAGAATTTCAAAATGAATCTTCTCTGTGTTTCCGCTCAGATTGTGCTGGAGTTGGCAGTTTGTTTGTTTGTGTGATTTTCTTTCCAGGGGTGGCTTACTTCGTATTGTCATTTAAAGAGGATTTTCAACAAGCTTATTTTGGCCTAAATAATTTTTTATCAAGCCTTTTTTTCCCTGCCAAAATGTGCAGTATGCACTGAAGAAATCTTTTACACCTAGCTAAAAACAACATTCTAATCACATCCTGGTCACTCAGTATGTATCCGAGGCAGGGTCATTTGTTCAAGGATAGCCAATGTTACTGGAGCGCTAAGTGTTTGCTGGTTATCATTAGCACTGGGATAGAAATAGGCCTATTTTCAAGTGTCTGGCAGCAGGTTGTTTGAGCAACCCCCTCCCCTGTAACACAGCCTTGGCCACCCTGGAGTAAACCAGTCACTTCAGCTAGTCCATCAAGAAGAGCCCTGAAGTAACAGCAGAAACCCCCACCCCACCGCCTCCGTGCTGATGTTCAAGTCACTCTGACTTTGGGTAGAGGTCGATCATCGCCGGAGAGAGTGGAAACACATGGCTGTGGGGAGGCATGTCTGGCAAAGTGGGCACCGAGCTGGTGTGAACACGCTTATCTGAAACTCAAATTGGTGTCGGGCGTTGCTTCTTTTTAAACGTTAACGTGAGAAGTTGGGTCACAGCCTGGCAGCGGAAGGTCCTGTCCCCTCACAACCAAAAGGAATGTCTGGCTCAGTGGCTCTACAGCCTGGCTGATGGCATAAAGGAATGTGTTTTGCTGCCAGTACAGGGAGCATGAGGTTCCCAGAGGGCAGTTCTGCCAGAGATGGCCCACATTTTGTATTAGATGCAGGCCTGCCAAAATATCTTATTCTTCTCACATACACATAGTCTCATACTAGGGATGTCAGTCACTAATGTATAGTGTTGGGATAGTGTTTGAATTATTATTCATATTTATATAATTAATCGTTATAAAAAAAACACACCCATGTGAAGTGAAGGGCGCTCTTACATTATCATGACGCAACATGCCGATTTGCTCGTCCACATATGGCGTAAATTCTCCATTCATTGTCAATGGGAATTTGTAGGACAAAAATACAGATTTGCTTGTATTTAGGACAAAAATCACACCCGTGTGAACTGTGAAGTGAGGGGCGCTATAATATTAAAGTCTAACTCATGTTGCTATGATTAGGTGATGTAATGGTCAGACATGCAAAAGTGTAGCTTTTCGGCGAAAATCGCCGTTTTTATCCCAAATATAGGACCTGTGTGATTCATGCAAATCCGTTAAAAAAATGTTTGGGGGGGGTGAGGGGGTCTGTGAAGCCCGAGCTCGCTGCCCGGAGAATTATCTGACAGACTACTCTCGTGAGTCACTAATGATTCTGAGCGATATTTCTGCTTGCATCTGGGCGGCATGATGTGCGCAGCCGCTGGTCGCTCCGCGGAAAAAAAACCTGTTTGTGTGGACTCGGCATGAATTTTGACACACTGTCTGTGACTCGCCAGTCGATCCATTAGTTTAGCTGCTACAGTTAGCATTAGCAACGTTAGCACTTTGCGTTATACTGTCTGTGGTGTGGACGCGCCGGCGTCAGTTTCTCTCGCTGTGTGTGTGTGTGTGTGTGTCTGTCTGTGTGCTCGTGTGTGTGCATGCATGCGTATGAGTAAATAAATAAAGCACGCGCGCGCGTGTGTGTGTGTGTGTGTGTGTGTGTGTGTGTGTGTGTGTGTGTGTGTGCGTGCGTGCGTGCCAGGGCTTATACTAAATGGATATATTAAAAACGAAAACATGCAGCTCAACTGTTGAATAAGGAGAGGATGTTACTCTACATGTCTTAAATTGACTAAGGCTAAAATAATGAAGTAAACTGACCCTGTTGACTAAACCATCCCAAAACATTTTATTTGTATTATAATTCATTATTTTGCCAGTGAATATAATTTTCTATTTTACATGATGTGAAGAGTGTAACTGTAAGGGATTTTGAGATGGGAGTGTGAGTGCTGGACCAGTTTCTTTCTTTAAATCACACCTGTGTGAAGTGACCCTTATCATCATACATCATCCATTCATTGTCATTTTTGTGACAATGAATGTGTAGGATTGTGTAGGACAAAAATAGCCGATATATGACAATTCATTCATTGTCAATGGCATTTAGGACACAAATCTACTGAATATAGGAGGGGCTAGTGCTCCTCGAGGGGCTAGTGCTCCTGTTGGAGTAAATTAATTGTTCTATGACTATCAGGACATGAATGTTAACATCTTGCTCAATACTGACTAGATTTGTACTGATTTAGTAAATAATCATCTGTCATTTTTGAGTGGTGCAGCCACTCAACCACACTATAGACAGCTACAGTATGTGTCCCTGTGTCTGTCCCTGGCTGGGTCCCTGTGTCCCTGGCGGTGTCCCTGTGTCCCTGTGTCACTGGGTCTGTTCCTGGCTGTGTGCCTGTGTCACTGGGTCTGTCCCTGGCTGTGTCACTGTGTCATTGGGTCTGTCCCTGGCTGTCCCTGTGTCACTAGGTCTGTCCCTGGCTGTCCCTGTGTCACTAGGTCTGTCCCTGGCTGTCCCTGTGTCACTGGGTCTGTCCCTGGCTGTCCCTGGCTGTGTCCCTGGCTGTGTCCCTGTGTCACTGGGTCTGTCCCTGGCTGTGTCCCTGGCTGTGTCCCTGTGTCACTGGGTCTGTCCCTGGCTGTCCCTGTGTCACTGGGTCTGTCCCTCGCTGTCCCTGTGTCACTGGGTCTGTCCCTGGCTGTGTCCCTGTGTCACTGGGTCTGTCCCTGGCTGTCCCTGGCTGTGTCCCTGGCTGTGTCCCTGTGTCACTGGGTCTGTCCCTGGCTGTCCCTGTGTCACTGGGTCTGTCCCTGGCTGTGTCCCTGTGTCACTGGGTCTGTCCCTGGCTGTCCCTGGCTGTGTCCCTGGCTGTGTCACTGGGTCTGTCCCTGGCTGTCCCTGTGTCACTGGGTCTGTCCCTGGCTGTCCCTGTGTCACTGGGTCTGTCCCTGGATGTGTCCCTGGCTGTGTCACTGGGTCTGTCCCTGGCTGTCCCTGTGTCACTGGGTCTGTCCCTGGCTGTCCCTGTGTCACTGGGTCTGTCCCTGGATGTGTCCCTGGCTGTGTCCCTGTGTCACTGGGTCTGTCCCTGGCTGTCCCTGTGTCACTGGGTCTGTCCCTGGCTGCCCCTGTGTCACTGGGTCTGTCCCTGGCTGTGTCCCTGGGTCCCTGGCTGTGTCCGAGCACGAAACATAGCGTTATAGCATTTGTTCACCACCAAGTGTCACTGTTGCACAGCCTAACACACAGACACACAGGCCGGGAGGAGGGCTAGTACAGTGTAGTATATACTGTCCCCCATGACACCCCCCCCCCCCCCCCCCCCCAAAGTGGGTTTAGTACCGATAAACGCTTAAAAAATTTGCGCCGCGGTTTTGCCCGCGGCACAGCGTTGGCCCCGCACACTGTCACCTTTTTCACCTTGGGCCTGTTTGCATGCCTGAATGGTGATGTAAAACAAATCTTTATTGTTAATGGCATTTAATGTTTGTGTTAGGGACAAGATGACATACATTTTCCCTTCATTGTCATTGTCAATGGCATTTTTAATACAAACTATAAGATGGAAATCTACACTAGCAATAGCTGAATATAAACATATAACATCAACAAGTGTACATTTCTGTAATGTAATTTTGTCCAATCTGTTTGGTAGAGTATGTTGATATGATATAATCTAATTTACGTACAATTGGGGGGTTTGTATTTTGTCTCCCTGATCTTCTATTGAGACATCTTGATCATGTCAAAGGTCATGTCTCACCTTGACACAGTATCTGAAACGAATTTTGACCAGATGATCAACATTCAATTTATCCCCCGAGCAAGCAGGCAGACTCTACTAGGTCAATGGTAAAAATGTAAGCAGAGGAAAGTTGCATTGTGCAGCTTTAACGGTAAAGTCTAGAGCTGTAATACAGGTAACATTATTAAAAGAGAAAATATGTGCAGGCGAGAAAGGAAACCCATAAAGGGCTTATACATGGTTCTCACCTAAAATAACATACGAATAGTAAGTTAAACAAAGTAATCAAACATTAGGTATGACACAACAAATACACTTGTGTGCAGTTGAAAGTGCGGGTGTGTGAGTCTGTGTGAGTGTGCATAAGTGTATGCTCCGATGGCACTAGTGCCACGGACATCCCTGGGACTCTCATATGCGTTTCATTTTCTTTCACTTTTGCTCTCTGAATGAGTAGAGCGGTGTAAGCCGAAAGCATATTCTGATTGTTTTTAATAAACGGCTAACCGAATAACCATTGACATCACATAACCAGCCTTTATTTTCACTGGGTGTGGGGGTGATATGCCCTAAGGCTTAGAGCTTATGTCCTCTAAGCTCTCATACAATGGGCTTGAATGGTATTCAAATTGTGCTCAGAATTTACTGAAAGAATTGCCCCTTGACATGTAGCATCTCTTTCATTAACTGTGGAAAATCTGTAAAAAATGAAAGAAAAAATTCTCTTTAGCAGCGGTCTACTTTTACACTTGTTGTTCCACTTGCAAATGTTGCAATTATGAATATAATTGCACACTGGCCAATTCTTTGGCTTAGGGGAGTGATAAACCTTTGGGGGGCTCCCCCATGACGATTATAAAAACATTCTCTCTGGAGTCTTATGAAGTAATGTCACCTCATAAATCATAAAACAATCACGACACTCCATCTTTAACTGAACGATAATAGTGGTCTTGACTAGTATGTTTGTCGATATTTAACACTTGGCTATGGAGAATCCATGTGGGGTAGGATGTCTTGTGGGGCGAGTGTGCCTATTTTTGCAGTCGAAAGACTAGACTGCGACATGGCTGTGTGGGCCCCCCTTTGGCAGGGGAACACCCCCTGATGCAGCTGGTGCTTGGTCTACAATGCCTGGCAAAAAGAGACGGCAACCTTTACAAATATCAGCCTCTTAGCTCTGGCAAGGTCATGGTCAAGAATACTGTACTGTATGTCTATGAAACACATCTGTTTGGTTTCCAGTGTTCCACACCAGTATCTATTTGCAACAGGCATAGTAGTAGTATAATTTTCATTACTAACATCTTGGGCGGCTGTGGCTCAGGAGGTAGAGCAGGTCGTCCAATGATCCCTGGGTTGGCGGTTCGAATCCCGGCTCCTCCTGTCCACATGTCGAAGTGTCCTTGGGCAAGACACTGAACCGTACATGCCACCATTGGTGTGTGAATGTGGGAAGTGAGGACGCTGGCGTCGACTGTTCGCTGCTTCACCTCCCATGTATGAATGAATGAACCATTGTAAAGCGCTTTGAGCAATTCATTATTATTATTATCTTGAGGAAGAATGTCTGACATGTCTGTTGTTCCAATTGTCTGGAACGTCTGACATGTCTGTTGTTCCAATTTATTATCTAGCATGCCGTCTACAATATATTATGCACTTGGATAGCATCACTGACGGTGAAATCCAACTATAAACCCTTTAAAACTTAACCCATTTAAGTCGGTAGAACCTTTTCTTGCCAAGAAACCTTAAAATGATTTGTATTTGGCCGTGTACCCCCATCTGAAAATGTTTTGTGCCAGGTTCCCCCAGAAGAAAAGATTCTGTTAAATGTAAAATGATTTTCTTTTAATCAAACACAGATTTTTCAAGGATGTTCAAAATAGCAGACGCTCATGTAACGAGCTGTGAGTTGGTGCAGCTGTTATTTTTGAATAGCCAATGTTAAAATGTTTTTTAATGGGTAAGACTAGTTTAGACTTATTTGTAATTTTGCTATCACAAAGTTGTTCCTTTTTAAATAAAACTGGGCAAGACTCCCAGGATAACCTCAACCTACGCTTACATTATAGCCCATAACGTCACAATGAAAGCCTTTCTCCTTAGGGCAGTAACTACAAATGTACCATAAAGACTTTACACTTGTTGACGATTCTTCATGTTGTACCTTCTCCACACCCCTCTCACCAAAGGAGCACATCCCCTGGGGAGACTAAACTGCTGGCCTCTGAGATCTATGAGATCTTACACGTAGCTGGGAAAGAGGAGGCCGAGCAGGCGGAGGCAGCGGCCAAGTCCTGCCGACGTAAGGCTCACTTCTTCCTGGGTGCCACCAACAAGAGAGCCAAGACCGTGGTACTCCAGATCAACGGGCTGGATGACTCTGTAAGTAGGCACCAACGCATGGCATCTATCATGGATACATACCCTAAAGCCTATATAGAGTATACACTACCTCATCTTCTTGGATGACTCTGTAAGTAGGCACCAACGCATGGCATCTATCATGGATACATACATGCATACCCGGCCTAAAGCCTATAGAGTATACACTACCTCATCTTCTTGGATGACTCTGTAAGTAGGCACCATGCAACGAATGGCATCTAGTCTACTGTATCATGGAAATACCCTAAAGCCTATTCACCTGTTTCAGCGGGAACTTAAGGTACTTATTATAAGCGACCTTTGGCTTGTTTTTCTGTAAAGTCGCTTGTAACTTGTGTACAGTAGTACAGATGTACAACCTCACAATGTGTCGCTGTGAGCTTGAAGATCTGCTATTTGCTTTTGTGCTTGTTTTCATATACCTGGCCACTTGTTTCTCTTGCAAAACTGGCAACACAGCAAGAGGAAGTTATGCACACACAACGCAAAGACGTATGGGTTATACTATAACCCACTGTTTGGAGGGCGGTCAATGTATATGGTTGTATGCTATCCTTGTTGACATGTTTTCCATTTCAACAATCTATCGTGTGTGTGTGTGTGTGTGTGTGTGTGTGTGTGTGTGTGTGTGTGTGTGTGTGCGCGTGTGCGCGTGCATGTTTACGCGTGGGTGCGTGTGCGTTCACGCGCCGTGGGTGCAAGGTCAGGTCGTAAATGCCAGCCATTGAACAGTGGGGCATTTAGATTGGACCTGAATACAACACTGTGGGGATCCTGCAGCTAGCCAGATCAAATTACAACAGGCGCACTGAGAGCAGACACAAAACAACAGACTAGATGACAAGTGATAGTTGCAGCCAGGTGTGATTTAGAAAAACCAAAAACTGTTCTTTCTTTAAAAAAGATTCCTCCTCAAATACAAAAACGGATAGAATACGCACGTCATTTGGTGAGGTGCTGGGTTGGAAAGTGACAACCCGCACACTCGTCTACTCCATACATTTATTGACACCGTTTCAATTAGATTGGAGCAGATGAGTGCAGGTTTTAACTTTTTCTGATGTCACCTCAAATACAAAGAAATACAGCAACAACAGAAGAAGCAAAAATAATAATATGGATAATACATTTTCAAGTGAACCTGTTATGCGTTTGACAAATGCTGTAAGCTTTGATTTGATGGTGGTTTATTTGTGGACAGACTCGGAGGTGTCTGTGCGAGGAGGCCTTGCTGAAGATCCGGGGGGTCATCAGCTTCACCTTCCAGATGGCCGTCAAGAGGTGTGTGGTGAGGATCCGCTCTGACCTCAAAGCCGAGGTATGTACGAGCACACACGGCACATCATTTACAATTTATGCGTCAGCAACACAGTGTTGTGTGCATGTCTTTTTTTTCCAGTTGAAAATACAGTGTTTCATGTCAAGTGATGAGCTGCGTGTGTTGCTGGTACACAATGCTAAAGTTAAAGAATTGGGCAATAAACTCCTCAACGTACAGCCAGCTTTGTTTTATGATGGACTAACTGTCGTAGAAGAGAGAACAAGACTTATCAGTTTGTGTCTGCCAGGCACTGGGTACAGCGATCAGCTCCACCAAAGTGATGACTGCTCAGCAGGTGGTGAAGGCAGAAGATGGAGTCGAGGTAAGGATCATTAAAACAGTTCTACTGCATAACCCGCTTTCCATGCTATTTAATCCATGTTTCTGCCCTGCGTAATACGCTAAACCCGCTATTTGTTTTATGTGTTTAATTCGCCGTTTTTTAATAATGAAAAATAAATAGTGGATTTGTTGCGGACCTGGCAAGCCCCCAGTGATGCTCCAACGTTGACGTGCTTGGCCCTAGTGGTGGTAACAGGGACTGCAGGCGGACCCGTGGAGTTATGACGAGGAAACCCCGTGCAGCTGGGCTTTAACATTGAGCGCCCGTTTTCACTTCCGCATTTTGGACACCAAATTTGGTGTCCAAATCAAAAAATCGCGAAAGTAGACTGTTCTTCCGGGTGCTTCAAAACGCCACTGAGCAACTTCCACTGAAATTAATAGCGGGGGGGGGGGTTCAGTCTCTATCCTTTTATCCGTTGCGTTATGATGACGAAACCGGAAATCGACGCGTGCTCTGGGCCACAAGGGCTTCTGGGAAAATGAGTTCAATGCAAGTGAACGGTAGTTTCATCTGGACTACAGCAGCTCTCACTGCTTGTTGTTCCGGATCGCGATGGTGTCATATTTTTCGGTTCGACAACATGCCATGGAAGTATTTTCAGGGGGATTTTCATGGATCAAAGGCTCCAATGCTCCAATGCTCCAAAGGTAATGAAACAATCCTGGCACCCTCGGTATACAGTATGTCACCTTTGAATCTAAAGCCCTCAAGGTATGAGCTTGTAGATCAGGTTTATATCATAACAAGTTCAAAATAGACACCAGGTTCAAAGTAGTTACTTAACACTGAAGATCTGTATGGTGCATTCCCACTTATTCCCTCAGAGCATAAATTATCTGCACTAAACAAGACTCAATGATGACCGTATTTGTTAAACAAAATCTTTAGTTTTTTCAAAATCAATTTATCTGTTAACGTCATAAAGAAATTGCATGCTTAATTGTCATGTAAAACCAATGTACAATCCAATTATTATAGAAACGATCAGGTGAATCATATTCTAAAGCTATACATATTTTGACCACCAGAGGTCAGTCCTAGCTCAGTCATGTATTTAATTGTCTGAATAGAACACATTGGCCTTTGAACTTTGAATGCCAGGGTGTATATCTGTATATTTTGTACCACTTAATGCTTTTTTTCTGAAACGTTTTTTTTTGTTTTGTTTTTGTTTTGTGAATCTATTGATTTTGTACAGACAAAACAGGAATTTATATATTATGAATAAATATTACGAAGGTTTGTGATTTTCTCAAACGGACACAAATGACAAACGAAGACCCCTTGCCCTAAAGCACACTCACATACCAGGGTAAGGGAGAGGAGAGACCGTTGTCCTAATGTGTGTGCGTGTGCGTGTAGCTGATGTTGCCATTCCAGGAGGAGGATGATGATGGTGAAGTGGAGGTGGAGCACAACACGGACATCCCAGACTACCTGCCTGAAGACGAGAGTCCGTCCGAGGAGCATGACAAGGCCGTCACGCGCGTGGGCTCCATCACTGACGGCAGGGGCTGGCTCAGCACGGCCGCCAACTTCCTGACCCGCTCCTTTTACTGGTGACCACTTCCTGTGCCCTCGTCTCCACCTTCCCCACAAAACTACAATTAAACCTCCGCCTTAGCCCCCCCTCCCCCCTTAGGTCTAGCCCAAGCGCTGTCTGACTGTATTCACCCCTATACACTACCATAGAGTCCACTGTGCAAGGAACATAGCATCTGGCTTTGTGCGCTCAACAAGTGCTAGACTGCCAAGTGGAACATGCAATAACTTGTATATATGTATGATGCCATGCAGAGCTAATGAGCCAGCTACTGTATTCACTTGCTGCATATGTATCTCACACAAGCCATAGCCAGAGAACTAAGAATCTGTCAAGTTTTTTTTTCTTCTTTTATTTAATTTGTTTCCACATGTTGGACCCCCACCCCCAAATGTGTCCCATCAGCTGAATTGTTGTGGAAATACACCGCCTGACGCATGGCACTGGTGGTAGGGATACACCGCCTGACGCATGGCACTGGTGGTAGGGATACACCGCCTGACGCATGGCACTGGTGGTAGGGATACACCGCCTGACGCATGGCACTGGTGGTAGGGTTACAAGAAGAGTGGGCTCTTGGAATGAGTGGGCAAAATTGTCTACTTTGTCCAAAATGTTAAAAAGTTAAATATTGGAAAAATTAAGTAATGTAAAGTATACATGATGTGAACATGTACGGTACATCATTATCAGACTTAAATGTAACCTTCAGCTTATGCAAAAAAATTAATGGATATACAGGTTTTGTAGCAACTGTAGAAGTATTAGGCCTTAATGTTCTAAGTCCAAGCATGTTTTAATCATGTATACTTTACAAGACCGTTTTCCAAATATATTATTTTGTAACATTTTGAAAAAATAGCCACAAAGGTACCCAGTGCCACTCTTACTGGTGGTAGGAGATCGGAGGTTGATGGTACTAGTTGGTACGGTATTAGCAGAACGTTGGGAGTTCTTATGTTGTGCATGGTGCTCTTTCCCTTATGTGTTTTCATATTCATTCTCTTTGATATATAGATTTTGTTTTCACCATTTTCTTTTGCCAATCATTGATTATCCCTAATCCCCTCAACAGCCTCTCCTCTAAGGGATTTGTTTTTTATAGCATGCTCTAATAATTCTTGCGTGCCAATTTTGCTCGCTGCTCTCATTGCGCCTTCCTTGCTTGTTGTGTGTGCCTTTTGATTATTATTTTGTCATTTAAACTTGATTCAAAAGATTTCCAATCTCTGCGCTTGTGTGTTTTAAACGTCATGCGTTCCCGCTAATTGTCCCTAATAGGCAGCAGGCTTCTCCCTATAGCTTACATCTCACAGGGGCATGATGTTCTAGTAGAACTAGTAATCTAGACACCAGCAGAAGAGTAGCTCATTCAACCATTAGCTGCCTCATATTCTCTATAGGACTGTTGTTGCAGTGATTAGCTAGTGTACTAGTTAATAAGCTACCCTTCACTCCTGTGAAGATTTGGTAACCTTTGTTTTTAACGCAGTGCAGAATGATGCAATTATGTATTCTTTTAGTTTGTGTTTAAACAATATGGGAACTCATTCGGTAAAAAAAGGAAAAATGCTTTTGCCTCTGGGGAGCACCACCTCGTTTTTTTTGTGTAAAACAGGAACTCTGTTTGGCTGCTCCACTTTCTTAGTGCACTTCCTCCCGGGTGCTTCTGTTTTTGAGTGGTGCAACCACTCCAAAGGAACAGCAATGGCCGTGTTAACCTATGTGGCTATGTATGTGACTATGAGTACCAGTAGGGGAAAAGGTGGCGCTGTTGTGCCAGAAACAGAGAGAGAGAGATAGTGCTGCACTGTTGCCTGCTAATGAGGGGGGGAGAGAGAGAGAGGGGGGGGGGGGGGGAAGGGGAGAGGGGAGTTGCACCACTCGGTTCACAAGGGTGTGATTTTTATTCCTACAATCCCGACTAGTGCTGTCTGAGTAATTTGTTTTTTTCTTGAGTAATTCGTTGTAGTGATTTGTTGACCTCTCCTTATGTTAATTACACTGCCATTATAATTTATACTTCACAGAGAATGACTGGAACAAATCTGGAACTTTTCACTTTCAAGTGGAAAGCCAAGTATTTTTGGCGAGCGACTTGGTTAAACGACAAAGTATGAATTTGGCTTCAGGTCAGGCTACTCCCATCAGTGAGTCAAGGTACAGCAGTAGCCTACGTAGGCATGTTAAAGACAACCAGGTGGAACATGTTGATGGACACCTGCCTACGTAGGCATGTTAAAGACAACCAGGTGGAACATGTTGATGGACACCTGCCTACGTAGGCATGTGAAAGACAACCAGGTGGAACATGTTGATGGACACCTGCCTACGTAGGCATGTTAAAGACAACCAGGTGGAACATGTTGATGGACACCTGCCTACGTAGGCATGTTAAAGACAACCAGGTGGAACATGTTGATGGACACCTGCCTACGTAGGCATGTGAAAGACAACCAGGTGGAACATGTTGATGGACACCTGCCTACGTAGGCATGTTAAAGACAACCAGGTGGAACATGTTGATGGACACCTGCCTACGTAGGCATGTTAAAGACAACCAGGTGGAACATGTTGATGGACACCTGCCTACGTAGGCATGTGAAAGACAACCAGGTGGAACATGTTGATGGACACCTGCCTACGTAGGCATGTTAAAGACAACCAGGTGGAACATGTTGATGGACACCTGCTTTCCAAATAAATACCCACGTGTCACTCTTTAGGTCCCTTTTATGTATCCATAATTGTAATCCCAGTTGTATCATTTAAATTTTAACTTTAGCCAGGAGTGTCCTTATAGAAAAGGTCTTGTTGGTGCATGCAAACTGCTTCCCTGTACACATGCACATAGCCTCACACAGACCACAGCTGTCATGTAATAGAGGTGTACTGAATATATCAGGGGTGTGGATGATCTGATGTACATTTTGTATATGGTGCCTGATATCCTGTAATCTCAGACCTTAACCGTGTGGGACATTTTGTTTTTGTCTATTTATAATACTTGATTTGCAGATTCTAACAATTCATCACCACTGCTTAGGGTGGTACAGTAGGATGAAATATGGCAGCAGTCTTTTTTTTTTTCAAGCCCCCCCCCCCACCCCCACCCCCCGCTTGAAGTCCTATGACAAAACTAAATTTGTAATAATTTCCTCTGATTTGCATGAGAGTTGGATCACGTGAAATGCTGACTGGACAACTTTGTTTTCACGGTGGAGACGTCAGTCATTTGGAGTCAAACTGTCAAGAAGAACACCATGGAATGACCTAAGCCAGGTGATCTTGACAATCCTCTTGAAAAGCAATAAGACATTGACAAGACACATTCACATTCAACTCTTGTGTTTTACAGCTTTGGCATCAGCCGTCTGATTATCGTTTTGTAACATTGAATCAGAGCATCAGTATTAACGTTTAATTGTATTTGAGTCTTCCCTATTTATCCAATGTACACAGAGTCCAAGTTTTGATTTGTTTGCTACTACACCCAATACTGCATACAATGAGTGTGTGATCATCAAGAACTGTTAACTTAATTTTTTAGTTAATTGTTTTGATTCACCACAACAGAATGGCTGACAAATAAAAGGTAGCAAGTCATGTACAGAGTGTGTTGTCAAATGATATAATGTATGACAGATCTTTGAACAGTTGATTCCCACCTGCTGTCATGGCAAATAATGTTAAAACAAACATGAGATCAAAGTGTTTTGGTTGTCCTTTTTATCCACACTACATTGTAGGCACTAAAGCCAGTGAAAGAAATGCGGTGTCCAAAACCTGCCATGTCGATCCTAGTTATTGCATAAGACACTGGTTCTCAAAGTTGGGTTCAAGGTCCTTGAGGGGGTACCGGGGGTCCCCAAGTAAAAAAAAGTAACTGTTTTAAACACCTTAGCCCCCAGATATGTGTTGTGAGCTTGTAGATCTGCTATTTGTGTTCAAATTGATATGCATTTGTGGTCAAATGCATATCAATTTGGGGGTCCTTGACATGGCGTTGGAGAACCACTGGAATAGAACCTCACCCTTGGTGGCCACACTTGACACACCAGCGCATGTGTCCTGTACCAAATGGCTGAGGGGCAGCCGCAGCAACCATTCTTAGCAAAAAGAGATCCTTTCCTGTTTTCCCTTACTGGGGCAGAAGTGAGGTGCCCCAGGGAAATGTTGTGGCTCACACACCACCTCCCCCAGTCCTGGTGCTGGTGCAGACAGGGGCAGGAGCCAGCTCCAGCTGCAAGCCCTGCAGATACGGCTGCCGCTTCCGCTGCTGTGGGTCTGAGAGCATGTTGGTGCCAAGCTACTAATGTAGAGTTAGCATGCAGGCCTTCGTTCTTCAGCTCCATCAGCATTGTGCTCAAGGTGATGATCACACATAATGAGAATCATTGTTGCAAACCATGTTTTAGTCATAAATGTCAATAGTAATAGTGTGAATGTAGCAGCCATATTCTGTGAACGTATGATTTTCTATGATGACATGCCCTGCTATGTCACAAACTTTTGTTTGTTGTAACTTGTGTGTTAGATAAATGCCATTTGTTTCATAGTAACCCATCATGGATGTGTGCTCCAAGCCATGGGCCCTCGAGGGAACAGCGGTTGACAGCTGCAGTGGTGGCATCCTCTTCAACAACGCTACAGGAAAGGCATGGGAACTGGGAGAACTCTGGAAGGGTCACATGTTTCATACTTCACCACTAGGGAGAGATGGTAAGCTTGGCAATCAATAGCAGTAAAATAAATGTTGGCTTACTGTAGGAAATCTGCGGAGAAAATATGTAAAGTGTAAAGAACATAATCTAAAGTAAAAAAAATATACACATTTTTTACATTGTACAATACATGATGTTATATGTATTGAAAGCAGAGTTATAGCTGTATTTGAAAAATAAACCCGATTTAATGTTTATTAGAAAGTCAGATAATGAGGGTAGTAATGCACTGGAAGCATCGGATAAATCAACATTGCATGAGGGCAATTCTGATGCCATAAGATTTTATTGAACTTTGCTAATGTAATATACAGCTTGTACCTTATATGACTCTCTGGACTGTTCTAAGTCAAGTGCATGTACTTAATATAGTATTTTATTCATGCATATGCTGAATTACTTAAATTTCTACAGATAAGCTATGTTCTCCATAAAATACATAATGGCATTCTTCTCTCATTTTGAAATTTGGACCATAAAATGATCTCATTCCTATTCCTTGAGGCCTTCAGATAAGCTACCCCATCTCTCCTTTTCTCATTTCGCCATGCACATCAGATAAGACACAATCAGTGAATGCAGTGTGTACAGTTGTTTGCTGATAACAGGCCAGTTGCATAGTTGTGCATAAATGTGCCATCGGTGTCGTCGGCCTACCTGTGCGAATATTTGCATGGTTAATCTGGGTACAGGCGCCGGGGCCTGATGGAAAGTAGATAGGTGTATCTCACAGTCCCTAGGCTCAGGAGTTTTATTGGAGGTTCAGCTCCCAGTCAATGGGATCAGCCGTAAATCCCCCTCAGAGTGTGGCAGGAAATGATGTGACTCCGGCAATTTATGTCAAATAACTTTTGAGGATGTGTGAGTGTAGCGATCAGCGTTACCGGGGCGTGATAACTCTTCGGCAGGGGGCTCCGGCGGAGATTTAATTGAGACATTTTTCTTTATCTGGGGCGAAGAGCGAGAGCCGTGTTGTTGTGTAACGAGATGTAATGTCTCTCTTTATACGGAGGGTCAACATCCAGGATGAGGCAAGGTCACGGGCTGACTGTTTGAGCATCCAATTTACCCTCCACTCCACAGTGGGAGAGGGTGCAGGTGCAGACAGGGCTGTATTAGGCGAGCTAGACTCACAGACACGCATGAGTATTTCCGTTAGGCTACATGTATGGAATACATAGCTTATGTCTGTGTGAATCTGAATGACGTTATGCCGTGTTGGAACTAGGCCACCTATGTTAACGTGTGTGTCTGTCTCTCTCTCCCTCTCTCTCTCTCTCTCTCTCTCTCTGTGTGTGTGTGTGTGTGTGTGTGTGTGTGTGTGTGTGTGTGTGTGTGTGTCCTCTCCAGCAGCGTGGAGTCCTGATGAGATGCGTGCATGCACAGAGTGCAGATCATAATTGTGGCCATAGCTCATTATGGCCCCCCAGATGATTTGGAGCCACCGGGGGAGCCTGGCTCGTCCTTCTGACACACCGCCGCGTTAGCCCCGGCCACGACGACTCCAGGCACTGATTGGTGAGATGAAATATTGCTGGCGAAAATTAAAAGGTCCCGGTGTCAAAATAATTCATGATATGCATATCTTCCTGCCCTGATGAAATCGCTGATATCTGGATTAGGAGGATAATAAAAGTGATCATGCTACAGTTAAACTATTTCAGCGGCGGCAGGGGGAGGCATTCGTTTTATACGTGTCAAGAGGGGTGGATTGTGAGGTCAGGATGTGTGTGTGTGTGTGTGTGTGTGTGTGTGTGTGTGTGTGTGTGTGTGTGTGTGTAGGTGTGTGCACATAATATTGCTGTGTGTGTGTGTGTGTGTGTGTGTGTGTGTGTGTGTGTGTGTGTGTGTGTGTGTGTGTGTGTGTGTGTGTGTGTGTGTGTGTGTTCGTCTGTGTTCGTCTGTGTCTGTGTGTGTTCTCACTTTTCCAGCCTTTTGGCTGAGTGCGTATGTAGCCTACGTGCAACCCCTGTCAGATTGTGTGTGCTGGGTCACTCCACATCCCACCTGTGATTTGAATATCTGCTGTAATTGTCCCAAAACGGCTCATCAGTGGATCTGCCGGCTGGCATTAGGGCCCAACAATATGGTGTGACATTCAAATTCCCCTCAATGACAGGTTATTAGGAGCCCCAAGCAGCCGGCACATAATTAAGCACCATAACGTTGACCTGTAATATGAAGTGATGGGAGAGTCGTAATGGGCAGGAATGAAATGGGCACTTTGTTAAAACACAGGAACGCTGAGCAGAGAACATTGTCCAATAACACCTGCAGATTTCTTTAAAATACAAACTGAATGGTCATCGCCGGCTCTCAGATAGGGGACATATGAGCAGGGCGCCTTTAGCCTACAGCACTTATTTTAAACTAAATGTAACTTTGTCTATTCATACTTCAAGTCATTTGGAATATAGCCTAGACTTCACTTGATGTCCATTTTTACCACAGAGACTGTGAGTAATCTTGCATAATGTGAGTTTGACACTCAACGCAACACTGGTATTGCATAACACACAGACGTCGGGATGAGCAAATCGTCCATCTGGTTTTGCCATTTCAAATGGATGGTGTTTTTTTGTAAAGCATAACACCAGTGGTATCTGGAAATCGTCCTGCAAAACCGCAGCAGAGCAACAACGTTTGAGCGTTCACAGAATGCGCCTCTGTTCCGTGCACGGAATCCGTGCATGCGTTTGGTTGCACGCCAGGGCTCATCAGTAGGCAAATGATTGCATCATCTAAAATGGAAGCCGTTTTCCTAAAACTGTGGTATCGTTTTGGCTCCGTTGGATCTAAATGTTAACAGACGACGATGTGAAGTACCGTAACAAGCATACATGTTTTATGACCCACTTCTACCTCCTTTTGACTGGACTGGACCCAGAGCTCACCTCTAGACACAGTAGAACAAAGGAAGGGAGTATGGTAAACTGTGGGCCAGGGGCCTGTGTAATGGTGGGTTTGTGGCAGGGCTGCTGAACAGAAGGTCTACAATCCTAGCCCCCCCCCTTCCCCTTCTCCCTATCTCTTCCACACTCTCTCTCTCATTCTCTCTCTATGCCAGCCGTCCCTCACCCCCCCCCCCCCCCCCCCTCCCTCCCTTTCATAACGGTGGCAGATGGCTGCAGATGAATCCCTCATAATCATGTCAGGACGGCTCCTCCGATCCCAATTCATCTCTTTAAACACATTTCATCAGATGCAGAATTACACAAAGATAAAGGCCCGGCAAACAAAAGCACACAAAGATCATCCTCGCAAACAAGTGCTCCTGGTCTCTAACACCACTTAATCACTACTGCTCCTGTTAGATGTTTTCTTCTGATTTTTCTTTTTTTTCACAGCCTTGCATGGCCCTTCACATGCAGAAACTTCAATTGCTTTTCCCTTCTTTCTCCTTTGTTTCCCCTCATTCTCTTCTTGTATGTGTGTGTGTACCATTCCATGTACTGTCCCTGTCTTTATTACACATAAATCTGTGTGAAACACCTGTGTGTGCGCACCCAGACGCACACATGAGTGAGTGTGTGCGTGACTCAGTGTGTGTGTGTGAAATCACATTCTCCCCTCCTCATTGAGTCCCGGTTTCTAATGGTTGCCCTTTTTGGTGGGGTGATAATTTGCCACAAAGAGATTTGTGGCCCCCTCTCCCTCCCCACCTACCTCCACCCCTCCCTCCCCTGCTGTGACCCCTCGTCACCCAGCCGCGTGGCGCCGTTAATTGTGGATCAGGTGAAGTTTGTCTCAGCTCATTTCAGAGCCATGCTCTACTAGGGCCATTCTCCCCACTCAAAGGCCACATCATTTCACAGCCTCATACTTCTCATTAACCCATTCTGACCTGAGATCAGATTCATACGAGGTTTCCACTGGACACACACTGGTCTGATGAACCCATTCTGACCTGAGATCAGATTCTAAAAATGTCAGTCGTTCTTCGAATTTTTCAAAAATAGCAGACCTACAAGCTCGTATCGCGCCACTCGGTGGCGCGATATGAGCTTGTAGATCTGCTATTTTTCAATAGGTAAAGCATAACATGATGCTAACACCAAAATGGGTGCCCGGTCAGAATGGGTTAATCCCCCCCCGAGTGGCTGCTCCCCGAGTTCCAGATCACAGATTTGTTTTGCTCTTGTTTTCTGACTCACTGCCCACCCGTGACCCCTTCCACCCACCCCTCTCCTCCAACCTCATATCGGGCCCCCGCAGCGAGACCCCCACCCCCAACCCCCACTCTCCTGTGGCACTGTTCTTCACGTTCACCTTCACCTCTCTGTCCATGTCGTATGACAAAAGTAGAAGAAATTGCAGATCTACAAGCTCATGACACGTTGCATTGTGACGCGATGTGAGCTTGTAGATCGCTTTTTCTCCTTTTTTTATTGTGAAAATTGCCCGTTTGGATATGGTGAATAAAATGTGCAATATTTAGTGAAAATCAATTGACAAATTTAACGAAACAATTTGTGTGTGTGTGTGTGTGTGTGTGTGTGTGTGTGTGTGTGTGTGTTTGCGTTTGCGTTTGCATGCGTCAGATCAGCACAGCACTCACACATTTCATTTAGTGCTGTTAAACTTTTAGTTGATTCATAAATCATTCATGAGGAACACAGAGGGTCCCTCATTAACATAAAATAACAATTTGCAAATTTATGGAAACTCCTAATTACTTGCCTTATTTGCCATGACCATATTAAGTATTCATAAATATGTGATTTATTTTTTATTTGACTGTGGTTCAGTTTAATCTACTATTCTTTTTAATAGATTTACCAAAACAAAAACATGACATTCACAAAATAGAATATTGTTTTTGTTTTAACCATTGGGTTAATGTACAGTATTTCAGAACATCTCTAAGTGACATTATACATGAGTACTGTGTAAGTATCATTGTAATGTGTGCGCTATGGTTTTCTTCTATTACGCAAAAGAGATGCCTTTATTGGTCAGGCGCCAGAGACAGCACAGCAGTAAAAGTTACTGATTGCAGGGCAAAGAAGTACAATCGGATCAGAATAATAAAATCACAATAAAGACACCCTCAAGCAAATATGTTCCTATTTTGCCATTTTTGTTTTAAAGATGTACAATTAAGATTAGAACTACCAAATAATCAGTGTGTTCACACACAACACAACATTTCCTGTGTTTTGACAGACACAGTTTTATTTGTATCTGTTGTGGACTTAAATGGAAGTGGATCATATGGAGGTGGCATAAAGTAACACAATCATGAATTAATTCACACCACGTTGTACATGCAGTGAACAGGAGATCTGAATTAGTTTAGAAATGGAAGGGATGAGAAATGAAAACTGACTTGAATGCTGGGCATTTTCCTTTAAATAACTACAGCTACACACAGCCTAATGTTGTTTGCGCCCTCGTTTCATAGTGATTCAAAATCCGAACGCGTTCACTCATTTTGGCTTTCATCCAGAACTAATCTTTTCATTTTCCTTTCTGTGGTCTGGAAGTTAACTTTCGCTCTGCTTCATTTCCATTACCCAAAATTGAAAAAGACAGAGCGAGAGAACAAGAGTAAAGATTATTCTATCTTTGTTTTAGTGGTGTATTTTATTTTCACTGTCTAAACGGTAAACTACAGTTGTCAGAGGAAGTCTGAGCCACATTCTTGTAGAAATCAGAGTCTTGGGTCCCATCTGGGACCATCAGATGAGGTCTCTTGCTGTCACTGCGTCTGTTGGCAAGACTGCGTTTAACCTCAAATTTATGACTTTGTTATATCAGAATTAATTACAGACATTTCCCCCTAAAGTGAGTGACGTTGACGAAAATGCTAAGTGCAGGCAATTTACCTCTATTTGCAGATTAATTTGGGCCCACCTGTGATGCTTGGTGTGCTAAGTAGGTACATCAGTTTTAATTACAGAGCTCGCAGAGTGGGTTTAGTTAAATTACAGTATTAATTATCACATTTACCAGATATCAGAGTGACAAACGGTTTTAGAGGAGCATTTCCTGCAAACCTCCTGTTTCTCCAGACAACACCTTCTCTCCTGTCCTTCAGACAACCTTCAAACAGTTGGACATGATGGAAGCCTTCGCTTCATCAAGTTGTCTAAGAAGGGGAAGCATCTATTTTCATTTATCGGGCTCGAAGACTGACAAAGACTCTGGTCTCTGGAGTACGGCTCAGTGAAATAATAATTTGTATCATAGCATTAACACAACAACCCAGGAGAAAGTTGTGATGCAATAAAGGTTGTGTTGTACACACTACACAGCAAAATGGTGTTAGTAACTATACATGAATGATTTTGCTGTGTTGACTGGAAAGGAAATGCTACATGGAAAAACGTCACAAAGCTGTTACTGCCATTGTGAAAGGAGAATAAGTGTCCTTTTGCGCACATCATTACCCGCTCCATTCAGTCAGACACATTCATCTCAAAGGATAATATGATTCATGCTTGACTGCCACTTCCACAGAGTACATCGAAAAGAGAAAATAGCAACCTTTGACCTATAGGATCCATTCTGCATAGACTAGACACTAGACGAGGATCCCTGCTCACAGTGTAAAATATGAACAGATTTCCTCAAGTGACGAAAAAACAAAAAAACAGCAGCACATGGGGATTAGGATTTTTTACTTTTTGTGACTCATTAAGTAAGGTACCCACACCACCACGTTACCGTCCCAACCACTGTGTAGAGGTCCAAAGCAATCCAGAAACCTGTCCAAGTTCAGGACACGCACACGCGCACACACACACACACACGGTCCTCATTTAGCCCTTGGCTGAGGTTCTCTCCATCTAAAGTACTATATTAATCATAATCACACAACACCATTAGACTATGTCATTCTATTAAAGAAATCACATTATCATACATTTCATTAATTAAAGTCTAACCCAGTCACTCTACTCTGAGGAGTGCCCTATCTCGACGCTAAGAGCAGGGGATGAGGGTGGGCGAGGGAGGAGGTGGCAGAGGCCAGGACACTCCACCACTCGCCATCTCTCCAAAGTGAAATCAAGGGGATAGATTTGCATGACATGGGCTTCTGGAGTGTGTGTGTGTGTGTGTGTGTGTGTGTGTACGTGCGTGCGTGCGTGTTGGGGGCAGCTTAGACAATAGCAACCGATGAGTGTGTGCGCGGCTGTACGCGTGTGGTGGGGGTGGGGCACGAAGCAAAATGCTTCTGACAAGTGTCCTCTCTGAGAAGAGGAAAAACAACGAGAGGAAGGAGGCATGCGAGGGGGAGAAGGACCGGCCTATACATGCAGCACATAATCACGGACTGGGTCAGAGGGGCTGTGATGTGGGCACAATGCTGCTTATATCAGTGATTCATTCATTTTCATGTCAAGGACCCCCACATTGATATGTAGTTTGTAGTTGGCCGTGTGGACCCCTGATGATGTGCCAGGGACCTCCAGAAGATCAAATCTGTGTAAAATAACCAGTGTATGCCACGCGTTGTGAGCTTTTATTGAATAAGCAAAGTATAAAATAGGGTTAAAGTGAAGCTGATTGTGGTACAATACAAATTTGTTATGCTTCGGACCACCTTCAACCCACTTTCAGAACCACTGGCTTAGATGATGATGCATTCAACGGAAGCAATCTGATTAACTTGACCACATGTGGTTGGCTCTGTTCTTGCTCATTATTTCCCTCTATACTACAGCAAATGTCTTCGCCGGAAAATAGCTGATCTTCAATCTCACAGTATCTGCCTGTTTGTCTAATGTTACCCCCAGAATAGGTTCAAGTGCTTAACTGTGATGAGAAGAGATACAGCACACCCATGTCACAGACTTACTTATGCCTATCGCTCCTTTTCATGGAGCATAGGCCGTTGACTACAGTTCGCCTGCAGAGTCCTCTATCCTGGGCCTTCTTTTCCAGCTGTTTCCATGTCAGTCCACACTGCTTGATGTCACTCTCAAGGTCACTGCGCCAGGTGTTCTTCGGCTTCCCTCTCTTTCTTGTGCCTTGCGGGTTCCATCTAAGGGCTTGTCTTGTGATGCTGGTATTGGGCTTCCGGAGTGTGTGGCCGATCCATCCCCACCTTCTTTTCTTAATCTCCATAAAATCACACCATAAAATCACGAGTGTTATTGCACTCTCAGAGTTAAATCCACTCTCAGGATTTTGCAGTGAGGCACTAGATGCAATAGCATGAATTGAATGGACCTATACCTCAAGGCTTTTTTCATTATCATTTGTCAACCCTCTGCAATTATGCTGTAGATTACACCTATGAAAACCATTTATGATACATAATTAGACACAGACGAGCAGAGATAATGAGAGTCAGGCAAATGCATCCCCTTCAGTTTCCTGCACAGATGTAACAAAAGTGACAAATCTGAGATGGAAATAGCCTTAGCGGTGTCAAGGATTTCTGCATTGCATTATTTAGAGCTTGTAGATCTGCTGTTTTTGCGAAATATTAATCCCCCCCTGAATAGGGATGCTGTTAAATATCTCGTATCTTAACTGACTTGACTGTCTCTCACTCTTCAAATTTTTGCTCAAATTATTATTTCTCAAAGTGTGGTCTGGGGACCACCAGGGGTCCTTGAGAGGGTTCCAGGGGGTCAATGGATACAAAATGTTATAGCATTTTTACCACTTAAACCATATTTTATAATTCTGCCATTTCAAAATATACAATCTACAAGCTCACCGCATAACACTTGTATATCTACTATTTTTAAAGAATCTTTAAAAAGGTTTTAACAACCCAATTTCTTTTAGGGATCCCTAGCGCACACCTTTTCAGATGAGGGGTTTGCAGCCATTTATCAATTTGGGGGTACCTAATGTGAAAATGCTTATACTCCCATTTCTTTACACCCTTTCTGCCTCCCCCTCTCTCTACATACCTGCCATTCACTCCTTACTTGCTTACCACTCCATCCAGCCCTCCCTCCACATGTCTGTCTGTCTCTCCGTCTCCCTGGGTCCTGATTAGCATGTGTAGTGTATGTTCTGTCACGCTGTAGTGTTGACCTGTGCTGTCATCTCCCTGATTACCTCCCTGATTCACTTTCCTTGTTTAGTAATGTGCAATCAATCATAATCAATTAGCCAAAATGTTGAATCATTAAATCCATTACCATTAATTAAAATAATTATCACTTTCTGCCAATGCTTCATTACCAGTGTTGTCTAACGTGTCTGCCGCACACATACACGTGCGTGGGCGCACACACAGTCTTTTCCTGTTTTCCTCCCTCCCCCCATTCAAAAGTAACAAATATTTTGAAAGTTATTTTCAAACACTAAGTTTCCATGCAGAATCATGAAAACTTTCCTGATTGCCTCACTTTTGATAATAATTCTAAAATGTATCTAATGTGCACATTGGTCACAATTGTGCTTAATTGCCATGTTTAAGAAATGTGATGCATTGGTGTCAACAGTTTGTCTGACTAATTAGTTGTATAGGTTACATTAATATGCTTTTGTAATATTTTCTTATAGACTAGAAGGGCTTAAAAGTGTGAACATTAAGCAGAACCTGACAAGAGTCAACACACTTTTGGCACCCGGGTACCTCACTGTTCTTACTGACATAAACTGGGGACTTCCCATAAACTAAGCTGTTGTATCACTGACTGAGATGTTCGTCTCTCTCTCCCATAATGCAATTCAACAACTATAGTTCTCACACACAAACAGGAACTGTATTCTTCCACCTCAGACCCACATCATCTGTTTCCTAAAGGACAGAGGAGAGGGGAGAGACAGGCGGAATTTAATGATGTGTAAACATCCAGGGAGAGTCAGAGGCGCTCATTTAAAAAAGCCCTGAGAGAGAGAGAGAGAGAGAGAGAGAGAGAGAGAAAGAGAGCAGTTAGTCCAGGACACTGACTGACTGCCTCAACCGCTTGGTCTTCAACCAGCCAAAATTCTCACGTCTCCCCCCTTCTCCGCTCCCTCCATTGGCTCCCGTTCGCTGCCCGCACAGAATACAAAACTCTGATGCTGCAAAGCAACCAAAGGTATGGCTCCCCCATATCTTGCAAGTATGATCGAACCCTACAAACCCTCCCGCACACTCAGATCAGCCAATGCAGGCAACGCTCCACACGTCCCAAACTCTTCTCCCTTCTGGCTCCAAAACTATGGAATGCACTTCCCATTACAATCAGAACTGCAACCTCACTCCCAATCTTCCACCGTAGTCTGAAAACCCACTTGTTCAGACTCCATCAGACTCACCCTAGCCCCTTAGATAGCACTTTTTTTATACAGACTTATAGCATGTGATGTAGACAGCACTATAATTGCATTGTATGTAGTAATAGCACTTTATAGTACGGTATATATGTATAGTTTCATTATATAGAGATTCCACTGTCACATTCCTAGCTTACGCATGTTTCTTGAATATTACTCTTTATGTATGATGTATTGCCATGCTTTTTTGTTCTTACCTAATGTAAATCGCTCTGGATTAAGCTAGATGCTGCTAAATGTCTGCTAAATGCCAATTGTAGCCGCAAGAGAGATCTTTCCAGACTTTTGTCAGAGTGGTATTCTTCTGCGCTCCTGTTGAAATCTGGAATAGACCCATCATTCCCAAACCCTCAATAATTACTCAAGTACATTTTATTTTCCTTAAAGCCCAGGCTGGTGGAGCCCCAAGGATTACAAAGAGTGCAACGCACACATTTACTGTAACTGTAGTGCATGTGTTTGAGCGATGTGCATGTACAGTACGTCTGTGTGTGTGTAGGGTCTGTTTTTCCAGCCTGGCCACATCAGGTAAAGAAGGGTCTCTTCGCTCCCTTGCTCTGGGACTGCAGGAGAACATCGCTCACTGCCACCTGGGTAAAGCAGGCGTCTCATTGGGGTCATGCCACCTCTGTGGAATGTGAGTCAGAAGGAAATGGGCCTGAACATTGCACAGTATCTCCAGACTGGGCTCCATTAAACCAGGCCTCCTCACTCTGGGATGGATGTAGATTATTGCACCCAGCACAAGCGCCATCCATTCACTCTTAATACCCTTGCTTTGTGTCCTACATCCCACGCCAAGGAAGAAGACACAATTGACCATGGTTGACCACGTTACAGAGTTATCGAGTTGTCCCCGCTCTTTCCATCGCCCGATAAGGCTGTCATGTAATGAAGAATGCAGTTGGCCTATAAAGAAAGATGAGGATTACTGACTGGTGACAGGAATTGAATCAGTAAAACACAGTGCAATCTGCAGTGTTCATTTAACACAAAAATGTGAAGATAGACCTAAGGGTCCCTTTTCACTCTTTTAGAGTTACAGCATGAATTCTCCAGATTTTGCTATTCACTGTGAAATTATGTAGGGAGAACACGCAGGTGACGCACCATACCTCATGAAACTACAGTCATGCACCGATGCCACTGTCCCTCACCCACTCTTGTACAACCAAATGTTACTCTGTGTGGAAGTGATTGTCTCGCTGTTGCATCCCCCTCAGCCCATGGCAAAATCTGGCATGAAGGGGCGTCCTGCAGGGTGGAAACAGAGGAAACAGGCTGCGAGGCAGGAGGGGTCTCAGGACATGTGGCACCCTTCTTGCACTCCACCAAGAGGCCTCCACGCTACAGAGGACCCGATCATGCTCACCTGATTGCGTTACTGGCAATTGGTCTTCAGGAATGAGTGTAATTGTGTCTCATTAAGGCCTCTGAAGTGTGACCAGGAGCCCCTAAAACAGAGATTGGCTTTTGTCAAAACAGCACATTGATGGCCCTACAGAACACTCTGTGTAGCTATTGCTATGTTATCCTTTTCGAATAGATTTAGACCCCCAAAGATTATTCACCAAAATAGAAAAGTGGAGAGTTGGCAACAGATTTTTGATTCTCGTAACATAATTATGATCAAAACAACCTGATTGTGATTCATCGGTACAATGATGCCATGATGTGTGTATAAAACCTAGCAAACTGCACTTGATTCCCAAGTATGTACTGTACATCCCTAACAAAAACACACAAAAAAGGATCTCATTCTGCCAATCTGTCCAACTTGCCTTTACCTCTGCGTGTTTACGATAAAGGGGTCTTTTTTGGTGTGAGAGTGAAAGAGACAGGCTGGGCTGGCTGTCATGTCATAAGGGATGCAGTCAGAGAGAGCAGACATGATTTCATGGCTAATGATTCCCACACTAATATCAGTGTGGGCTGCAGAGGGGATAACCAAGTTGAGCTGTCTTAGCTCAAATGATTCAATTAGGCCAGCTGTCCCTATTTGTCATGGCTCAACTGGCTTCTAGATTACCTTTCCAGAGTGCATACGTGCCTCTGCATTGAACTTACCAGCTCAATAATTTCAGGACAAAAAAGAAAAACAGGAGAGGGGAGTATTAGATGAAAAAAATGAAGCAAAGAATGCAGTAATAACCGCATTATCCACTTTAACACTGGGGCCAATTACACAGATAGATGTGACTTTTGTTTTGTCGAGGATGATACTCAGAGGGTTAAAGAGTGATTGGAGAGATGGTCCTGCTGCTATGCATGAAGGATCTGATCGTTGCTTCTGTTTGGGATGAATAAATACAGACAATAGAGTGCATGGTGTCAAGGTCAAGATAGAAAGATGTAGACAGAAAAAAAAATATATAGAGGATGAATGATAGATGGATGAGAGTTGAATAAAGAGAACTCGGAAGATAATTTGTTCATCCCTTCAAATTTGTCCCACTGTCTTTTTGAGTCAGGTCTCAGTATGTGGATTCTGTACAAAATTAAATCCCAGGAAGCATTAGAGTCATTAGTGTTGATTGAGCTGATGAATCACATGGTGAAGTCTTCTTCCTTTCACTTTAATGCAGTTAAACATGAATGTGTGTCAACTAACCTCATCAAATCTAATTAACACAATTGTCAGTTTTGGGTCATGGAGTAGCCTTCCGAAGGAAGGTTAGGATGGCATGCTGAAATGGTAAAATATCTTGATTAGGGTTACTGTGGTAATTTATTATGTTCAAGTTATCAGTGCTTTAATAGTCTTCCACCACACCACTGAACCACTGTGAAAACAATGGCATTTGATTTCATTATGGCAGCTATAGTCCAGGGCATGCAGTGTTAAGTCAGGTAGCTCGATTAGACACACATCCCCTTGCATTGTGAGTAAACAACGCCCCATTAAAAGCAATAACATGCTATGCTTCACAAATATAGTGTGCTCAAAGCTCATGCATCCATGAAAACACAAATGATGTTTCATTTTTCACTTCTTCGTGGCTAAACAGCGTATTTAATGTAGTGTGCTCCACAGAACTGCCAGCCTGACATTAATATTGGATATAATAGGGTATATCCACATGGGAGACATCTAAGCAGCTTAATAGGGAAATATTCCTCCAAAGGCGTGCTGTGTGTGTATTCTCTCTGTATGCTTTAATGGAGCTGCTGATTGTCTGCTAACAGGGTGGCTAAAGATATAACAACAGTGTAACACATATTTATACTACTGGGAAATACTGTAAAGAAATATAAAGGCATATATTTAAACAGTTAAATGTAAATTAATACATCATTGAATATATATATATATATATATATATATATATACTGTATATATATACACACACACACACACACACACACACCATTCAGCAAACTAGTTAATTCACTATCCACTGTTATCAAAGCATGATTTCATGGAAAATACTGAATTTTACATCCATAATCTGAAACATCTGAGCAACAAAATTATCAGATTATATTGCAGATTGTGTAATATAGTCTGACATATTTTATTATTTTATTTGACTTTATATTACATTTCTGTAATTTTCTTTCCATTTCTGTCCCTTGACTATGGATTATGGACAATGTTTATGAAGTTATATGGCCGAAATACATTTCACAAGCTTTAACCTTGACGCAATTACAAATTACAAAATTGAATCACTTACTAAATTTAGGAACCACTGCACTGCCCACGTATACCAAACGTCGTGTTTCATTTTTGATTGATTGAATTGAGTTTTGATTGAACAATGAATGTACATTCAAGTATTTGCCGTATGTACATGCATTCCCCCGATGTAAAGTCTAAATAGAAAGGCAAACTGAACGGGAAACAATACTGGAAGTGTGTCAAATATAACTTATGCCGCTGCGTGCCCACTATTTGTGAGCTTGTAGTAGGTCTGCTATTTTCGCGCGCGACACCGTCATGTGACGAAGTATATGAATCGGGCTTCAGCCCCCCCAGCTGGTCGGTCAGACCTCGTCGGGTGCAGGCAGCAGGTGACATGTCACATGTCACATGGGGCTTCCTGAATTTGACCGGATTCTTGTCAAGTAGAAAGGTATGTAGTGCTGCTGGACGCGAACATAACTGGAATTCCGTGAAACAAACAATAGCCCTATATAGGCTACTAGACTTCTAGTCGTATATATATCAATTACTTTTTTGTTTTATATGCAAGTGCTTCAAGAGAGAGGGACCCAGAGGTAGGTAGGCTACAGTTAAATTAAGTAGGGTCTGGGAGGGTGGGCTGTCAAAGCTCTGAGTGGTGTCATACTTATTACACTGATGAGACAACAGGCCTTTGCATCAAAGACAACGTCCAGAGGGATTGAAGGCAGGGGCGCCTTTCAATTTGAAGGGGCCATATTAATACAACTGAATTCACACGTTGACGTTTAGGTCGAGCCATTATTGTAATTTCCGTCAGTTGTTGTCAGTTTTCCTATCATGCAGTGAAAAGTGTCGTGTGTGGAGAACAGGACCAGAGACTGCCAGAGGGCATACAGTAGGCCTACATGATACACGCGGGAAGTCACTCCAGTGTGTTGTTGGGTAACGTTACTGGTGCTTACATTATATGACCCTTGCAGTAAACAAAGAACCTCAATATCATGACATGATAAAATTACAGAATGAATAAATCATAGCATAAGCATAGGGGAATGAAAAACATGTTATAGTGTAATAATGTGACAGGACTCGGTCTTCACACTATAGCAGGCTATTTATTGACATTAACTCGCAGAACAGTTGCCGCGCTCAACAAACAAACTTTGTAAACATCCTGGCTCTCTGACTTGTCTAACGGACCCCGTAGTTGCCCGCTCTGCCTGACTGAAAACCCTATTCACATTATAACGTTCCCTCCCCCCCATAGTCCACAACAAACTTTTATTTTATTTTTCCCTATTCTTTTCTGAGCTACAGGGTAGGGGGTGGACTTGAGACACCATGGGGTTTATTCTGCCCCTGCACCAAGATAGTATTTTAGATAACTGGGTGTCTTCCTAACTCTCACTGGATAATGCATGTGTCTAGTGTGATTTTCTTTGGATAAATTAACTTAAGCTAGTAGCCGCCCTACTCATTGCTATTTGTTCAGTAACAGGAGTCTCCATGTCTCTCCATTTTTATTTAACAGAAAATGCATTTTCAGAAACTGAAACTGGGATACCAATTTTATCCAATCGGGATAGAGAACGCGGATACAGATTAAAGTAGGCCGAGTGAAAGTGATGACACAAAGACATGAGCAGACAAAATTGGAACTGGAACACTAAAACTAAGCTCATAAATAGCTATACTCTCCTGATTGGCTGAAATGTTGTCACCTACCTTAAAATGTATTTTCTGTTTACTAAAGAGCTGGAGAGAATTGTTACTGAACAAACATTCTATCTATAGCAATGATTACTATATCAGAATATAGTAATTTAACCAAATAACCAAATAACTTTTTTTTAACCAAAAAATATCACTTAACATACCTATCTAAAGGGCCTTGTTTAAAATACAGAGTTTAGCCTACTGGACATGACGTGTGGGAAGACGAAGATAAGTTAAAACTTTGGTCCATTATTTCTCCACTAAATAAAACAAATTTTATTTTATATCATTTTAATCATTGATTAAAAAAAAGATTCACTCGATTAATTTTACACTCAGTGTTAGGGAACTCAGTATAGCGGGTGGAACATCCAAACAGCCGCAACAGCGTGGCACCTCATGCTGGTCACCAACCTAGCCACATTTTGTGGGATTGTGGGATTCCTCAACCAGGTTTTGTTGCAAGTCAGCCAACGTGGTTTGTCACTAGCTGCATGTACAGCAGGCCCAAGCTCTGACTCACGGCAGAACATTCCATCCTCGCCACTCCCAAAATTTTTAGGTACGTGGTGATCCTGGCTCTGTCGGGGCGAGCGTAGGTCCCAGATTCGGAAGATATGGGATCGCCACTGATTCCAGAATCTCATCCCGATATCACTGCATTGAGATTGCCATCAATGTTCTGTCTTGCCTGTGAGAGAGATACTGCCCCATACCAAGCTGCTGCGTATGGATCTTCCATGCGCCGCTACTCCCTAACACTGAGTGTAAAATGTAAAAAAATGGCCAATATGTGTTGTTTTTACCTTTATTACTGTGCGAGTGCAATCAACCAATCCACTAATCCATGCATGCCATTTTACAGTTGAAATAGCCAGAACAAAATTAGTTAAGATATACAGGCAAGACAAGCTGGGACATCAGCATATCATTACTGCCCTATATCTTTGGAGATGGAGTGAGGTGTCACTGACACTTCTGTTGCATTCAGACAAACAGCTGAGCTGTTAGTTGTCCTGGCACACGGTTTAGAGCTCCTGGCCAGAACTCACCCATAATCCTTACCTTTTAATTACAGCACTGTATGGTGGTGATCATTGCAGTCGATGGACTGTTGTACTACACTACAGTACTATGTCCTTTTTGTGAAGAAGCTTAAATACATTTAACCCATCGTCTCTATTTTGGGTATGTCATCATAGGCAAAAATGATGAAACAGATGTACAGTATTGGCTATGCCACACCATCACACGACAGAGTGTAAAATGGGGTTTAAGTGGATAAATACATACCATACCACTTTGATCTGATGATTGTTGCCATCTTGTAGATGGCTAACCTACAGTACAGTAGATAACGTTGCTGAGTGCTGTACCCCGCCCCCCCCCCCCCCCCCCCCCCCTTTCCTTTCACATCGCTCCTCCTCCCTCTGTGTACCTGCAACGTTGGTCTGCACTGCATCATGGGTGCAGCTGAGGCCATGCCAAAACCCAATTTGGATCGTGTCCAGCACTTCATTGGAAAGTAATGGTTTTCACTGAACTGAGTTATGACCAGCTGTTTGCAGACAGTCTGTGACATACTGATCGAGCAGAACACCGTATGTTGCTTTCCAAATCAAATGATACAAGGAGTGTGACAGTGTGGAGAAACATCTGTCATTAGCAATTTTCAGCACGCTCCGCTAATTCTGGACAAAATACGGTTAATGAAGTTACTGCAGGAAACTTCAAACGTTTGTCGGTGCAACAAGGCCACGAGAAGCCAATGATCACCAAGGCCTGTTAAACCGACTTGTTTGCTGCAAGAAAAAGCAGAAGGCGGGATAATTGTTTTGGATCACAATGTTTTAAAATGCAAATCACAAACGTTCTTCTTTAATCCATGAACAAAACACAAGGAATCAAGGACAGGAGGGCAGCTTTCTCGCTTTTATTGATGTCCCCTCCCTTGTAGTGGTAACACACAGAAGTCAAGTCACCTTGTGTGTGTGTGTGTGTGTGTGTGTGTGTGTGTGTGTGTGTGTGTGTGTATCACTCATATGTTCAAGGTATAGCTTTCTTGGTGAGAACTAGTGTGACTGGGTTTGTTTCCTTTTTGTATCGTATTGTTGTGTGAATGTTGTGTTGTGTGAATATTGCTTAGAGTTTAACTGTTTTGTGTGTATGTGTATTGTTTTTTCTATGCTAAACAATACATTATAACAATATTAGTGTTATATAGCACATCTTTGAGTATATTCAAATATGTGGTGTATGCCTGTATGGGTTACGTCTAGCCAACAATATCCATCTGACAAAATATGCATTTGTAATTTGGAGATTTCCTAGCACCCCCAGTCCTCAATTTATTCAGCCTCATCTACGAGGATGAGAGTCTGTGTGACAAGCAGCTCTGCTGAAAGTGGTCCTCTCCTCCAGAACAGTTGTTGTGGTGAGAAGTGTTAGAGACTGGTGGGCGTCTGGACCCGAGTCTGCTGCTCAAACATGAGGACTGTGCCTATCTGGCATCCATCGCCTGGCAGCAGAAGGGCCATAAACCCGCCTGTGTTCATTCTGCCTTAATTATCATGGGTGCCACATGTTATGCAGGATGTCCTACCACCGCGCCGACCGCGGATCCACTTAAAAGTTTGCGGCAAAATCCTAGAACGCCGGCCGCTTAATGCCCTGCTGTACGAGTGGATGTAGAGGGTGACAGTTGGCCATTGTGATTAGAAAAGGCTGCTCTTGGAGTCCTGCCCCACGTCTCATTTCCTGTCGTGGCCCTTTATAATGATGTGCTTTATGTGGTGCATGTTGGTGAATAACTGGCTGCACTGAGATGACAATAATCACCCATAATGCCCCCAGGGAGGGGACGGCCTCTCTCTGGGACAACGCTAAGTCATAAATATGCAAAACGGCAGCAGTTCCGAGTGCATCTTATTTCACAAACGCATTTAGTGTGTTGCTGTGTGTGTGAGCTCAAGGTTGTTGTATTCCTTAAGAAATGTATTTATGGAATTTGAAAAGGCTATGTTGGTTTGTGTACTCTACAGTTGGTGTATACGTTTATACATACACGCAAGACTAAAGTGTGACTTAGTGGAAAGTGAATATGGATGCAAAAGAAAGAGGTTCAGGCAGGAGCAGGAAATAGGTTGTGTTAGGTCAATAGGTTGAGCGGCTCATCGTTTAGAGACCATCAGCTCTCGTTTCCCTCCTGCCGTCAGATTGGAGTTTATAAGTGGTCCTTTCCTCTGCTCCATCTTGGGTCATGGTATCCTCTGGAGAATGATGTAACACACGGTGAGAGGCTGAGAGCCTTGCGACGCTCCTCTCAGCCCAGCTGGACCGTGCTTTGGCAGGCCTTCGTGGTTGAACACACACACACACACACACACACACACACACACACACACATACACGGATTGGATGGATGGATTTTGTGTCTCTCCCATCTTGACCTTCCAGTCCTTCGCTCGTGCAGTCCATCTGTCAGAATGCATTCATTGTGTCTTCTTCCTGTGATTCTAACTAGATCACCTACATGCTCTTGTCTTGGTTTCCATTTGTTCTTTAAAGTGTGTACAGTATAGGGCATGGCAGCGGCGGCCATTTTCTGGTTCCATCGTTCTGTTTACCTTTTTAGCATTGCTCCGGCTAGCATAGCCCTCCTCCTTCACCAACAGCATTGTTTTTTCTAAATCCAGCTCCGTTGAGCCTCCATTATAACCCGATTTTCAAAGCGCCGTAAATCATTTGTGATTTTGTATCGCATCGCATCGAATATGTGGCTGGTTGTTAAAGGCTGGGGGCTGTGTTGTGTGATGTTACTGATGGCCATATATGGTGGTGTTACATGTCACGAGGCGTGACGGACTGACGGCCATATATGGTGGCGTGACGGACGGACTGACTGACAGGTTTTGCAGGTTTTCATAGTAATCTGCGACGCACTTTCATAAAACCATACCATTCAACAATGCATTTCAATCCAGGAACCCAGCAGTATAGAGCGTCGCAGTCCCTCCCCCTTTCAGAACAACGAGTGGCCCAGGAAATGAATCTCAATGCATTTGTCCCATAGGCATTTCGTGCTTTATTTATTTAAAGACCTTTTAAGCGTCGTATGAAGCCAACTCTTGTCGTGACAACACGATCATGACAACACACACAAACACAATATTTCGGGCCAAACAAAGAATTAGAAAGTAGAAAAAAACGGCAGGTTTTACAACCCTTTTTTGGTTTGTAATTATTTGTTTGGTCCAAAATATTGTGTGTGTTGTCATGATTTGTCACGACAAGAGTTGGCTTCGTACAACGCTTAAAAGGTCTTTAAATAAATAAAGCACGAAATGCCTATGGGACAAATGCATTGCGATTCATTTCCTGGGCCACTCGTTGTTCTGAAAGGGGGAGGGACTGCGACCCTCTATACCTACTGCGGCCATAGCATGTCTTCTTCATACCTGTGTCTTTTGCAGCGGTAACAAGCACACACGCACGCACATGCACACACACACACACACACACACACACACACACACACACAAGCACACGCACACGCTGGTGTCCTTTGTAGTAATATAATGCACTCAGGTGTAGCTGTCATAATATGCTCACTTTGTAGTATGCTTTGCAGTAATACTTGTAGCATGCGCTCTCAGTAGTACCATCTGTAATAATAGCATGCCTTCTTCAAGCCATCAAACAGGGAGGGCAGAGCTATGACATCTATCTATAGGCGCGTGTCTGTCAAGTTAGTGGATGTCTCCCTGCCTAAATCTGCTGACGTTGATTTGTGAGCAGAATGCCTGATTATGGGATGGGTGACAGATAAATTTTATCAAAATTAAGGCACAATTAAACATTTCATCTCCGCTAATTGCTGGCTGTAGATTTGGCCCGATGACCATGCGCTGTAGGAAATCAGCAACCATAACACATTTTAATGGGACACAGCTGTCTTACAGCTTGGTAATATTTGCACAGTGCACCAGAACTGTAATTTATGAGTGAAAAAGAGGGGGGAAATCTGCAGTGGATTGAGTGCCAGAATAGATTTAGAAATTATATTCTTTAATGAGGTTTGGATTTGTTGCCGGTGGATTCTGCTTATAAAAGATCGATGTGAATGCTGTCATATATATATTGTTGCATCGGGGTTGAGATGTTGCACTGTGCACGTGCGCACGCACATGTTTGAGTTATAGTCTAACTGTTCATTACAGTTATATTTGAGTATCTTAAAGTAAGTTCTCTCTTTTTCTGAGAAGCTTTTCATGAAATGGGCCTGTTTTTGGAATATGCTTCCTTTGCAGACATTGGGCAAGCTTGTTGGGTTCACACTAAAGTAATCAGATCCAGTACCCACTTGTGCCAGAGAATTAGCCTGGGAAATTCACCAAAATGTGAACAGCTTGGGAACAGATTGATGCAGAAGGGTGAAAAGGGCGGGGAGTGTGTGCGTACGTATATGTGTGTGCTGAAATGAGTGTGTATGGTTGTATGTACGCACTCTCCAAGCTAATTCCAAGGGAAACAAGGGAAAGCTTCTCCTAAGTAACTCAGCTCTGGTGTGCTCTGATGGTATGTCACTCTCCGGTGAGGTGCCACATTGCCTGTTCAATTAGATTATTCCTCTATACTGCACGTAGTGAGGTATTGTGCGGAATGTGAACTGATGGGCACAAATTCATTTGAAACTGATTGAATGATGTTATATGTCACAGTGTAGCTGTAAGTGAGAATGTTCCATGTGAGGTAGTAAACAAATGTCTAGCATGTCAGTTGAAGGACATACATTTATTCAATCTGCATGTTAATACAACTTAAACATCGGCACTGGTTGGAGGTGCATCTCCCTACTATTCCATTCAACAATTTCTGTATTTTTCCAGTTTTTCATGTGTCACAATACTTCATTAGACACCCTGGAGTCGTTTTTATGTGCAATGGTGTATTAACTTTGTATTTAGGGTTTCTTCCTTTAAGGAAAGTTTATGCATGTACTATGTGTACTGTAAACTCTTCATTTCCATTTTCTAATATATATATATATATATATATATATATATATATATATATATATAATTTGGGGACCCCCCAAAATTATTTACCCTAGGGGTCGCGACCAACGGGTTGAGAACCCCTGGGTAATTTAGGACACAGGTTACTGGTTGATTGGTTGAAGCAGATGGCACCCCGGATTGGACACCATGCATCGCTATTTTTATTTATTGCAGTTCAGATATCATTGCAATTATTCTTTTTGAGGTTTGACTGGTGGGGAAAGCTGTGGCCGCCCTAGAATAGACTTAACCTATCCTCCTGTTTTCCAATCTACACCGCATCATGGTACAGTATACAGTAGACATTCTGTTCTGTCCTGAACAGAGAAATGGCTGAACTGGGCACCGTGGGCAGGGACAGAGAAGGCTGGGCTGGGCAAGACTGGCATGCTGCAGGCTGTTTTTGGTGGGAGCCCACCGAGGTTAATTTAACTGCTGTTTTCTGGGTGACACCTTCAGTCTGTGACAGGCCTGCGAGGGCCGGGCGCTTGTGGCACGTTGCATGATACCCCACTGATCTGCACTTGGGCCTGGTTCAGGTGCTGCTCCGTACAGTACAGCCCCCGAAGGCCCTGTTGACCTTCTTTTGTGAGCGATCATGTTCATGTTTAGCGTGGAGACATTACGGCACTGTGTGGCCCACATGTTAGTTTTGTCAAGGACTCTTGTGCTCTGTGCTAGTGTAGGCTAATGTTTATTTTCTTTTGCTCGTGGGGTCAATGTACATTGTGTAGGTCATCAAGATGATACATTGCAGGGAGGGTAGTAATGAATTGTTTATAGGCTGTTGCCGTGAGAAAGTGATAACGCTTTAAAGTTTGCTAAATAATTAAGTGTGAGATTTGTTGATGCACTACTTAAACATAAAGTAGCCATGCCATGCATTGAATACACTTGCCTACATTCTATAGCTGGATCCATTTGTGTGGCAAAAATGTTGTCACTTCTCACCTACTGTACATTATTGATCTTTCAATAGATTTTCGGGTCATCTTGGCTTGACTCTGAATACAGCGAGTGTTTGCAGAGCATTTGCTCCATGCCTTAAGCAGCATTGTGACCACAGGCTGGCATACAGTATGTCAGTTTGTGTGCCGTGCTGGAGACATGACGAGGGGCCTCGCCCTCACAGATAGCCGGCTGTTGTCCTGAAAGTGCAGCACATTGCCACATCGCCCGGGGACAGAGAATCAGGGACAGCAAAGGACAATAACGTGCATGCAGTGGCGTCCCCCAATGCAGGTTCATGACAAAACCAAGCAGATACTCGCAATGGACGTAATTGCACTCATACAAAAGTGATTGTGTCGATTGTCCTCTGAGGATGCACACATTTATTTACGAGAGCTAGTCTTCATTCATTACCGTAGGTCCGCTGTGCGGTTGAATAGTGCGTCTTTGCAGAGGGAATCCAAACATTAGATTAGACATAATTGAGAGAAATGAAGCCATGCTTCAAGCAGTTAAGCCTTATGCATTAAGGCGTGCTCTGAAATGCTCTTGGTTAATCACTGATCAACTTGAATATTATTACCTTTTATGTGGAGCTTACCAAATGTTTATTCAGGCATTTCACTATAAATGCCTGCATTAAACTACTATATGAGTTCCCCTTTTCTTGCCCTATAAAATTACCCATTTGTGAATGGCTTTGTGAGCAGTCTTTTGAATTCTAAAAGAGCATGACAAATGTGCAGTGACGGTACACATGTTAGTTTTTAATCCCGAACATACTTTTCACCCTCCTGGTCATGCAGTACATATGTCAGGGATAGGGATAACAGCCTCCTGCCAATGTCTCATACCAGGCTGAATCTGTTAGAATGATCAGCCTCATGCATGAAGGGACATGTGTGCACTCTGTTCTCAGTATGATGTCCATATTCTTTGATTGTCACAGTTCCTAGGCACTCACACTTTAAGCCTTCTTTAAGAGGACCTTGCAGTAGTAATGGTATAACTGCACAGTGATTGGCCATTGACCAATGTGTACATACTGTTGCATGTATAGTATTACTGTCAGTATATGATAGACAAGTGTCAGAGTTATGTGAATATTCATAGAATGTATGCAAAACACTCAAAGTCTCAATATTTACTAACAGCACATTGACATAAATAGCCTCAGTCCATGACATAATGACAATGCCATCACCAATACGCCAAACGGTTTGCCACACACCATATTTTGCCATTATGCTGGATTAGAAACAGGTGTGAACTGTGAATGTGCACGCGTGTGCATGCGCGTGCGTGTGTCTGCTGCATGTATGCCCATTACGTGCCCTGAGTGGAGCTGTATTCTGTTTGTTTCTTTGACAAGTGGTCGTGTGTGTGTGTGTGCGTGTGCACGTGCGTGCGCGCGCTTTGTCGGAGGCCAGTGACAGCTGAAGAAGAGGACTGTATTTGTGGAGGAACAGCATGGCTGCAGAGAGAAGTGGAGATCCTGAGGGAGACCTAATGGTTGCACTCCTTCCTGCACAGAGATAAAGACTCATAATAAGCGTGTATGCTCACCATCTGGCCCTGTGCATGTGGCCCTTATGGAGGCGCAAGCAACGCAATCTGTAAACGATCAGGAGCCATAGCGCTCCCCCCAGAGAGGCCGCCATGCAATCAAGGTGACAGATGGCGGCGCCACTGCTGTGGCCTCGTGGAGGAGATCAAAATCACCTTCAATAAACTCTGACTGGAATGGGCACGAGCCGCTCAAAAAGTCAGTTTGTCAGTCAAACTGTGGCAGCTTGCTGAAACAGGGGGGAACACACAGTGGTCAGTCCGTCCAATGCCTGATTTCCATATTTTCCGTCTGACTGGGCCTGAACTGTGATCTTTCTCCAGTTGTCCTCTCCACTCGTGCCTGCGTGGGCGAGCACGCTGCCAGGACCGGCAATGTTATTGGGGGAAAATTGGGAACATGATGTGGCTAATGTGGGGCGAGGGAAGCGTCTGGTGGCGAGGCACTGTTAAATAAGGGAAGGGTACTTTTGATATGACAGGGCCCCCGTGCTTTGCCTCCCTCTCTCGTTTATTGGACCACATTTTCAGACATGCACACTTTTGCACAGGTGTGCGTGCATGCATGCACGGCATGCACACAATCATGCAGTCTCATGTCACACCCTTACATGCTGTATAACACAAGCCTGTGGCTGCAAAATAACCTTGCATTCAGTGGAAAGCTGTCATATTGAAATCCCAGCCTTTGATTTTTTTTATTCAACATCTGATGGAGCAGCATGGTCCAGCCTCCGCACTATGTCCGTGTCCGTGTGTGTGTGTGTGTTTGTACTGTATGTGTGTCCATGCGCTGAGCATGGAGGCAGAAATGCTCGGCAACGTTATTTCACACATCCCCTTCATCTGATGCGCAGCTTCTGTCAGTGATGTGAGAAAAACAGGCTGACTCTCCAAGCTTTTTTTGCACCAGTGCAAAAGTTCAAAATTGAAATGCCATCTGTTTAATAAAACTAATCTAGGCAGTGAGAGCCGCTTCCAAGGCTCTCCTGATTGGACGTACGTCTTGTGTTTGAACTCCCTGTCACAAGGTTCAAAATCAAAGCAAGATATTGTTGGTATGCAAGTGAATGTGCATTTCTGTTGACACTGGTTTACAAACAAAAACAAATCATTACAGTATGAGTTAATTTGGATATTTCCCCCACTACTTTTGAATTTGTGCTCTCTGCCATCATGCATAGTAATTTCCTCAGTGTTAATTAATCAGATAGTAGAAATTTATGAAAATGTACCCAACATTTGGGTCTATTTTTACACTCCCAGAGTTTAATTAACACTGAGTATTGTACCTTGTGATATTTCAGTTCTCTCCTATGTAATTCATTCGGTTGCAGTCACTTTTATTGTACACTGTATATCTGGATTCAACCTCTCAGCCATCTTCATTCACTAGTTCTAATGAAACGAGAGCCCATAAGTACTTCCTGAGGAAATCCATTGTCCTCAATTGTCTCTGCCCCCCTCTTAAGCACTCACTTAGTTAATTGCCATACTTATTTGATTAATTGGACAAATTCCATTGTAGTCCATCCCCACCTCCCATGTTTTATTGAGGTGTCTTGGAGTACCCTTAATCATCCACTTTTCAACATTTTTACAAATGTTAAATATGTGCACTTCAGCTAATAATTAGATCAATTACACTAATTAATATCGTAAGATGAAATGGAAACTGTAAAGTGGCTAGGCTTGGACATAGACATAGCATGCCGTCCAGTCTTAAATCTGTTGCCAGATGATGTGCCAGTGAACTCCAAGGACATGGAAGTTCTAGATGTCTTAATTAAGACTAAAATATTAGTCTAGTACTTAAATAAAATCACTGTGACCTGAATTTAGTTTATTATATTTGGCAGAGAGATATTATCTATATATTACTTCCAAGACTTGGGATCACCATGTACTCCAATCTCACACTTCGTAATTTGCTCTGGATAAGTGTCTGCTAAATGCCTATAATTTCTGCACACCACACTAGAATTCAATCTGATATTTTGGCAATTTCTTTCAACCCATTAAGACCTGGGGCAGATTATTAAAAAAATATCTTCTGAACACTTTAGACTTAAAAATATGTATATTCAAAGATTTGCACACATCTTCAAGCGCTATATGAGCTTGTTAAGCACTATGAGCTTGATCTACTATTTTTGAATACCCAAAGTATAAAATAATGGTGACTAAAGTGATGATTGTGATTCTATTGTTAACTATACTTTTGCTGTGGACACCCTGGAACCCCCGATCATCTACAATGTCACGGATGCTTTCCTGGTTTTAATTTCTTAATTGACACCACACTAGAATTCAATGTGGTATTTTGACAATTTATTTGAATGTGTCCTTTATTTAAGCTAACACAGTTTTGTTCATCTTCTCTCTTCTTTTCTTCTTTTTTACAGCAGCACTCTGGCTCACATTCATGCAGTTCAACATAATTCTTCTATTTCAACAGCTGTGGAGCCAGTGCTTTGCTCAAGGTTAGTGTTTTGTTGTTGATGAGACTTTTATTCACCTAGATCTTCCCACAATATCCTGCATTTTTCAGCATTTCAATAGGCGTATTGTTTTGGCTCAACCAAAAATACTGTATTATAGTCAGTCGCTGTAGGTGGTTTCACCACAGCCTACGTTAGTTCTGAAATAGCCTCTTGTTATACATTATATAATGGACAACTTACATGCCATTTTCACAGTTTTCTTCCTTTTCATTTATTGATTCTCACCCTGGAATAAATAAATAAAAACTACTAGTAGTAATAGTACACAAGTAGGCTACATGCAATGTTTAAATCGCTATGGAACACTGGATAAATTATAACACTGGTCGTACAAACAATATCATGCTAAAGGCAGGTCTATTTGTAGATAGTAGACATGTTGTTACCGTGCATATAGGCCTATTAAGTAGGGGGGGAATGTTCCCTTTTGGATCTTAATGAACAAAATGTGAATGGAGGGCGACGGGTCTGATCTTGACTGGTAATGTTGGCTTTGGGGTCTTCCTGGATCAGGTTAAATCATATTGATTCATGAGCGAGCCTCTCAGTGTTCCCATTGCTTTGTCAGATGAGGATTTTAATTTGTACCTCCCCTGATAGATGCTGGTAATTTATGCTGATTAGAAATAAAGTATCATATTTGCCTTTATCTCTATACCCCCCCATCCGAACAGAAGAAGATTTTTTTTTCTTTCCGGAAGGGATATAAGGAGAGTGGTTGATTAGTTGTAATGTGACCGTAGTATCCCGCAGGCTGAAATTTATGTCTGCTATTTGAACTGTGTGTGTGTGTGTGTGTGTGTGTGTGTGTGTGTGTGTGTGTGTGTGTGTGTGTGTGTGTGTGTGTGTGTGTGTGTGTGTGTGTGTGTGTGTGTGTGTGTGTGTGTGCGCGCTGTATACATCAGGTTTGTTAATGAAATGTGTCGCTAGGAGGAATCTGATGGGCTGCGGTCGCTCTGGCACTTTAACACATAATTGTGCGATAGCTAACCTTTCAAACTTAAGCTTAACATTGCCTATAATGGTAATATTATTCTTACCCACGTCACAACATTAATTCACTGGGTTAGCCTTATGAATTATAAGTGTGTTCTGCAGTTAAAAACATCTTTATGTATTGCCTTCTAGGTCAGATCAGTCACCATGTAATACCGCATCACTGTGTGCTGTGCTGTCGTTGTATGACGAAGAACAAGAGAGAGAGACACTAAGAACAAGAGAGAGAGACACTAAGGGAGATCCAGAGAGACACAGACAGAGAGCGACGGGTGAGTGAAGAGTCACTCTCTAAGCTCACTACTCTGCTACGGCGACGTGTGTGTGTGTGTGTGTGCTTGTGCGTATGCGCGCTCGTGCGTGTGTACATGCGTGCGTGTGTTGACTGACAGGTGTCAGGCTTCTGTGGGTGAAATGTGGTGGGACAGGGAAGGATGGAGTGAGAGGGCGAGAGAGAGAGAGAGAGATGCGTGGGAGAGTCTGTCAGCCCATTCAGGCTTTTCTCTTCCTGAAAATACATCCTCTCCTCCATATTGTCTGTCAGCATTTGCAGATGACTGACAGCTAACAAACCGTAACTCTGCACTGCAAAACTGTAATGTATGAGTAACGTAATGAGACGTGATGTTTTTTTTTACTGGTCGCTAATTTTTTAACACATCCGAAAAATGCATAAATTAAACTGGGTTTGGAAACTTTGGATTATTTTCTATGATGCACCGTTGCAGTCACTCGTCAGACTTAAGATTTTTGTCTTCAATTTCTTCAGTGCAAAAACGTTCGACTGTGCAAAGGGCATGTGTACTGTGCACTACTACTGTACCTGTGTATTTTAGTGCACACATGTTTCCCTTGTGTATTTATGTGTGTCTGTACGTATGCATTCCTGTGCGTAATCTGCTGTATGTGTGCATGCACAGACATGTGAGTGTTGGCATAGCATACTATGACATTATTTGGCAAGACTGTTATGAAGTTCAAGCCTTCTGAATTTCAGCAGCAGACTGCTGTCTCTATTACCACCCTTCACACTTTTTACACTCGACTGACGATATGGCCATATATGGCCATAGCAGCCCTGACCGTTCTCCAAAAACTTGATTTCACAAATGGAAAAACAGCATCTGCTTTCCCGCTGCTTCACATATGGCGGCCGTGGCTGCTCATATGAACTGAAGCAGGTAAAGCGGGCAGGGGGTGGGGGGCAACCCCTGGGGGCCCCCGAGCAGAGGGCCTGGCCCCGGGGACTCTGCTGGGACTCTCTCTCAACGAGGGCCGCGCTGTCCCCCGACCAGATGAACCTGCATATGAAATGAGGGCGCAAAGCCCAACAAGCTGGCGACTGTGTACATTGTGCGAGGAGCGAAAGCTGAGAGGATTTTTTTGCCTCCTTTTGTTTGGTTTTGCAGCATCAAGACACATGTAGGCTGGGACAGGATTATTGTTGTTGTTTTTGTATTGACTGGATGTTCTGATATCATGAAAAACCAACAGAACCACCAGTACAAATTATTCCTCTTTTCACTCTGTGGGTTCTGGTCCCTCTTCCTGCAGTCAGTGTATAGCCAGTGTATAGCCAGTGTAGCCCCTGGTAGTATTATCTTCCTTTTGTGGCCGGTCTCTCCCATCCCCATCTCTCTTCCTCCTCCTCTCTCTCCCCTGGCGTCGTTACCAGTGATCATAGTGTGACAGAGCGTCCTTGGGGAGCCCAGAGCACCGTTAACAGCTCTTTTGGTGTTAATGCCTCCTGTCTGCTCCTATTTCCTCCCCACCACACTGTCTCTTCTGGTCACCCAGCTAGACTCCAAACTCAGGAGATGAATGTATCAAACAGCATTCTAATGCAAAAATGCACACTGGTGGAATATTGCAAAACAATTTATACCCCCCCCCCCACACACACACACACACACACACACACACACACGCACGCATGCAAACACGCACACACACGAAATCTACATGTTTACAGATGAAGCCAAGCTATCAATGAGTTAAATCAACACCAATATCTGCCTGTGGGCGACTGCTGTAAATGTGTAATGATTGCTAATTGCCTTGTTAGTATGACAACAAAGCAGGATGTTTTTTTTTCTTTCTTGCTGAAGGACTAAATTACCAGGAAATAAATAAGTGGAGAGGAACATGTGAATAAGGATGTTTTTACACGAGCATCTGTGGATACAGCTGCCGCTCGCTCTGTCTGACCATACTGTCCTCTCCTCTCTGCTCCTCCACAGCTCAAACAAACAAATGACTCCAAACAAGTCGCAGATCCCTCGTGTCTTGTTTCGGGTAGAAGTGTTGTAATCTACTGCCCCCAATTGAGTTGTGATGGCAGTCCACTTTATTATTATTGATTTATTTGTTTGTTTATTTGTCCAGAACATCAGGGTCTGTCAACCGTCAGCCACCATCCGGTGATTGAAGCGTCCTTTTATATGAAATCCTCATTATCACTAGCCTTCACAGCAAAGCACAGAGGGAGAAGTAGAACACTCAAGATATTGAGTCGGCACTCACTCCACCAGTGTGGTAGATTAAAGTTACCACACGCTTATCTTCTGGTAATGAATGGGACAAATGACTCCTCTGGGCATTCCTTTCGTCTACAAGGGAACACAACTTAAGCAGCAGCTGTCACACGCGCACGCACACACACACACACACACACACACGCACACTCACGCGCATGTGCGTGTACACACACACACACACACACGCACACACACACACACACACACACACACACTCATGTTTTTCTCTCCTTTTTTCACCTTCTCTCTGCCTGCATCTCCCACTCCCTCCCTAGAGACGTGTGTTTACCTCAGCAGTCACCTGCCACTGAGGGAGCCAGAATGAGATTCAGGGGCCCTTTGTCCCAATCAGCTTCCCCTATCAGCCTAAACGCTCTCTGGAGACGGGGCTTATTACATGACATGCTCGTCAGAGTAGATAAATGGCCGCTCGTGTCGTGAGCCGGACCCCCGACTCGCGAGAGGAGGGGCGGGCGGAGATGGACAGCTCGGGGCCTGGGGAATGAAAGGAGCCCGCAGACTTATTGACGTTTTAATCAGAAACAGTTATGGCTAAATCGGGCTGTTTGCAGGTCAGGGCTGGAGAGGGAGGCTTTTCATCAAAGCTTATTCAAAAATATGCAAGAATTGAAATGCAGACCTCACTGACACATAATTTACCTGCTGTCACTCCGCATGGTTCCGCGTTATTATGGCTACCTGTTGTAATCCCCCCCTCCGTCTTCATCTACCTATCTCAGGCCTCCTACACATTGACAGGGAAAAGAGAAGCAAGTGAGCTTGGTTGGAGTGTCTGGCGATCGCGTTTTGAGAATGAGTCACCAGTGCACCACCATGTGTGGCTTTTATCAGTATTGTATGCTGTGAGCACGGTGAAAGGTTCCATAATTATAACACAAAATTAAAGCTGTTATCCAGAACGAATGAATAAAACGTTATTTTAACCAATCTGTATGGTAGACTGGTTCTCAACCTGTGGGTCGCAACCCCCACTTAATTTCGGGTGACAGTGAGGTGACAGTTTAAGGACTTATAAAACCTTTTTAACACCAAGACAATCACTGCATCAAAACTCAAAAGTAATCAACAAACTGGTCAAACATTGGCCAAATTGTCAAATAAAGACAATATTAATCTGTGGAATCTGTGGAACTAAATGTAATGCATTTAAATCCTACATTCCAAGTGCTTGTCAGGGTGAGGGTGGGGGGTCCCCAGTTCAAATATGATTATTCTGGGCCGCTCCCCAGTTCAAATATGATTATGTTGGGTGGTCACGTTCTGAAAAGGTTGAGAACCACTTCTGGTAGAGTGTATCAAAACAAGATAATTAGCACATCTACAGTGGTAGGAGGTGGTCACCCTACTCGAGAACTTGAGAATGTAGACCCTGTTGTCGGGTTGGACACCTACTGGTTGACAAGTAGCCCCGTCCGAAACTCATAAGCCCAACATTTCCCCTGCCAAAGAGGATTAACGGTACATGTTTGGGTTCCCATGCAAGACTTCGGTTTGAATCCCTGATCTTACAGTTGCAATGTTTTTATTGTTTTATGACACTGTCCCTTTCATGTAATGCTTTTGAAGAGTAGTGACACTATAGTTGCAGAGCTGTAACCTAGATATCTCAAAAACTAAAGGATGGACTACTATGGAAGTTGTTGATGTTCTTTGGAGGATGAACCCTAATCATTTGATCGACCTTATGATGTGCCACCCTCAGACTAAAACATAAACTTTTCACACAGTGTAGTGTATCTCCTAATCAAACTGATTTAGGGAAATGGGTACTACGACGCAGTGGCGAGATGGGTTGGATTAGGCTGAATATATCATTGGATGGAAGTGGAATCAATCATGGCCAGTCAAATTATCCTTTTTAATTACTTTTAAGAGCAGTGTGATGTGCTCAGTGCAACAGTGTCATGGTACTGTAATTTCCCCCAAGAGCAAACGGATGTCCTTGTGCAGGAGGTGCAGTCATCAATAAAGAATCTATTGCATGATGAGACAAACATAAACTGACAGTATGTGTAATTTATCTACAGTAGTTAACTAATCAGTACACATTTTATTTAGGATAAATGAATATACAACTGTATCAAGGAGAATGCCAGCAGTCACAGAAATGCCCAGAAAAGCCTTCCTCTGACAGCGTTATATTATATAGTGTCAAAATCAGTCTTTAATAGTGTCTATAGGTGAAACATTTTGAGCGCTCTGTGTAGATATAAGCATACTGTACCACAACCAGCATAATATGCAAAGATGAAATGATGATTCACTTCATTCATTTTGAAATTGAGGTGAAGCAAATATATATACTATTCTGTGTGCGTCATGATGCACAACAGGTTTGCTTTGCATGTAATCATTGCCACATGTGGATTAGAATGCATGGAAAATGCAACTAAATTGATGATTAATGAAACAAAGACCTATTTCATATTTATTAGTATGTTCCCAAACACACAGCATGGGCTATACTCGGGATATAAGATCAATGTTGATAAGACAGAGGCTATGGACATTGGGGGGGCTGATATCACAACAAACCAAATCTCTCTTTTCTTTTAGATGGCCTAGAACTGGAATTAAAATACTCTGGAATTTACATAACACCAACAATTGACCAACTATTTGAAGCAAATTATCCTAGACTCGAGCTCGTTCATAAGATCAGAGAAGATGTTGACAGATGGACATCCTACCAAGGCTGCTGTACCAATTCCAAATGCTACCGATCCCAGTACCTACCGCCACGTTTAACTTACTAAATAAATTAATTTCACGATTCATCTGCCAGGGCAAACAACCCAGGATCCGTCTCAAAACATTACAATTGGCCAAGACCGCTGGTGGACTAGCTCGTCCTAATTTAAAATACTATTTCTGGGCAGCCCAACTCAGACCTCTAACTACGTGGATAGAAAATGATGAATCAACCAGGTGGTTAAAAATTGAGAAAACTCTATGCACACAGTCACAACTAGCGGTTCTTCCCTTCTCAGGGAATAAAATAAATGGAGATGCTATGGGAGTTTGGTCTAGGTTCACATTCACAATTAAAATATGGAAGGAAGTCCAGAAAGAATTTAAACTGCCTCAACTATCATCAGGCCTGTCTTCAATTGGGTGCATGGGAGGTTTTGTGCCTTCAAGGCTAGATGCTGGGTTCCAGGGGTGGAGTTTGCTACGCCTGAGGTTTGTCCACCAGTTATTTTCCTCCAATCAGTTAAAGTCATTTGAACTCAGAAACGAGTTTATTCTGCCCAGAACTGATTTTTATAGATACCTCCAACTAAGACACTATTTACAAAGACATGATGACTGGGACAAAATTCGAACCCCTTCGAGTTTGGAATCTCTTTTTATGGACATACAAAAGCATGGTTCATTCACCAAAGTAATTTCTATCTTATATCAAATGGTTCCCAATAATTCTCTTTATATAAAAGCCAAGTGGGAGGCAGAAATACAACAAGAGATTTCACAAGAAGAATGGCTAGACGCCTGCACTGAAGTGCATAAAGTAATTGACAAACTCTAACTCTTGGAGAGAATATCAATGGGAAATTGTAAGCTGATTTTGTAAGACTCCATTATTGACTGGTAGAGCAGGCACTACTCCTACAACTGAGTGCTGGCGGGAATGTGGTGAACAGATCGGTAACCATACGCATATCTTTTGGAGAGTTACAGCAATTCTGGAATAATGTTTTTAATGACATTAACAGAGTGTTTGACACTCGGATACCACAAGATTTCAAGACAGCTATTCTAGGAGTGGTGCCAATTGGGTTTGAAGGTGTACCTCCTCCAGATATTGTTAACAGTGGTCAAAAAGACTTTCACAATAAATTGGCTAGGAAAACACCCTCCAACCCACTTTTTTGGTGAGGCTACAAAATGAGCAATTTATTAGGAAATGGACGACCTTCAGCGTTAAGTGACCATAACATGGTCACTTATTAGTGACACTTGATGTCTTCAGCCACATTGCCAACCACTAGGGACAAAGTAACTAACTTGAAATGTAGCTTAGCTACTTACTTTGAAAGAGAGCTTGTAGTGTCCACCATGGACAGCAGGCAACTTTAATGAGAGCGCTATTTGTTCCCAGTATAGTCAGACTTTGTAGTGAGTAATGAGAGGTCCAGTCACAGTGTTCATGTAAATGTGGTGGAGTAAAGTATAATTTTCTTATTTTAAATGTAAAAGTAAAAGTTGTGATAAAGAGAATTGGTGGCACAGTTGCACAAATTGTACACTAAATCTATATTCTGTATATATCTATATTCTATCTATCTATATATATATATATTATCTCATGCCTCTTCATACCATTACCCTCATCCTTGATGTTGGCCACGAGCAACACTGCTGGAGCAATCGAGGGCACCTGGACAGTTGTTGAGGGAGACATTCAAATTCGCTGCCCAGATTTTCTCAGCTGGTTTGGGGATCTGAATCAGTGACCCTCTGGTCTGAACCCTGCTTCCTATTGAGACCACTGGTGCAAGCCGGTATGACCTGTGAGGGTAGTTCAAGGTTGAAGAAATTCAAAATGCAGTTTTACAACCAGTCCAACTGTTGTTTTTATTTAACCTTTATTTAACCAGTAAAAACCAGTAAAACACATTTACAAGTGGGAACTGGCTGTTAGCATTCTCAGGGTAGTGATCGGAATTTGTGTATATAATCAATGTGCCCCAGTGTGTATGAGTGTAGTTTTAGTACTTTAGTACTTATGAAATATGTATTATAACATCATGGATAAACACTAGAATGACCCCAAGCATCTCTGTGTCATGTGAAGGTTACCTCAACTTCCCTCCGTCACATCTGATTTCTCTACTGAGTTAGAATGTTTAGAGAACATTATACCCTGACAACCTCCAAACATTAGCATCTCCGTTAAATTATTCATTCCGCACGCTTTCGTCTGGGTAGGTTGAGGATGATTTCCATACTCACATCTACACAAACTAATTGTTAAACACACTCCATTGGGTTTTTAAGATGTTGTCACAGACTTTTTCATCAAACATTAATGTGTGGGTTCCAATGATTTCATGCAATCCGCGCTTTACATCGCGCTTTTTTAATGACACTCTGAAGAAGGTATTAAAACTCATCATAAATTACACAATAATAATGTGAGGGGAGGGAGGGGGAGAGAGTGGAAAGGTCCCGGTCCCCAGCCGATCATAAGTTGATCTTCTTAAGCTCCGAGCGGCAGGTAGGCGCTGACAGCTGCTTAATTTGGTCTTGTCGCCGGAGCGACTTCATCTTCCAACGGGCCCCCGTGACAACGGACGTGCCGGCGGAGCAGGGAGAGCGAGAGAATGGCACTCCGGTTGACCATTTACTGATGCACCAGTCAAAACCCAAGGTCACTTTAATTAACTGCCAAATTACAATTTAAATGATAATACTAATCACTCACTCTGCAATAGCAAGAAGCTACTGGCTGTTGTGTTAATTTAGGGCTTGCGGGGGAGTGGGGGGATGGCCATTTCCACCTCTGCCTCACAGTGGGGATTATGTCTGTGCTGGCCGGTGTTTATTTATTTACTGTCAGATGCTGCTTTTCCTAATCAAGTGACCTCACTGTTTATTTCTTTACTGTATCCCTGTTTCCCATTTACTGTACATAGTATACAAGTCTCTACCCTTTTCTCCATTCTGTCTCCATAAGTATACAAGCTTCTATTTGTTTGTTTCTCCAACCACGCGCTCTCTCTGTAAAGGATTTCAATTAGATGCCACTGATGCCTTTGTCTCTGTGTATTCCCTGCAGTTAGGCTGGAGAGACACAAGAGCTTCATCGCTACAGCCTCTCTCTTTGATGTATGTGGAACTGGAATTAATGGCATAGTCAATTCCATAGAGGCTTTCCAGACGAATATTCCAAAAACCTTTTATTTTTAGGGTTTGCGTAAATGCATAATTGGGGACGTTTTCCCCTGCCGAAAAGGTATAAGACACTGCCCGGCCGCCTCTTGTGGCGGCGTTGTGGGGCTAAATTGTCGTTTACAGAATGGTTGCTAAATTGTCGTTTACAGAATGGTTATCGTAATGAATCTTAGGTTTTGAGATATTTATTGTTGTCTTGCAATACTCGTCATCACATGTGTCCACATTACTTAAGTGCAACACTGTGCAAAGAGGAACGCTTAAACAGCTGTAATTCCCAGTAGTCTTCCATTTGCGTCGTACTTTGTCATGGAACCCTTGGACGTTGTGGTGTCGAGCTTAGATTCAGGCCATGGGATATTTATTCTAGCCAACCTCCACCCCATTACAGTTACTGCCCATCTGCCACGGCTGCCACTTGCAGCCCTCCTAAAGGTTACTCATTTACATATTGGGGGGGGGGGGGGGGGGGGGCATCCATCTACCAATAACGGAGCATCAGTTAATCAGCACTTCATGATAACAGCGATGTAAAAATCCCAACAGTCAGATAAAATTCCTGCCCGCCTCTTTGTGACGACGTAAACAGGATGTCCTGGAATGTCACAATAACCTGCTATTCTTTGAATGAAAAAATGAATAATTTCGCAGATAGATTGTAATGGGATGCCTGACTTGATTTATTGTTGTGATCGTTAGCCATATGGCACAGACTGCTCCCCCCCTCCTAATGTTCAAAAATTCAGCGATTACAGGGCTAGGTCAGCGCAACCTTTCCTATTGTGCAAATGAATCTCCGTCTGATCAGAGGTTAAGGACAACGGAGAAACTAATACACAAATACTGTAGGGAGGAAATACAACTTTCTTTCATTCATTCATTCATTTTAATTTTATTTTTTCAAACAAGGAATGGGCAGGCCACTTCTCCCGATGTATTTACAGGGTCAAACAGGAGGCTGAATGGGAAACGGTGTGGGCGACACAGAAGGAAGTCTTCTGGAAGGATTCAAAAAGACTAGCCAGGATATAATCAGTGGAGTAATGGAGAACTAAACTACTTCCATACTTTGGGCGAAAACTTGATTCTTGAAAAGCTTGAGTGCTGGTGTTCCTTCATAGTTCTGTAAATTCATAATCCCTCAAAGATAATCTAACAGAGTTTTTGTTATTTAAAGTAAGAATCTCTAGTTCAGTGACTTGATGGACTCCAAAATGACATCATTGGCAAAACAGTCATTCCTGATGAAGCGTTTTCATGTTCTCCATCTCACCAAGGGGAGGATGGACATCTTTACATGATGCTTTATTAATGAGATTCATTTTGTCCTTGTTCAATACCATGCTACCTTTTAAAAAATGTGTCTTCTTGAGCCTTCAGCCCTCCCTCCCCCTCCCAGGTAATTATAACAACAGTTAAAATCACGGGAAGGAATATCATATTTATAATTATTTGCATGTGCCCCAGCCTCATTTTAACATTATCATTTCTGTCTGTTGGTAATTGCCTCGGTCCTCCTGTAGGCTCAGGGCGACGTTGTATTAGATTGTAATCTCCGACACTGTTTCCTGACACAAACTTGATGTGTCACAGTGATTGGCATGGAGGAGATGACATGACAGAGCTGGTTTTGGGGCGACTGACAGATAGTTGGCAGGTTAAGGCTCCCCTGTTGGGTCTGCACTGCCTCAGGACAGTCACCTGTCAACTCAGGTGAAGGCTCGTCATAGCTGAAGACCGCGAGCAGCAGAGTGGATATAATGGGATGAGCAGACTGACACAGACGTTGCGCGGGACTCCCTTTGTCTATGGGCTGAGGAGCAGACATTGCTTCAGTCAAATATGTCCACTGTGCTGAGTATAGAGATTCTGACTAAGAGCTTTAGCAATGAGATGGAGGCGATGTAGTCAATACTGTACGCGTTCATAATCTGCAATTATATAGATACTGAGTTGAAATCTGTAGGGTTTATTGATTGCAATCAACTGACCGGCCTATTTTTTACGCTAAAATATTGTTTGATGGCTCGGTCTACACGGGACTTCTAAAATTAATTGAGTGTCACAACTAGTGAAGGTCATCACTATGGTTAATGGCATGACTACTAAAATATGTAATAAAATAGGAACAGTAGTGAGCAACCATCTCAATACAATTAAGCTCCTCAGTCAGACGAGCAATAAATTCATTTCATGTGATTGTTTTTCCAGTTCAAAGGGACAGTTTGGCGCCACATACTGTATGTGTGGGTGGTTTTGAGGCCTTCCTTTTCTCCTCCTGTTTGCTCTTCTGTTCTGTCAGACAACTGAAACCAGCTCTGTCTGCTGTTTTAATGGAAAAGTGTGTGTGTGCGTGCGTTTCCTCATAAGAACGTCCTGCCAAGAATGGAGGGAGCATGTGTCCATCAAAGTCAGGCCAATATGAGGCGTGAGGGCTGAGGCCTGCTAGGAAGATGGAGGAGTGGCACTGACTCACACAGAAGCTAGCTCGCATACTGCCACAGTGCATCACCACACACACACACACACACACACACACACACACACACACACACACACACACACACACACACACACACATATTTATATATAACTTTATATAATTGGAACGAACAATTCAAAGTGCATCCATAGAGGTTAAAAGGACACTATTATCTTTACATTTGTTGTCCGCCTAATGTTCCATTAGCAGCCAACACTGAGCAATCTTATGTGTTTCTGAAACGCCACAAAGTTGTGCTTTAAATTCTACCCCCCAGTGATGTCACTCGTAAAATCTGTGAATGTGAAAACTACAACCCTCACTTCCTGGTTTATTGCAAGGTAAATAAAAAGATGGTCATCTACGTCATTTTCACTACCCAGCAATTCCAGACGGCAGATTCGTCAGATACTGCCGAGACAGAAATTATACAAGCCACTGTTGTGGTTGGAAAACAACCTTTGATATGTCTTCACAAAGGTCCCAATTGTTCAGAAATAGTGTTTGGTCTAGCCGCTCCAAAGTCTTTCACCGAACATCCGGATGAAGTTGAAGAAGTTGAAGAAGATGAAAAGAGTTTGGGACGTGTGGAGTGTTGTCCCGGCGTTTTTAGTGAGGGTACTTCCAGCTTCCCTGCGTTGGCTGTTCTGAGTGCGGGAGGGTTTGTAGAGTTCAATCATACTTGCAAGATATGGGGGAGCCATACCTTTGGTTGCTTTGAATGCCAGCATCTGAGTTTTGTATTCTGTGCGGGCAGCGACCGGGAGCCAGTGGAGGGAGCGGAGAAGGGGGGAGACGTGAGAATTTTGGTTGGTTGAAGACCAAGCGAGCTGCGGCATTTTGGATCAGTTGGAGAGGCTTAAGTGCACATGCCGGTAGGCCATTAAGGAGGGAGTTACAATAGTCAAGTTTTGACAAGACTGGATGTTGTCTGGATTAGGAGCTGGGCTGACTCCTGGGTGAGGAACGGTCTAATTCGTCGTATGTTATAGCACATTGATGCGTCAATGGTGTGTCCCTATTATTGAATATGAATCGGGTTGATGTAAAGGCAGCTATAGAACATATGGGCATGCCGGGCCGATGCTTGCCCACTAAATGCATTTATACGAAATTTAGGAACACATATCATGAATATCATATCAATATTATTGATATGATATTCATCATCGACAATGTCCTGAAATGCACATGAAAAGCATTATAGTTTCCCTGTTCATACAGAATGAGAGTTGTAAGGTTGGATAATATTCTCTGTATGTCTGTAACTTATTTAAGTTATTTGTAATAGAACAATGACATATGTTGCTCGCACCCCTTTCTGAGCATTGACACACACACACACACACACACACACACACACACACACACACACACACACACACACACACACACACACACACACACCTTGTCAGCCTGTGAGTGATGAACACCCATAAGGTATATGGCCTCTATTTCAAATTGATCAACACATTCGCACACAGGTCCTTGTGGGGCTTTATTTTGGCTTTTGCGGTATTCTGATTTGAATATAAACATGCTTACTGTATGCCACAACCATACAACTGCATGGCTCTAGTTCAATCACGCTGGCTTGATGGTCAGTCGACCCGGACAACTCTGGCAGCTGGCTCCCTTGTTGCGACACATTGGCCAGTGGTTGCTCTCAGCGGGATGCGGCAAAACTAAATAAAAAGTGTGAAGGTTAGGGGAAAGGTCCAGTAACAATGCCAAGCTTGTCCAGCTTGCAGTCAATTCCGAAAGGTGAATCAGCATGGTCCCATCCTTCGTATTATTGCACCAAACACTTGCGTATTTCTCTGTGCCTTTTGCATTCGTACGTCTCTCTCTGTGTACCTCTCTATGTCCCTGTGTGAATCTTTCAGGTGACTCTTATGATATCGCAGGTATTTATGAATTCTCATGCAAGGTTTTCTCCCTCTCTCATGTTGCCACACAGTCGGCACATTCACAACCATATGTTTGAGATGCCAAACTACTATTCTAAACAGGATTTATTAATTATTAAGCTGCAACAAACGCCCTTCTAGAGAGAGACAGCTAGAGACAGCGAGAGAGACAGAGAGAGAGATAGAGAGAGAGAGAGAGAGAATACTTTTATTGGCACAACAATGTCACCATTTAGAAAACTCCAACGTGGATTATACACAAAATAGCTGAAGCTTGTCTGCATTGTGGTCCACTTTGAGACATAGAACAATGTCATTCTATTGTCATTATAATAGTGATGAAATCATATTCTCTAAATCAGATTCCAATAGTTTAACCCATTCTGACCGGGCACCCATTTTGGTGTTGGCATCATGTTATGCTTTATCTATTGAAAAATAGCAGATCTACAAGCTCATATCGCGCCACCGAGTGGCGCGATACGAGCTTGTAGGTCTGCTATTTTTGAAAAATTCGAAGAACGACTGACATTTTTAGAATCTGATCTCAGGTCAGAATGGGTTCATCAGACCAGTGTGTGTCCAGTGGAAACCTCGTATGAATCTGATCTCAGGTCAGAATGGGTTAATCCAGTGGTTCTCAAACTTTTTAATTTCATAGACCTTCGTAAACTCTGAGTGTGCACAAATGGAACCAAATCAAATGAACATGTAAACTCTCAGAGTTACAGACGTGTAAGGCTGTTATGGCTACAAATAAACATTTCCCATACAACAAATAGATGTAATGTATAGAACATATAGTGATAGTCCCTTTAAAGTATGCACTGTACTCCTAGGCTTAACCTTCATCATGGCATTCTTGTTGAGGGCTTGTGGTCTCTGTTATAGTATGGATGGTTCAGTTGAGAAAGGTGTTTGTGTTTGATGCAGGTAAAGTTAGCTGGTCACTTTGCAATTTGTGAGCAGTTGTATATATTATTAATCATGCATAGTTGAAGCAAAAGCCCTAGTCTATATACAGCATACTGAGGCAGACATACAGTATTGTATAGTACTTCCTTTATGATACTTGAGTTCTTATCAACATTGCACCAGTAAACTTTTGTGAGCAGTGTCCCTGGTGAAACAATAGCATGTACTGTATTCTGCGATTATCATCATCATACATGAGCAGCAGTAATCAAAGTTAATTGTGTGGTAATTGTAGCAGAGTCCTTGTCCCTTAATCGCTTTGCTGGCAGCTGGTTTTCATCTCGTTGCTGTCCTCTCGCAGGCTGCACATCCATCACACATTGCTGCAGGTGATGTTTCCACATCCACTCTGTTCAGGGACACACTTCAAACAGGACATCTCATTTGCATTGTAAATAATCGGAAATCCATTGTTTAAGTTGTCGGAAAATGTGTGTTTTTGCCTTTTTTCTTTTCTATCAGCAGCCTTGGCGTGCCGGGCAAAACCCCGCAAGGCTCCCGCCACTGATATGCACATGAAGGCATTGCCGTCCCGAACTTCTCTCCCCGAGGACCCAGGCTTATCAGCCTAGAGTCAACTCGTCTCACTTGTTATTTAATGAGACCTCTGTGCGAGATCACTCTAAAACGAGGCTGAGCCTGCTGCATCAGAGGAACTGCTAAACAACACTTATGGCTGCAGAGAGACCAGTACTGTCAGTTGTTGCCTTAAGGCTGTTTACTACCGTATATCTATTTGCTGTTTTATTCAGCTTGTTGTTTTCTTCCGCTGTCCCTGCTCCCAGAGCCCACTGGAGGCTTCTTAATTCTCCAAATGACTTTTTAAGTAGTGTCTCTGCACCGTGTGACCCTGCTGAGTGACAGGCCATTCTAATCCCTCTCCACAAGGGGAGCAGTCTTTATTGTAGCCCGTGGTCAGTTTGTTTTTTGCCACAGCCCACAACATACGGCGTTTAACACTCTCATAATTAAGTAGCTGATGCCAAAGTGCTCTTCCCTAACTGAAGCCCTGGGGTGGTGCTGATTGACAGATGAGCAGGGAGACTGCAGAGGTCCTGCTAACATTAAGCTACCACATGGCTTTTTGGATAGAAGGCATGTACAGTACTTACATGTAGTTTGGATAGCAGATGAAGGAGCATGGGCTCAGTGTGAATCTTAATTATGTTTGAATAATTATCCTAATAAAAAATAAAATTGACAAATCATATTCATCATCCTTTGGTATCAGCTGCAATATATATTTTGCATTTAGGCGTGTGCACAGTTTTGCACACATTACTGTATATGCATATTTCGGTATTTGAATAACCAAAATATTATCAAAATGTATGCGTTTGCACACAGACAATACTGTAATTACATGGAATATTGTGTTATCTTGACAGATTCTCTCCCTGTCTGTTTATCCCAGTCTGCACTAGCCAACTGGGTGAAGGATATTCTGCCTATTTCCCCACCCAAACTCCAGGTCCCATCTGCTCACAGAAAGGCACAACATTTGTCAAAGTAGACTGGATAATGGCTTTGGCATCCTTATTATAATCTCAGCATAATCTTCATTTGTCCACTTTTGGCATCAGGACACTTCTGGGTTTAGGAAATCGGTCAGGACACTTAAGCGTCCTCGTTTCTTTTTCATTAGCTCAAATCAAGGCGTGAAAGCTCGTTTAATTCCAATTTATAACATGCAGCCTCCATGTTATTCTCCCGTGCACAGAGAACGGCTTATTTGGGCTGCTATTGTGATTAGCTTAACTCAAATTATAATTGTAAAAAAATAAAATAATAATAATTGCTGGCTAAACGCAGGTTAAGTTTGTACTTGCTTTTTGGTGCTGCCGTGTTGGCGAACAGGGGCTCCTCAATGGACAGATAAAAGGGGGACAAGCTCCAAATTGTGCCCCTCCTTTCTTCATTAAGGTTGTGGCTCTCGGTTGACTATTGCTCCCCCTGTATGTGGGTCACACACACCGTTCCCAGCTGTGCAGTCTAGTCAGCTGTGCCTTTTGCCTTGCCCGCCAACATCTGCTCCACAAAAACAATATCCAGCTTTTAGCACTCAAATGGAGGTTACACCATATGCCAGCAAGGCACTTAGTTTCTGCCAGGGGAGTGAGGCCCTGGCCACACGCATTGAGGTAACAATGAAGGAGAGAACGTGAGGGTGAGCCCACCTCTCTCTCTCTCTCTCTCTGTCTCTCTGTCTTTCGTGCTCTCTCACTCTCCTGCCTCTTTAATTCTCTTTTTTGCTTTTTGCACTATCATTTCTCCCTTCACTGTCATTTACCTCAGTCTATTTACACCCTCTCTCTCTCTCTCTCCCTCTCTCTCTCTCTCTCTCTCTCTCTCTCTGTCAGCCTGCTCTCTTTCACGGTTTTCTTCCTGGCTCCTCCTCATGCATGCTACTGCTGTTTTCCTCATTCAGGCCATCGATGTGTGCCAGTGTGCATCTGCTCAAGGTGCTTTGGCAACATTGCCTTTTGAATATTAATGTGCCACCTAAACAACAGTTTGCCTGCAAGGTCTACCACAAGGTCTGTTCAAGTTTGAACTGTGTGTGTGTGTGTGTGTGTGTGTGTGTGTGTGTGTGTGTGTGTGTGTGTGTGTGTGTGTGTGTGTGTGTGTGTGTGTGTGTGTGTGTGTGTGTGTGTGTGTGTGTGTGTGTGTGTGTGTGTGTGTGTGTGTGTGTGTGTGTGTGTGTGTGTGTGTGTGTGTGTGTCTTTCTCTCTCTCTCTCTCTCTCTCTCTCTGTGTGTGGTGTGTGTGTTGATGACAACTCAATTACATTGAAACAGTGTTCAAAACACACCCTTTGCAATGTAGCACAGTATCTCTAAAGACCAGACAGAGGCTTGCCGCTTGACTCTGAGAAGGCACTTAAAGGCATCTAAACTACTTTAAATAGTTTTTTAAACTTCTGTTATTAGCTAGGTCCAATGAGATTGATTGCCTGAAATGCAATTTAGGCATTTAAGACCAATTAGGAAAGCAGATCTGGATTGTATGGGCTTCTAGTGCTGCTCACTATGCCGAGAGGTGATAATGGAGTTTTAACCCATTCTGAACGGGAACCCATTTTGGTGTTAGCATCATGTTATGCTTTAGCTATTGAAAAATAGCAGATCTACAAGCTCATAGCGCGCCACCGAGTGGCGCGCTAGGAGCTTGTAGGTCCGCTATTTTTGAAAAATCGAAGAACGACTGACATTTTTTAGAATCTGATCTCAGGTCAGAATGGGTTCATCAGACCAGTGTGTGTCCAGTGGAAACCTCGTAAGAATCTGATCTCAGGTCAGAATGGGTTAATTAAATGCGGGAGCCAAAGGTCCCAAAATGGAGCTTACAGCTAACCAAGCAGCAGTCATTTGGTGGCTGTACAGACAAGGCCCATTATTGTCTCCCTGGCCTTGGACGTGTTCTGTTTCTGTCTGCCCGGGTGAGCCCTGCTCTGGCCCCTCCAGGCCACGGTGGTGCCGTCTCGTTAATCAGCATAACATTGTTGTGTGAAACAGTGGACGTCTGCACAGCTGGGCAGGATCGAACCAGACGAGATGTGGGGGAACGACCGTGTCATTGTTGTGTCCGAATTAATCTGTCGCCGTTTCTGATCAGTCGCTTGTGTTTTTGGACTTTGGAGGATTGAGCTGCTAGAGAGTTTGTGAGAGTTTTTATTTAACCATTATTATCCTGGTGTAAGTGGAATTGTAAGCTGAATGTAATAATTTATTTATTCATTTTCAAATTCAATTTAAACATTGCGTTTTTCTCCAAAGTAACCGCCGGAGGAGGTGATGGTGTTCACTTAGCAATGCTAGCCCTCGTCCTTGTGCCGTGTGGGAGGAAAGGGGAGGGGCAGGTAGACAGAGTGTGTCCCAGAGCCACGCACTCAGGGGGTGGATCCACAGAGGAGCGCTGGGCCGGCAGGTCGGGGCTTCTTGCTGCGGGTCACGGTTTCACTTGAGGGTATTAATTGGGGATAGACGGGCACACAGCAGCTGTGTGTGTGTGTGTGTGTGTGTGTGTGTGTGTGTGTGGGGGGGGGGGTTAGAGAGACAGACATGGTAAGGGCTGTTGGAGGAGTAGTTGAGCAGTGAGAAATCACCTTGACAGGGCCTGTACTGTATATCATGCTAGGAGCTGAATGCCACTCATGAATGCTGATTAGGTTCTAGTGAGAGTTTAATTACGTTGTGCTTAGATGTGGTTGCGCCGCTACGTGGTGGACCTGTCACAGGATTCTTTAGAATCTCCCATGGGTGATAATCTTTAAATACGTACAGATGTACCCCCATACTTTTCCCCTGTGGCATTTCACTCAGATCAGTTTTGATTTGAAATAATCAAAAATATCAGTAACCTTGAGACAGTTGGTAAAAAAAGAAAGTGTAAATACCCTCCCTTAAATTCTTGTAATCTAAGCTATTTCTTGTATAAAAGGTACAGCCATTCTACAGTTAGCTAACTGAACTTTGTTTGTAAGAATTTTCTTGTCTTCACCCTCTTCATGCTTATTAAATCTTATATATTTTTTTTAATCCTTCAAAATCACACATTTGTCCCATTTATGTGATGATCAAATCCCATCCTTGTCAGAATATCGGTTATTTCTGTCTGAAAATACCAGTGATTTGGCAATGACAACCAATTTCTGCTGGCATCTCTCTTTGAACACCTCCCACATTGTGACCTGAAAAAAGTTATTCCCATGTCTTTGCCAGTGGGAGTGCAATTCTATGGCTCTGAATTGGCCGACTTATTAAGAATGCACGCAAAGAATGTGTTACAACTAAGTCTACACATTTTATTTTATTTTTATTGTATTTTTTAAACAATGAGGGATAGCTGGTGTCATCATACTGAAAGTATGCACTTCCTTCTACAGTCAGAGGAGGGCAGTGCTTAAGTGGAAAAACAGAAGTGTGTGTGTGTGTGTGTGTGTGTGTGTGTGTGTGTGTGTGTGTGTGTGTGTGTGTGTGTGTGTGTGTGTGTGTGTGTGTGTGTGTGTGTGTGTGTGTGTGTGTGTGTGTGTGTGTGTGTGTGTGTGTGTGTGTGTGTGTGTGTGTGTGTGTGTGTGTGTGTGTGTGTGTGTGTGTGTGTGTGTGTGTGTGTGTATGCATGCCTGTGGCCGTGGGTGTCTGCAACCATAATTTATGGAATATTTGCACAAAATTATATGGCACACAAATGTTTGTCTATTTGTGCTGCAGGAAGAGTATTTGATGTACTGTAAGTAGCATGTTCTAAAAACGTATTCAACATTTATTTTACAAATTAAGTTAATTGAGAACAAGTTCTAATTAACAATAATTACCTGGGCAACCTGTATGTACAGTATGCTATGTGGGTCTATCACAGGTCAGTAGAATGTAGGGTAGGCTCTGGTATTATGTTTAACCCATTCTGAACGGGAACCCGTTTTGGTGTTAGCATCATGTTATGCTTTAGCTATTGAAAAATAGCAGATCTACAAGCTCATAGCGCGCCACCGAGTGGCGCGCTACGAGCTTGTAGGTCTGCTATTTTTGAAAAAATCGAAGAACGACTGACATTTTTAGAATCTGATCTCAGGTCAGAATGGGTTAATCAGACCCGGTGTGTGTCCCAGTGGAAACCTCGTATGAATCTGATCTCAGGTCAGAATGGGTTAACATGCTGTTGGGTGTCTCTGTTGTGCGATACATTACAGTAAGTAACACAGACAAACTAGCATGGTGATTATGCTAATGACCGCAATCATTATGTTAATTTTCCTTTACCAGTCCAGTGCAATGATGTTGTTCTAGCGTAATTATTAATGGGATCACAACACGTTACATCAGATAAACACTAAAGATATGCTTGTGGTCTTTATCGGCTTCTTAACCCATTCTGACCTGAGATCAGATTCATACGAGGTTTCCACTGGACACACACTGGTCTGATGAACCCATTCTGACCTGAGATCAGATTCTAAAAATGTCAGTCGTTCTTCGAATTTTTCAAAAATAGCAGACCTACAAGCTCGTATCGCGCCACTCGGTGGCGCGATATGAGCTTGTAGATCTGCTATTTTTCAATAGGTAAAGCATAACATGATGCTAACACCAAAATGGGTGCCCGGTCAGAATGGGTTAAGAACGCTCTGTGACAATACTCCCTGCACAGTGTTTTTCCTGTCACTTTTAGAACGCTAACTTGCCAAGAGTGTCACGATTAATCATTCATTATTGAGTTGTCGGTGTTTCTACACTGAAAAGTCATGAATGTCAATTTAACTCTGGAAGTGTATATACATTTACCCATAAGGGTACATTGTTGGGTTATATAAGTTATATTGCCACTCAGGATTTTACACTATTACTGTACCATTTACATAATTTTTCCTGTTCTACTGTATTTATTACGGCCTACTCTGGAACAATGTATGTCTGGAACGATGCAAGTTGTACCAACAGTTATACACATTGTACCCATAGTCTGTATTCCTGTGTCCCTTGTATTTTCCAGGCAGTTCCATGGTTCTCGAGATGCAGTATGTGGGAGACAGACGGACTTGCAGACATTCATCTTCGGATCGGCAGTCCTGGACAACCAGATCTCCATATACGGTAAGCTTATAATATAATTGGACATATCAGTCGGATCTGTGGTTCTGGACAACCATCTATGCAACTGAAACACAGGGCAGCGTCCTATGTGATTGGGTGTCTGGTTCTCGAGATACATGAAGTAGTACAGATACAGTATAGTGCACACGCACGCACACATGCATGCACATGGATTCAATGTGCTCAATCGTGGGGCACGGTGGCGCAGTTGGTAGGAAGGTCCTGGGTTCGATTCCCGCTCGGGGCGCTGTGGGTGCTGGTGGCGTATGAGTTTCCTCCTCCGCGTCATCAGGCATCAAGGCAATATTATCTGTCCGAAACGTTGGTGTCTCTGTGTACTAGACCTGTACGTGCCCGTCACAGTCGGCCACCGGCCTTCTTGGGAACGATGCAACTTGGGAACCTAATTATATACGTTGTCATAGCACCTGTTTTAACTGTCAGCCGGTGTCCCACATGGAGATCTGTGTATGTGCCTGTGTGAGGACTCAATTCGGCCCACTGGCAGAGCCTGATTGGTCGAGCCTCAATTGGCTGAGGCAGAGGCTGGAAATTGCACAGGTGAAAGGAGTTGGCCTCATTTTCATTCAGTGATGTCAGAACAGGCCAGATTCATATATGGAGATATAGGGGTGATCAGGTCCAGGGCCCCGGCCAGAGGCTTTTGTTCCTGGTTCTGGACAACCGGACATGCATGCGTGAGTCCCATGTTATCGATAAGCTTTGGGCTTATAAAGCCTGTTATCGAGCATAGAGGCCCATGGCGTCATGTTTAAACAATCAAGACAAGAGGCGATCAAGAAATAAATGTAATCATCCATGCTGGCACAAACATGTCTGTCTAAAAGTTTATTGAAAGCTGCCAACTAGCACTGCCCGGGTAAACAAAATGACACTTTTATAGTGACGTTATACATATTAATCAGTTAACAGTTTCTTTTGTCTTCTGTCTGTTAGAAAAAGCACTAGTAAAAGATATTGGTTCTGTTCATAATTTATTATCTCCCGTCTTTCCACAAAATAATAGAAAATGCTCGATAGTGGGCTCGATAAGACCCGGCTCGATAAGCCTGATCGATAAGGTGCTCATTATCAATACAAATGAACGAGCTCCATCCCTATTGGATTATAGATTGTATACATAGTACATTAATGGTGTTACAATTTCTTTCTGCTTATATTTAAAATGCATTATAGCTTATCTGTCCGAAAGTTTGACTTTGTGTAATAGCTTACTTACTATAAAGGGTTACATTTAGGCCTAGTTAAGGATCCTTAACCCAGCCGTTGCTACAATAAAGACAAACGGAAGCACAAATATTATTTATTTAATTCAAATATTGTATTTTGTCTGAGGCTGAGGCTCCCTGGATGCAACAATATAGTCAGTGACATGAAGCGTGGACATCTCAGTCCTCAGACCATCGACTCGCTGTGTCTCTGTTTTTCCACCATGTGTTCGTTTGTCAGTGTACAAGCCTATTTTGTTGTTTGTGGACTTTTGTGCTGGCTTCTCGCACCTAACTTCAGCCCTGGTAAGCCTTGGGTTTACAGCGCAAACCTTTCTATCTTTCTGATGTATTCGACTGCCATTCATATAAAATGTTAAACAGCCAAAGTGGGCCTTATCTCCCCTCCAGCTGTCATCTCACTTGTGGTGCACAATGTTCATGGCCACAGAGGATTGAGGCCGCAACAAATGTGTTTGGTCATTGAGCATGTCTGGGTGTGACACATCACTAGGAGCTGTGAAAACCTCTGATAACGATCAGCATGAAAAGTGCAGACCAGACGGGATGTAATATTGAACATCCAGATGGTTTTAGAGCAGAGACAGACTGTGGCTGGGCATTATCTTTAATTCAGATGTGCGGTGCCACTCTCCCTCCATTGTTGGGACCCTTTCTTGCGGGCACTGGAAGACACATAATTTAATATGGCAAATTAAGTTTAGTCAGTGTCACTCAGGCTGGCACTCATGGTTCTCCTTAAAGTCATACTGTATAACTTTTTCAATTAAACACGTTATTTTCTAATCTTTCACTGGTGTATTTTTTACCATAACCCTTCCATATAAAGGTCTGTGGTAAAACAAAAAAAAACATTAGGAAGCAAATAAGCAACTACACTTTAGAAACAATTAAGCTCAAAATTGCTTATTATAAGCAGACGTGGCAACACGTAAACAGGAGCCACTCTCCTGCCTGGCGACGCCCACGGTGTCACCTCTGTGTCGCAAGCTCATTATATCCATCTTCTATTCCAACTCGTAGCGACTGGCGAGACTAAACTAGTAGTTCTACTCCATTCAGGCTATTGGGGGAACCAATACAAAGCTGTGCCCAAAACAATCTGTGGCCTAGACCGGATCACACGGGACAGTTTGGAACAAATTCCAAGCTTTCCTCCGAGGTGGAAAGTCTGGCGATGTTAATCTGGCCCCAGGTGTGGTAAACTACACTTCCAAAGTCGGCCACCACTTATCCCTGTCAGTTCTAGGAGCTTGAGACAAAGATGTAATGACCAGGATGTCGCTAGAGGTGTGGCCAAAACAAAGTCTTAACATGAATGTTACACAGTTTGACTTTAACAGTATTGTATTATTATAAGTGATATATAAGATGGCGGATGCTTTCACTTCAAAATGACTTTGGTCAATGATGATGGTCAGAAGCCCAGGTTCATACCTCACAGCTTAAATAAATGTATATGCCTTATTCATACATATATACATTATTGATGAGAAATACCATATAGCAATATTCTACCCTATTCATTCCAGACTGAAACTTTCTAATACACTTGGTGCGATAGTTCATTCAGCCCACCAGCCTGTGCATACATTTAATAAATCCAAACACAGGCCTCCTGGGCCCAGAAGCCCGGCTCACATGGCCAGGCCAGTGATGCACCATGTTGGCGGGGTGAACCTAGCTGCGCCTGGTGCCCACTCTTCTTGCCATAAACTGAAGCTCCATGGCTTAGCCATATGGCCATGAGAGAGTGGAGGTGATGAAAGATTCAGAGGGGTTGGATGCACTCATCTGCTATCGATTATACTGCAGATGTGCCCGTGTGAGAGTGGCACTTTGATTGACAGCTATAGAATGCGAGCGGGCCCTGACAAAAGAACAGCCTGGAATCTGGATCGACATATAATTGCATGTGGGCAAACATTGTCAACTACACAAACAAATTCATGCCTGTATATACATAGTTTCACTCCTTGGCAGAAAGTGTATGTAGAGTAAGACTATTATATTTAGATATTAATCATAATTTAATTGCATTACTATATGTATATATTACTCTATATTACATCTCCCTCATTTTCAATCAGCCTTACAGATCATCTGCCATTAGCGATTAAATGTAAGATGATGAACTTTGTTTCCATGGAGGGAGAGTTGGCTTCCAAAATACAATGCATCTGGTTTTCAGGAACAACTGACAAATGTATGTTAATGTGTTGGCAGGGCTTAAAAAGTGAAATGAGGCGGCCCGTCTTTTCAGATCAGTCATGTGTCACAAAGCCCAGAGCCTCGACTCTTTCCTCTCTTCTCCATGGAGCCAGGATGACCTCAATAATTAAGGGACAATTTTAAAATGCATTTCTAATTTTCTACCAGACTGAAAAGCCTTATTATGGAATGGCTGACAAAAAAAGAGCCCTCCCCCTGAATGGCGGTGACTCCTGGGCTTCCACTAAACTGGTCATGAATGCACAAACCATCTGTTTTTCTGGCCGTTTGTCAGTGCGAGCGTGGCAGAGGCAGCTGTCGAAGTGGCCCCTGTTTGAATGATGGAGCGCGCAACCTTTGTTTAGCTCGGTGGTGGCTTTGTGAGCCCTGGCTCAGCCCGCTCACGCCGCCCGGCGCTGGGACGAGGCGAGAGACGGTCTCTGTTGTTGGCCCACCAGTCGCCATGGACTTGCCAAAAAGATGGGGAGTAACAGTGAGCATACATAGTCTTGGAGAGAGCTTGTGGGACGGGAGAAGATGAAGAAAGAGATTGAATTGGGGTGGTGGGGGTGTGGGGGAGGGGGGGGGTACATGCGTGAGAAATGGTCAGAACAGCAAGTCTGTGCAAGAGAGAGAGAGAGATCAACAGAGATTAAAGGGAAGGTGTAAAGGTGGATGGACGGCCGGTGAGGCTATTGTGGTGGTGAATGAGGATCTGGGGCATTGTGTGACGGCCAATCTGTAGCGCAGTGGGTGAGGTTGTCATGAGCCAGAGCCAGCGGTAGCAGAGTGCCAGAGGGCCGGAGGAGAGAGAGAGGTGAGAGCAGCCAGCAGGGAGAGAATAGGTGGACGGAAAGATCGACATTTTTGGGGTTGTGGAGGGGGGGGGGTGATATGGAGGTGGTAAGTTGAACACGTGCAGGTAAATTTGACACTTTCAGAGCTAAATATACAATCATTATTTTGCAGTGTTCTGTGTTTTGCAGGGTGTCCAGATAATAGTCTTTTTTTGTGGCTTTCACCATTATTTTATATTTTTTATGAAGGGACGGACAGTAGGCTGACAGGAAATGGGGAGATGGGGGGAAGACATGCAGTAAAGGCCGTCGGGATCGGGAGTCGAACCCGCGGCACACTGCCAGACTGGGTTACCAGCCAAGGTGCCTGGACCGCTGAGCCACGGCTCAGGCCCAGATATAGTCCTTTTAATAAACTACTGGCATACTGTAGAGTAGACCACTGTGATGGAGTGAATGGACGGGGGGGGGGGGGGGGGGGGTGTGTGTGTGTGTGTGTGTGTGTGTGTGTTAGAGAAGGGGGCTACTGGTTTTCATGATGACCTAATTGCATAAATTTGTCCAGCTGATGCACTTGACCGGAAGAGAAAGGCCAATCTTTATCTTTTAAGGAACAGGATGAACCTGTCTAGGGGGTGTTGGGGGGTGGGGTTGAGTAAGACCATGTGTACATATTCACAGTGAAGAGGGGTCCCAAGGATAGATTAAAAAGCCTTTATTATCTAGACAGGGGTTTTCTCATATTAAAGGGACATTTCACTGCTGGAAGAGACTGCAGTCACTCAATGTTAATAGTATTTGTATACATAACAGTATAGCACAAATTGAAATTTGTGCGTTTTGACTGGATAGCTGAATTCCTACAATGCCCATAATGCTTCAGTGCACTTCCGCTCCTCGTGGAAAGGGGGGAGGCTGCATGGAGGTGTGACTTTGTAGTCCAGGAAGGAAGTGAGACCATGTTCATGACAGGTTTTTGGTCATGAACATGGCTTCATAACTAAAATATTTAAAAAAACATATTACACACATAAAAACCACAAGAAAGTGTTTCTTGTGTCTTAAACATCATTAAAATAAGTGCTGGTTGCAAAAGGGGGTGAAGTGGCCCTTTTAAAGCAAATAAAAAAGGCACCAAACGCTGACCGGTGTAGACACACCGTGTCTTCTCCAAGGCGTGGTACATATTCACACTCCAATCTTACAGACCAGCCATGGATGTACAGATTCTACACGTCACATCACAATAATGGCTTAATTTCTTTACAGGTCTGATTCATAACTTTGCATAGGAGCCTTTACTAGGTCTCTTTGCGAAAATAGCCGATCTGCGAGCTTACAATGGCAAATGTTCACGCTAGGTTGATGTAGTTTGATGGATGAATGAGTTACGTCATGTTATTTTTCAACATCACTGATGTGTGTATTGCTGATTTATACTGTAGATGCCACAATTTCCTTGAGGCTTAAAAAACGTAACATCTTTCATTAACTTTTGCGATTTATGGTAAGCACCTGACCCGGAGAGTCTATAGAAATGTGACGCTGGCTGTTTCTCATGCGTGGGCTTGAAATGTAGCACAGCTGAATGAGTGAGGAACCGATAGGCTCTGTCTCCTTTGTGGGACAATGCAGGGGCCTTTTCTCACATAATTTGCTGTTCCACGTCAGTGGGGTCAGAGGCTCTTTAGAGACTCTTGGCTTAGAAAGAATGGCTTTGATTGTAGTCAAATGTTTAATGAGGTGATGCACATTGTTCTCTCTCGGGTTTGTTATTAACTTAAAGAATGTGGCATGGGCATTGATGTCAGATTTAGGTACCCCTGGAAGTTTGTGTGTGTGTGTGTGTGTGTGTGTGTGTGTGTGTGTGTGTGTGTGTGTGTGTGTGTGTGTGTGTGTGTGTGTGTGTGTGTGTGTGTGTGTGTGTGTGTGTGTGTGTGTGTGTGTGTGTGTGTGTGTGTGTGTGTGTGTGTGTGTGTGTGTGTGTGTGTGTGTGTGTTGATAATGACCCTGGGTTTGAACAGTGGCATAAATTAAATTATGGTTAAAAATGTTTAATATTTAACCATAATCTTCTGTCAAAACACCCTGGAAATAAGTGTTCCTGTTATAGTGCACATTATTTTCTATTTATAGGTCTGCAAATGGACTTCTATTCATCTTTTTGCCAGGTGTCACCTTTGCAATGGTGAAGTGATGCAGGCGGTGTGCTGGTAAAGATTATGGCTGTGGTAAAGCAGGAAGCAGTTGTGTTCTCTCACTTTGCAGTCTGAACATGGCGTCTCTCTGTAGCCCGAGGGCTAGGCAGGCACCACAGTGCTAGCTCAACCCGTGCCCAACCCCTCCCCATGCATCTGTGTGTCACGAGTCACATCTCGTTAGGGATGACGGCTCTCTGATGCGGACAAATTGTCACTAAGGGGGGACCTAGAGACTGAGAGACACATGGCCCCATGCTACTGTGAGGGGAGAACATACAGAGAGAAATGTGGGCCCCCGAGACATGGCGGAGAGGAACGGCAAGGGCTAATTCTGAAGCCTGCTTCTGGCTCTGAGGTAGCAGAGTTACATCCAGATGCTCTGCGGTGTGAGGGAAAAGCTATCCGTCTGTCCACGTGTTCACAGAGGCTGTGGGGTTGGGCTTTTGTTTTTCAAAAGAGGAGGAAAGTCACCATATGAAAGTCCAACGAGACCACAGCGATAGGCCCTTTCTACCCTGTACAGAAAGCAACCTTGCCAAATGAATGAGACAAGTGACTGTAATTGATATTATGCCCCTTTTATTAAATGAGGCCATTCTGGCGAGCAGGGTATAGCACCAGTTCACCTTTACACCCCCTTCACCACATAGGCTCACTGCATTAGGTGCAGATTGTCATTCCATTTGTGCGGATGGGTAACTCCAATAGACTGTCGAGCACTCATTCATGATCTCACACTTTTGTCTGTTAACCTTAAAGGCCCACAATGGGCTCCACTGGCATAAACTGGCCCCTCTTTCAGCGGTTAACGGGCCGAGAGGAGCAGAGAGTCAACACCAGCCCTTTGAGAGGAGGCTGGAGAAGCATATGGAGGGCTAAATAAAATTCAGATCAAGCGACAATGATAGCCGAGGTCCGCTTTGTTGTCGGGATGGACCGGTGAAAGACAGGGGGAGGAGCGGAAAGTCCCGTCCCCATAATAAGATCATGAAGCGTGGGCAAATGAATGTATGCCTCAGTAATGTGCTCTGCTTTGGAGTCCGGGGGGAAAGTCGCGGCAGCAGAGAGGCATTGTCAGGGGAAAACTCTCCGGACACTGCCTTTTATCACCCTTCAACGGACGGCTTCAATGAAGCCTCGTCGTCTGCCCAGAGTTCTGCTTCCTAATCAATGACGCCGACAGTTGACAGATTCTCCAAGCTTGCGGCCTTTGTTGCAACCTGATGAAGTGAAAGGGCTTGGGTGGTAGGCCAATGAATAAAGATGTTTAAAGCCAATAAATAAATCCTCAAAAAGCTGCTTGCGTGCGTGCGTGCGCGTTTCTACATGTGACACCATTGCAGTGGGAGGGGGGGGGGGGGGGTCTCTCTTCCTTTTTTCCTCTCCCTTCTATTTTTTCACACTTGCAGAATCTGCTGCCTTTGAAGGACTTGTGAAGCCGAAGGCATCGCGTTGCTCAATCAAACAGATTAAGTCAGTCAGACAAGCAGCGATCTGTCCCATCCAATAAACTTTTGTCATGCTGGATCTCAGAGGGACTCGGATATGCGTAACACCAGGCTTGGACATGGCACTGTTTTCTCACACTGTGAGTAGGCCTGTAGGCTGGCTTTTCAAGTGTCATATTTTCCTAGGCACATATCTTTTTCGGGTTGGGGGTTACAGAAAACCCTGTTACGGTTCAGTTTATTTTTGCATGTTACACATTTAACAACAAATGATGTAGCACAACCTAGCATTTCCTATCCTGGTTAAAATTCTCTATTAGTTTACCCCCCGACTTTTTTTCAGAACATAGTGTACCCCCCCCCCCCTTAAGAGATATGAAACTTAATAAATCACATTAAAAAGCCAGTTAGGTCTCTTGATCCCCGGATCTCTGAAGGATAAGAACATGGCATTTCTTAAAAGTGTGGACGACCCGGTAATGAGGACATCTGTTTTCATATGGTCCTTGACACGTTGCACCAGAAATTTGATGTCATGCTGTCCAAACTGGTACATGGCTGGCAGACAGCATGGCATCTTCTGATTGGTTCTGACAGGCCACTGACAGCTCTGGAGGTGAGGAGGGCGCATGACAAAGGGCAAGCAGAGGATGAGTGAACTGCGTGCTATACAGTATGTCTGTCTGTCTGTCGATCCCTTCTACCCCCTTCTACCCTCAGCCCCAACGTAACCCCACACTCCACCCTCACCACCCACTCCAACCCCCACTCTTTCTCACCAGACTCGTGATCATACTAATCATACAGTGGCACTCACCATAATACTACTTCAGTAATTCATGCTATGGCAGGTCTGTGTCAAATTGGATGACATGATTACGTGTATGTTGACTTTTAATTCAGCAAAATTATCATCTGGGCCCAGAGGTAACACATTAAGTCTGAAGAGTCTATTGTTGTATATGTATGTTGTCTGCCTGCTATTTAACCATGTGGTTAAATGGGCCATGCACTTTGGATTATGGCTAATATTCTAAGGTTTAGCAGATCTCAGATTTAAAGCGGGCCACCTGCTATTATGAAAATATGGGGCTCTGTGGACAGATGAGCACTGTGGGAGCCAAGGAATACATTGACATTGAATGTTTAACAGATTCTTGGCAGTGAATTCACTTTATTGTTTTTGCCTCGCCCCGGCATATTAAAGAGTCCGACTCTATTAAAGAGAATCACTATTAATTACGCTCTAATATACAGTGCAAATTCACGACTATAGTAGTTTCCTTTAGTGCTGGGGTCATAAGTCAGATGGGACGGCTGTGTTCTCCTCATGTGGCCAGTCTCCAGTGTGACCTTGTATTAGTGCATATGCTCACAGCAGGGTCACTGGTTGAGGGCATGATCTGTCAGCCTTTGTTTATGAAAGACAGACAACACAGGCCTGTAAGATAACATATTTCATGCAATTAGTGGTCAGCTGCACCATGTTAAAACGTATCTGGGCAACTAGAGCAACAACATACATACAAATGTTGTCTCTTTGGATTATACATTTTGTTCATCTAAGAGATATGTTAATGAGATCAAATCAGTGATAGATTTTTTTTTCTCATATACCATTGCCACTTACTAACAATTTATATGTATGTTATGTATGTTAAATGTCACATTTTTGGGCAACAAGCTGTCAAGCTCTTTAAATAAAAATTGTGCCTTAGCACAATCTTTGTCAGCCTTGGAATAAAACATTATGTTACTACTACAGCAAGTGGAAGGAGCTGTAATAACAGCGAGTACTGTAGGGCGTTTTCTCCGTGGCCATGTTAATACTGTATAAACAAACACTCATGAATACCTTTTCATTTACTGTAGGGTCTTCTTATAGCACTGCCCATTGGCTAAACTTTCCTCTGCTGCCCATGTTCAGCTTTCCTACAATCGAGACATGAACAATCACATAAATGTCATATGACTTCATGAAGATATCAATGCCCTTTTGGAGAAGGACAATATCTTGGTAAAATAATATGTTACAGTGAGTGGGGGTGTCTGTGCTTGGAGTAAAGGACAGCTGTTTGTGTATACGAAGTAGACAACAAGGACAGCCTGCACCTGCTTCCTTTAAAGATGAATGTGGGTCGGGTCTGTATATATCAGGGATGGGCTTCGCTTGATGTTCATGTGATAGATATGGTTTTGATATGATAGAGATATAGCTCTGACAGAGACCCGTCAGTATGAGGTCTGCAGCCGTACTGACTGAGGACGGGCGCCCTCTGACAGTCAGTCTATAAAGCTTGGTAACCAGCGTTTTTCCCTGGGAGGTGTTTACTGTCACTGTGCATTGTGTGTGCCTAGCAGTGGTATTTCTCCAGGCCGTCAATCTCCACAGACACTAACCTGCCATGTTAGATTTGACCTCCACGGGGAGATGGCTGTCTCCAAGCTGAGGAGGCATCCTTCATTTGTTTTTTGCACAGCTTTGTAGGGATACCTGGGAGAGAAGATGCAGGCATGCATGCATACAAAGCTCCCTGTGCTCAACTCCAAAGCCTAGCGCAGACGAGACTAAACCGCTTTGAAGCCTAACTTATACTTCATCGTACCGGAAATAACAAATCTACCAGCTCACAATGTGTTGCAGACTCGCAGTTGCGATGAGCATTAAAAAAATAGCGGTCTGAATTACCCTAACACTAAAATGTGTTGAGTAATAAACAATATAGTTGATTATGGTACTCTGTGGTTCTGAAGTGCAATAAACTTTACACAAGATTCCACGTTATTTATGTTGGCACTTATTGTGAAATTAACCAGACTCTCACTAAAATTATATTGCTTTGAATAGGAAGGCATTTTGATTTAGGTTGTGCAATGATTACTCTTTGCCATGTTGCATGACATAATAATATGTGCATTCTGTGGGTGTCTCTTTTACCATAACAAATGGTTTGAGAAGTATATTGTTTGTTTGTACATGTTGGATTGTATAGTAGCACAGTATATGTACAGTATATCGTTGCCACTGTAGAGTAGATATGGGTTTTGGACCAGGCCACTGGCTGTGAGTTTGAGGCAGTATGTGTGTGGGAGGCCTCTGAAGTGGCTGTTAATTAATGGTGTTACATGATTACTCTCTGTCCAGCCAGCATAAGCTTCCCAAATGATTTAACTGTTCCTAGAGAATGTAATATGATACAGGATGGTATATTTTCCTATTTCATTGGAGTTCCATGAGGAGGATAAAGAGTTTGTCATTTTGTGTCTGACTATGATGTGAGCTGCATACATGGATTAGACAGGAAGCAAAATATAAAAAAAGAGAGATTTTCAATAAGGAAGTCTAGAAATGGCTCCATAATGCAGCCTTGTGTAACCCAGTTTCATTGCTGAGCAATAGGATTGGAGGATTAAATGGCTGTTTCCAATATAGAATGGAGTGTCATTGCATAGGTACTGAGGATTCCTTTTCCTTATAGGAACAATGGGAATACGACAGATTGTCTCATGTTCATATTTATAATGTCTAGTCTAGCGTGGTGGAAAGGCAGACATTCAGAACTGCTGGCTATGAGTACTGAGTCAACAAGAGACAGTGAGTCAAATATTACACTGTGTCACATAGACTCCAGATGCTAGCTTTGGGCTATCCTATTCTGACTGCAAGCACAATGGAAGAGTTACCAACCAATGACTCATATGGTATATATTTGAAGTGTTTCCAGTAAAGTTCCTAGGTATTGCCCTCCATTAGAATTATTGTGTTCATGACCATGAACATGATTGCAGTACAGAAACTGTTTTGAGGACTCATAACGAGGAATTGTCTTGATTATCTTTCATTTATTTATTCACATTCAATAACATTTCTTTTCTTGAGTGGGAGGGGGATATCTGTGTGGGCCGGGTTCTGACTAAACAGCGCGGATACTTTCTGCGGTCCTATCAGAGGAAGAGTCAGCCAAATGATGACATTGTTGGAGATTGGCCGTCACACATAAATTTACTGCTTACGCCATCCTTATCGTAAATTGACTGGTGCTCTGAGAATGAGGCGGTAATACAGTGCCCGGTTACTGCCTGTGTTCTGTTTAGCCCTTGATAGAAACGTGGCGCTGCTTCTTGGCGTATTTCTGGCTATGAAAATTATAATATGGAACAAAGATTAGAATGAAATTATCGTGGCCGCAAGGCATTTACCCGCCCGTGCCGAGGCCCACTAGACGGTGTGAGGGGAGGGAGGGGGTGAGGGGGACCCGGTCCCCAAGAATAATGATAATACATTAGGCTGTGAGCGTGCTGGTATTATTGCTGTACATTATGTATGTTCCATTTATACTACCTCACACAGACCAACCGCTGCTGACGGATAGGTCATTACTCCCCGCACCGATGAACACTTATCAGGCCCCACTGCTGTTTATGGCCAAAATGAAGAGCACTTGTCAGTCAAGGTCAACGCTTTGTGTGTCCTCTTTAATAGTTCCTTCTTCACAGTTGTTGAACTTTGCATGCCAGAATACACCCCCCCACCCCCCTTCTCTCTCTCCCTGAGAGGGTAGGGAGATGTGGTTGGCTTGCTTTTAAGCCTAAACTATACTTTCTCGCACATCATTAGTTGCTCGCCGGAAATAACAGATCTTTTTCAGAACGTTTTTTTTTTTTGCTTGAAAATCAGCTGCTTTAGACGAGCCACACCGTCGTGCAGCAAAGCATAAATTGGGCTTCAGGGAGATTTGGCTGTTCATGTTGTGCAAGGGACACCCCTGTTGCTGCAGTTAATGGCCACAATGCATGGCCAGTACACGTTCCAGTACACGTTCCCACGGATCACAATGCTATAAAGTGGATCGAGGTTTCAGTGGTCTGAGACGTGTCAAATTATATTTCCTGTGTGAGTAATAGCCATGACACTGTAAGTGTGTGTGTGTGTGTGTGTGTGTGTGTGTAAGAGAGAGCATCCAGGTCCTTGTCAATGCATACTTATTGTTTTAATAAACAAGCTTTTTGTGCGCGTGCGTGCGCACAAATTGTGTGTGTGTGTGAGTCTGTGCATGTGCACATATGTGTATTTGTGCGTGTGTATGATGAATTCAGCTGACAAGATCTTAAGAGCCTGTTCCTAACTGGAGGGCCAATGCTAATGCATGGCTGGATGCGTTACAACCAACCAGTGCTGAAAACAGAAATGGCCCACAGTGCAGGGTGGGCTTTGGCCCGGAGACAAAAACACATTTTAGTTGCCTTGAATTCCTTAGCCTTAAGGCTGTAATATTTCTGTCAGATTGTCTTGTAGCACTGTAGCCTATGTGGGGGTGACAGAGTCACTAGTTAATACTGACTGTTTAAAGAACTTGCCCCATGGTACCTGTCCACGCAATTTAGTTTCATGTGGTGATGTGATTAGAAATTGTTTGTTGTGGTCATCTTAATCAGTGGAGTATGTTTATTCAGTAAACATTGCATGGCGGCTGCAACAAACTTCTCATATACAGTACAGTGTTTAAGGATATGGCTTTGTTGAAAGCTATTTATTTTTATACATATTTTATATATATATTATATATATTTTTATTTATTTATTTATTGTCATAGCTAATCAGCATCTCTCTCTGGATGGATGTGAGTTTTGTTTGGGAAATGTCTTAACACCGTAACTGATACGGTCTCTCTGTGACAATTCCTCAGAAGACAAGAGATGAAATCAGGAGTGTTACCAAGGTGTTGCACCATGCGTTGAACTTCACAGCAGCAACAGATGAAGGCAGTTGCTTCTGATCGTCAAGGCGGTTTCATTTGTAACATTCACCACATGGTCACACACCAGGAAACTAGAGCATGCAAACTGGGAAACTTTTACCTTTTTTTCTCTTGTCAATCTTCAAGTTCCACCACTTTAGTTCATTCACCTTTTCCCTTCATAATCCCAACCTGTTTCCCCGCGAAAATGTCCCCTACGCTCAGACAAACGCTTAGCTGTAAAAATGAACAGTTCCCATTCCGTTCCACTGATGCAATGCTGACAGGAGTCACTTTGATTATTTCCTTCGCTAGTATGAATTTTCGATTCTGTTTTTTTCTTTCTTCCTGAGGCTTCATCTTTGCAGACTTTGGGAGCCCAGCTGTCATTTTGTGACACCCCACGACACAGTTGACACACAGCAGTTATGACAGGTCAGCTGGACAGCAGGCCAGTAATATTATCTTTAAATTCACCCAGCAAAGGCCAGCATATATATATACACACATTTCCATATTTATGATACTGACACTGCGACATTGTCTACACAAACTCTACTCATCAGGTTGTTCCTTTGCTCTCGGTAGCTCTATTGTCCAGGGTTAATTTGGAACAAGTTCAAGAATTCATGAGACCACTCAGACCAGTAAACCATTCCAATGGCTTGTATTAACTGAGCGCTGAAGAACTCGTCTTGGACAGGGTTGGAGAGATGAACAGTACTAAAACACACAATCGTAAAGAATTCACAGCTCTTGCTAACTGCCACATGCCTGAGTAATGGCAGCCGCCCACCCAGATATACTAAACTTGGCTTGAGTGCATCTTCTGTAAAACTCAGATTCAGTTTTTTGTATAGCTGTTGCTGCCCTCTCCATACAGTGGACGGGGAGATGGGGTCTTGTAGTGTACTGTGGGAGCCACAGGGTGTGTGCATGTTCACTGTGTTTTCTTGGTCATAGCCTGTGGCGAGATACTCGCAGTCCACGCTTCACACAGTCTGCCTGCTACAGCTGAACTGACCCATGCCTATAGGCCTCAAGACAGGCTGGACAGATTTAGATCCTCATGCCACTGTTTTCTGGCTGTGTTCTGCACCATTTGTTGTTCTTCTCCTTTATACCTCATGCTTTTAACCACTTTCAACTTGGTGTCCCTATTTTGGGCATTTCATTGTAGGTGAAAATATTTAACTTTTCATACTAATAGATTTATTTTCTCATAATTTTGCAAAAATAGCACAAATAAAATATCTAAAGCTCACAATGGTGTCACATTTATGTGAGCTTGTAGAATAGTTTTTCGCAGTCACATCACTTCTGGGTTGACAAGTGATATGATATTCTGATATCCTGAATCTGATCGATTCAGGATATTAAGTACAATCTATTTATTATATATTTGTCATAGCATTTATTTACATTTATTCATTTTAGCTATATATATCACTATATCATGTCAGATTTGTCATTCTGTCTTTAACAAGACAATTAACTGCATGTCTTTAGCACACCAAAACAACATACAGTAAATGTTTGATGTGCTAGCATCATGGCTGTGATGGCTGTCACATAGATATGTTGGTGGAATGGCGGATTGGTTGTCATTCCCTGCGTTCATAACATGAGAGTTGGACCGCTGCGCAACACAGGTCGCATCTCACAAGACCTGTCTCGTCAATACACTGCAAACATTCATGCACGTGCACGAGAGCACACACACACACACTCGCGCGCGCACACCCAGACGTGCACAGCAACATGTTGACACACTCATCTATCACAAGGGAAACCGCCACAGGCTGTGGCCTTGGCACAAAGACATTCTCTGAGCTGAGTGAAGATGCTGGGAGCCAAGATGCACTGAGTCAAAATGTTCAGAATTTCAGACGCCAGAATAGACAAGCAGGAGTGTTGATTTGAGGGGAAAGGATGTTGAAGCAACTGCAAGACAATATATGTATGTTACCTAGATAGGTTGCTTGTTTGTGACAACCTCTATTAACTCAATGGGGACTGGGGAGTGACATTTTGACTAGGGAGAGTGATAAGTGAAATACGTTTCAGATGGGGGGGGGGGGGGCAAGGGTGGGGGCGAATTATAATTATTTCTGATTACAGTCCCACACACATTCTACTGAAAATACTTGCCAAATACTGTTGCCTGCCTGCAAAATGTCAGCTTGAGTGAAGCTATTTTGGGAGAGCTACGTGTTGCTAATGAGACATTATGTGTGCTGGGTGTGGTCAAGGCAGATTGTTTACTTCTAAGGAGCTGTAAGTAGACATTATTATCATTATTTTGCATCTGCATTCACTCAAGAAACAGCTGTTGAGTTTTGAGCAGGATGTAAAGTGGCAGGGCCTGGAGTTGTTCTTGTTCACTGGGCTCACTTGGTTTTGACATGATGGCTTCTGGCACAGTTTTGTGCTGAACTCAACATCTGTGACAACCATCGGCACCACTGACCAGTCCCCCCATCTCTCTCTTTCTGTGTGTGTGTGTGTGTGTGTGTGTGTGTGTGTGTGCCTGTGTGCGTGTGTGTGTGTGTGCCTGTGTGTGTGTGTGCGTGCGTGTCTCTCTCTCTCTCACCACCTTTCATTATTTTTCTCCCTCTCTTGCTTTTTCTGACCCTTTTTTCTTTTCTCATTCTGCTACTTCGCCACAGTGCCTCCCTGCTTCCTCAGCATTGCCTAGTATTTTATTTGGGCCAAAGACCAACACAGGGGGAACAAAAGGGAGTAAAATAGAAGCCTTTGATGCCACCACTAGATCAATTTCTGCTGCCAGTACCCATCTCCATCAATGCCACATCAGCTGGTCCCAAGGTCATGGGGTCATCCTAACATCTGGCCCCTCCACCATGTTCTCTAAGGTCAGTGGGCAGCATCTGTTTATAAACCATGTCACCTTCAACCCCTCCGACAACGAAGAGAAACACAAAACAAGAATGCTTTCATTACTCCAGAGTCTTTACAAGCTGTAGGTTCAAAATAATTAACACACACTGTAAATGGTATCACCAAAAGAGACTGTTACTAAACTTGTTTCGCAGATGGTCAGGTTAGAAAGCACAATAGCTATAAGGCAAAGTGCACCGTTAAAGATATCTTGATCAAATATTATTATACGCTATCTTCTAATGTAGCATGCATTTCTTGCAATAAAAGGTCAGTCTCTTGACCATAGTAATCGCTGTAGGTATACTGTTGGCTGATCTGAGCACAAAGAAAACATGGATTTAGCCTGGTTTATATGTCAGCGCCAGGTGATTCGGTGGCGGGCACCTGTCCCTTTGTGTCTTATCCTGGTGAAGTTTGAGCAGCAGCCGGCGTTGTGATGTCAGGGGCTCTTAGGGGTCAGGACAGAAATTATTGAACAGAACGTGGCTGACAGGGGGGAGCTGGCAGTGGGAGCAAACAGATGTTGCAATCATAAAGAAATACACAACCTCTGAATTAAATATGAAGAGGTGTGGGCTGAAAGTATGCAGGATGGGGCTGAGCAGTTCTTCTCCTCTCTCAGCGAATCACTGCAACTCGCTGCGGTTCCTCTGTAACCACCGATTGGTCAGTTCTTGCACAGTTGAGAGCCAGGTGAATTATGTCAAGTTATGCTGGTTTCTTGAAAAGGCCTGAAGAGACCTGACCCCAAGGCTTAAAAAAAAAGAAACTTTCTTCAAGAAGACAGCTGTTCCTAACATATTGCAGGTGCATTATTCAAGACGTGCAAGGTCTCTGGACACTGCATGTTATGTCAAAGTGTTTTAAAGCATTTATGCCACGTCGAGTCGGCATTGAAATCTGTAAGAAAGAGAGGAACCTGACAGAATGTCTCCAGAACAAGGCTTTTTGACTGTAAGTGTTTTGTTTTCCTAGTGATTATTGTTGTTTTCCAAGTGTTTCTCACTTGCCTGGAATCACTAGGCTCTGTGAATATTTTACACAATCATGATGGCATGTTCTGACAGGATAAGGATTCGCCAGTTTAACGCCATGCCATTCGATTTGACGTGTTGTACATTTAGTTTGAGTCTGCTTCTTTTGAGGGAAGAATTATAATGTGGTATTATTTATGACTACACTAAAAAATAATGAAATGTTTCAAAATCCCTCTGCTCTACAACTGAGAAAAAATAGGGCTTGCACACAGCCTTGCATAGCACTCCAACTTAAATGGCCACTTCCACTCTGCCCTCCCTGGCGTAGCTCTTTAAACCATCAGTGCATGTCCCTGTGTGTACAGTAGATAAAATCTATAGAGTCACCCAGCGTGTGGCCTCATGCCAGTGAGGTTTTCAGGCCTAGATCTATTAGATTGACGCAGAGTCAACAGTGTTAAAGAGTCAAGGCCAGTGGGGTGATGTAAGTATTGATACACTGCCTGAAATCACGCTGTCACTGCCAGAGACACCAAAAGCCTTTGGAACAAAACAATAGGAGAATATTCCTGGCGGAGGGCTGAGGGATGCCATTAAAAAGGCAAATGTGATTAATTTTTAGTGAGAACGCCCTCGTCTCGGAGATTGTCAACGAGGTCGGGCTAAAGGGATGTGACACAGAAATTACTCTCCCTCCTGGCCCCTAATGTGACTCGTCACTCTGAGGAAATATCTGGGAGATGGGGAGACTGACAAAAATGCTCTTGTCTAATATACTAACTATTTGTCTGGGGCTCCTCATGCAACACAGGTCCAGTTCAGTGGCACTAAGCAATCTACTGCTTAAGACCACAGATCAGCTTTAATTTAAGACAAACAAATGAAAGTTTCGCTATAAATTAGTTGTGCTTGAAAAAAAGAAACAAAGATTTATTAATAATTGATCATATTCTGTCCATTACCATTATTTTATTAGAATTATTTCTTTCTCACTGCCAGTTTAGGAGTAGATGTTCTCAGTCAGCTGTCCTCAAACCTGCATTATATGGACCGATTGGACCTCCTATGGAGTGACATTATCCAGGAGAGACAGCCACACTTTAACCTGCTCAAACACAGAAGGGCCACAACAGTTCGACCACTGTCTCTGTGTCCTATTTCTGTAGCACTGCTAAAGATAGCTATTAGGTCAGAATAAAGGATATCCTCATAGAAAAAGTTTTAAAGAAAGTGAAAGATTGGTACAGAGACGGTGCACTAGAAAGTTGGACCAGTCAAACATTACAATAACTGACCTCTCCCTCCCAGCTGTGCGCTCTGTAAGGCTAACAGGCTTGCAAATACTGAGTCAATTATAACGACTATATATTGTAAACCACCAGAGATCAAGATGTTTATAATCCCCTCTGTTTTGTAATCTCGGATTAGACCTCGGGTTCATTTCTTCTCTTCTGGAAATAACTGCCCCCACCGTCTGCAAGCAGTCCAGGCGCCACCATTCTCCTATACCACAACACTTTAGTATAGGCTTTGAGCACATTCTTGGTCCCCATTACCCCAACCACCTTGAGATAAATGGACCTCTCTCCGCTCTGCCATAAGGTTTTATATCAAGCGACATGTGTTGACTATCTGACTGCAGGTTATATTGTTTCTGCGGAAATAAAACAATCACTTCTAGTGCTGTGGGATCTTTCCCCGAGTTCTCCTTCCACTGTCAGTGAGCGTGCCTGTGCTGTGTAGTGTGTATCGGGTGGCCAGCATATATAGTGTGTTTATGGGCTTAAGGGAAGAGGACAGTGGCGGGTGACAGGTTAACTCTGCTGTGTAAATTCCTGGGCCGTGTATGATGTAGCCTGTGATCGTGCGATCGTTGATTAGATCTGAGCCAGTAAATATCCTGTGATTAATCAAAAGGGCTTGTTCTGCGTGTAGCGTCCCTGTGTCACCTTCACAGCTGGGAAGCAGGGCCAGCCTTGTTTACCGCCCTCCACCACCATCTCCACTCACTGTCCCCATCCTTATTTCATCCTAGCAATGTTGCAGGGCCAAATACAAGCTGCTATAAACCCCACCATCGTGGACGTGCCTGGTGCTGTGAACCAGGACTAAGCTGGAAATTGCTGTTGAAGCAGATGTATTTTTGTATATGTTATATAAGCATGTTTTATCCTCTGCAAAATCCTGAGTGTCAGTTTAACTAAAACCCTCAGGGTGCTGTAGTTAATGTATAAAGGTTGTGTCCCCACCTCAACCCCTTCCCCTGTTTAGAAGGAGTGGTTGCAGCACTGCCTGTGTTTCTGTTGAGATGTTTGGTGAAGTTTGCTCGCTGTTTGTGGCTTAAAAGAATTATAATAATAATAGTTTACTTACAAAATAATTACTGTAGTATTCCGAAAGGAAATACATAGCCCCTGGAACAGCTTTGTTACAGGCTCATTACATCCATGAAACATGTTAAAATGAAGGGCCAACATGATAATGGGTAATTATAGTAATTAATAGACTGAACTAATTACTGTAGCCAGTAGAGATTCATTTAATCCCGCAGAGTAAGTGGTGTGTGTTTGAACTGCGCTTGTCCAACTGAAACTGAATCATGTCTAATTAACCGTCCTGCTCTGCTATACAGCACCATGCAGCATTGTCTTGAGGTGTCATCTCACATACTTCTTTCCCTGCTCAAAGCTCCATGCACTTGGAAAATTAATAAATTATAATAAACCTCCAAGTCTTAAGAATCTGCCCATTCGGTTAGATACTTTTATTTACTAAAGTAAAACTTCAAGTACTATTCAAAGTATACGCGTTGTTTTAAGTATAGTACTGTAAGTGTTATTGTTTTGTTAAAATAAGTGTTAAATAGCTCTGTGATAGTAATCATTGCTAGTGTGTGGTCAGTAACGAGGGTCTCTCTCTCTCTCTCTCTCTCTCTCCAGCAGTAAATAGAAAATGCATTTTCAGTTCGGGATACCAATTTTATCCAATTAGGATAAAGAACTCATACAGGATACAGGATAAACAGGTGAAATTGCAAGTGTTGACGCAAAGAAAATGAGCAGACACAATTGGAACTGGAACACACAAATTGAAGCTGATAAATTGGTCAACTCACCTGAACATGTATTTTCTGTTTAGTGTAGAGATGGGGAGACCCCTATTATTGAACAAACTCTATTATAGCAATGATTACCATCTGAATATATTTTTTATATCTTTATATTTTTCACTAAAATCTTTTGTTTTAACCAAAAATACAACTTACAGTACACTATCTTTTAATTTAATTAAAATGGTCATCATGCCAGTAAAATTGTTTTGCTTTTGCTTTTCTTTCCACCAAGAAAGGATTTTAGGATTCATGAAAAGTGTGCCAGTGTGTGGGGCTATTACCTGTCCTAGTCTGTACATCACTTCAGCCCCATTGTTCCACAGTCACTCATTTGGTCCCAAACCAGTTCATTTGGAAAATGCATTCGGATGCCCATGCTTGTCAACAATGCCACCGGAATGTGATCTCACTGATTGCCGCACGCTCGTTTTCATGACGAGCCCATGATTGTCATTTGAAGTCGGTGCATGGGACATGCATGTCATCTTAATAAAGACATTAAATGGCACACAGCCCCTCCACTGTAGAGCAAAGTCCGGACCTGTCTGGGAATATAGATCTCTAATTGCTTTTGTGTGGTGGTGCAGCAGAATCGTGCCTCCCAGACGTCGCCTCTGCCAAACCCTAGTGCACGTCACTGTCAATAGGCTTGAGAAATCTCTCTAACAAGCTTACGATTACATAAATCTATAGTTGGACTGAATAATGTACCAGCGAATCTCAGCAAGTTACAAGGAGGACTTTTGGTGTTTGTTTTTCCGGTGCTGGATTACATTTTAAAAAGGAGGAGATGGATAGAGACAGAGGTTTGGGAGTATGTCCAAATAGCCTAGGTTTGCTAATTTTGTCGTAGTCAATTTCAGGGCTTGGCCGTGAGAAAGGGGAGGGATGGAATGAAGTTCCTGAGTGGTTTGCGGAGGGGCGTGAGTGGCTTTGACAGGCCCAGTGAAATATGCTCCGCTATACCTTTTTCATTACAGGGAGCAGGGACCAAAAATGCAAATCTCTTGAGAGGTCATTTGGAATATGACATCTCAAACAACTGGCTTCAAGCACCAGACAAAATGTTCCATTATTGCTACATCAACGTTTTTCATATTCTAATTTCTTGGCGCTTCTACTGCAAGGTTTTTTTTAAACATACATTTTTCAATCAGGAGTTGTTTTGCCCGGAGCGTTGCTCTAAATGTCGTTGCTCCGATGGCCTCAGCGTCGTCAGTGTTTTGATGTGTCAGAACTCCTTGGCCATCAAAGCGGTAACCACATTCTGAAGCAAGTGCAGTAAGGGACTGACGGGTAGTCTGAATCCCTCTCATGGCCATCTCCGTGTGATGAATTGGCTTAATGGCAAGTAGACCAAAGAGACACACTGGAGGTGGGGGGTGGTGGCATTAAATGACATGGTTTTATAGCCTATCAGTGTAGTTATTCCCACACTGTAATTTCACTGCCTTTTTTTCTGCTCCATAAAGCGGGCGAGATGTTGTGCCTTAAGCTCGGTTAAACAAACAACTCTCCGGTATACCTGCTACTTGATGACACCATGTGTCACTACCGGATCGGCTGAGGTGACACAGCTCGCCTAAAGCTCTGTCCGTGAGAATTCACAGCCCAGTCCAGGAGCCACATGTACTGTACTGTACAGCGCACCTTTTTTTAATGCTGCCAGGTTTGTTCTCAGTTTTGTTGTATTTGCTCTCTCTGTTAGCCTGTGAAGACGCTACGGATTTGAATTTCATGAGTGGGGTGACCACTTGAAGTAGGCAGATAAGATAATGACACTCGTAAAACAGAACACCTAAAAGATCACGTCTGTGTTTGGACCAATGCATGACACTCGACAGAAGTTGTAAATGACAAGACAAGTGTGATCCATTAAGGTGCCTTTCTCCTTGAGTATTTACCAGTCTGTTTTCAACATAACTCATTATTTGTGATAAATTAACTCCCTGATTATGGTGATAAACTCATTTGTAAATGAATGGGAGGCACCTGTCAGCCAAACTCATTCTGCTGTTAATGACCATCCACTGAATACATAATGAGCTCTCTGATTTTGGGTGACTCCTTAAGTGTCTGGTTTGTATTACCTATTTTTAGCGTATTCATTCTTGGCTTATTAAAAGTCATCTTCCTTGCCATGCCACCCTCTGGATTCAGTGGGTTCTTTAAACAGGTGAAAATTCTGTGTTGTGTTTTGTCCGTATGTATATGAGAGTTGTGATCCATTCTGTTACAGTAGTGAGAGGTATTTTGAAAACTCCCTACCACTTCACATGCACTGTATTATTAAAGAACACATTGTAATGTTTGGCCTCAGCAACGTATCACAGTCAGTGATGCCTATGAGGCCTGTTTCACGTTGCCCTCAGGACCGAGGGAACAGAGGAATAGAGAGAGGCAGGAAGGAATAACTAGTTAACCGTTAAAAGATACTGCCCACCGTTACTCTGCAAAGGTCTTATCGTAACACAAGACAAGGGGGTATGTGACCTTCAGCCATTAAACAGTCCTGTTAATTGACTAATAATAAAATGTTTTTATTGTGCAAAAAAAAGGCTCTTTAGTGTAATTGAATTTTGGTCTCCTTTTTTTATTTCTCTCCTTTCGCTGAGGTTGTAAAACATGGCTGTTAATGGTAATAATCAGAAAGAGGAAAGGCTGGATTCCACTGTCGTACCTCACACACCATTTTCTTTCCACGCTCTCCTCCCTGCAAACTTTACATTTAAACCACTCATTACACTTCAGATTACAGGGCTGGAGCCTATTGGTCCTCATTAGCGCCCACTGATCCTTGGCTGGGCCCGTGTCCTAACATCTTTTAATTAGCACTCTGGAAATCTAATCAATGTAATAACTCGGATTAATCTCCTCCTTTGCTCTTATTTTTTTCTCCTCTCCTTTATTCCAGCATGTTCTTGGCTCGAAGGTTGCTACAGCGGGGGATCTGCTCTGCGCCTGCCGGGTAGGTGACACAAGCTGTGAACAGACCTTGAAATCTTCCACGGTAAGCGTTTGTCTACCAAGATACAATCTGAACCTCACTGATCACGAGCGGTCCAAGCAGAGAGATCTGGTTGGGAAAATTGCCGAATTCAAAGCATGTATAAGAAAAGATGCACAGGTGTACCCCTTCCGGTATCTATACTGACACAGATCTACCCAAATTGTTGGAAATAAATATCTATGTTGTGAATGAAAGTGAAAGTCAAACCTGTCTTGGGCACAGGACGGCCATTTTGTGTCTTGCCTGATGCACGGTTTCATTGGGTGTCACTTTGGCTACATATCAGAGTCAATGGTGGTGGTGAGCCACACAGCAGGTCTCATTACAACACATCCAGCGAAACTGCTTTGAGGCAGCAGTGAAGCCAAGACCCACATTATAAGCGTGCTTATACTAAATACGCACGCGTGTTTATTACATCACATCAAGGCATCACAGTGACACTAAATAAACTAGACGACAGCTTCAGCAATTGCTTGCAAACCCAGCTTATACTTTTGAAATGCCACTGAAGTGCATTATTTGTTTGCTGTATAACGACCAATGACCATAGCACCCGTGTCTGAAAGTAGGGAGCTTCCACGTTTGTGTCTGTAATGTGGGTGTACATTAGAGCTGTGTTCCCATGCCAGGTATCCAGGGCAGACATTTTGGCGTAGCAGTGGTGGTACAGACAAAGGCACCAGGGCGTGATGGGACACACCTGCCATACCCCGGCAGCACTGGCACACCCCTCGCTGTGGAATGATAAATGATTATACAAACACACACACATGCATAGGGATATGACACAGACATGCACCCACAGTCAAACATTCCACATCCCCTCCCCTTCCAGGTCAGGGTAACTACAGGCTATGACATTGCATCATGTGTACAGACGCAAAAACATGCTAAGATAGACAGGCGTCCTTGCTGTTGAGCTTAAATATTCAGAGCCAAACATAGGAGAAAGGGGGGAATAAGGTTGTGTTTATTAGCTGCTCCCTTGGTGTTCTCTAAATTGCCTTGTTTGCTCGGCACAAGCACACAAACAGATGCTGTCCTCTCTTCACTGGGTAATTCTCAGGGTCTCTCAGGGAATGGCCTATCATGCCACATGTACTCACGCTCAGATAACATTCATATGTGTACATATGCATGCAGACACATAGATTAAAATGTGATTACATCTTCATACATCCAGCACATAGACTTTTTTTGTGTGCGCTCATTTTATAAAAAAACATTGTGGGAAAATGTAAACATTACTACATTCATGACAAAGACCTGCCCTCTCTCTACAAGTGAAACTGTAGCAAGCCCTGTGGTCCGCCAGCCCCTCTCAGCGACACAATTTCACTCTTATTAAGAAAATCTGCATTTAGGCAGGAGCAATGCTATCAGTCGAAATTAATCTGCTTTGACTGAACCCTAATGTGACCGCAGTCATCGAGTAATTATTGTCTGGATGGCTGTGCACCAGCCTTATAACTACTATCCCCTCAACACCAACTCCCCCTCTGAGCTCCTCCCAGACGGGGCTGGTATTGGTGTGTGTGAACCTTCTCCGAATGGACTGGTTATACAGTGAGGAAGGCACACATGTCATTTAGCACATGATCAGTGAGTCCTGATTAGCCTGTCCCTGTATTATTGTGATTAACGTCCGCCCAGTGGATGGCTGTCCTGTTGTCATCAGAGATGCCATCTGAGATCGAGAAGCTCTGGGAAGGGGGCCAGTGGAAGAAGGTGGTAGTATGGCACCCACAAAAATGTGCCCAGCCTGCCGATTTCTGCTTCTCAGATACACATACTCGTGTTCGCCTGCGCGTGCGCAAACACACGCACGTGTTCTGTTTTGCTTCTAAACTATCAGTCTAACCTCTATACCCTGTCCCCACGTCTAATGTAAGGATAGTACAGTTTCTTCCTGCACCACCATATTTTGTCTGTGTCCAGTTGAATTAGGTAACTCACTAGCTCTGTCTTTGTACGTAATAGCCTAGAGTACAGCACTTCTGTTGGGCTATGCACCCCATGCCTCTATATACTGAAACCTCATTCTTATACTCACTCCACTGTTTCCCTTGTTCATTTCATTCACCACTCAACCAAACAAAGACCAAAGACAAAGTTTGACCGCAGCTGATTATAGTAACAAAGGCGGCCCCGTAGATTACGAGCGTCCGCACTGTACGTCAAATTAGATCACAGCAAGGGGTGAATGTGGCGTGCTGACCCCCGTCTCCTCTCCTCAGACAAATGGCCACTTTCACAGAGAGAGCCTGAGAAAACCGGGCCTGCAGAGTGCAGAACACACTGACTAACTCGGCGCCGTGGCACGGATCAGTGCCACGCCGTGATTAGAAGAACAAAGATGGAGACGAACGGGAGTACTGATGGGTCCAGTGTAAACACATGGGGAGTTGCAGTGTGTCACAGAGAGAAACAAAGACCCAGTCAGAACTTTTAGTGTAGAAATAAAAGCTTGATATAAAATGAAACCATATAATACACATTTGTGGTGGTATACCGTCTGCTTCACAGAAAGAGTATAGAGATGCAAAGAAGATTCATAATTTGTTTTCTTTCCTAAATATATTTTAGGAGAGTATCTGTGTCGCATTAAGCATAATACACAGCTTCAGTTTGCTCATGCTTTGTCAAATGAAATTTTCATACTTATTGTGTGTGTGTGTGTGTGTGTGTGTGTGTGTGTGTGTGTGTGTGTGTGTGTGTGTGTGTGTGTGTGTGTGTGTGTGTGTGTGTGTGTGTGTGTGTGTGTGTGTGTGTGTGTGTGTGTGTGTGTGTGTGTGTGTGTGTGTGTGTGTGTGTGTGTGTGTGTGTCATCTCACTGTAATTACTCGCCTAAACTCAGACCCCCGTCTCATGGCTCTGACGCGTCCGCCGGTGGAAAAGAGTCAGTTTTGATTACAAAGTAAACGCTACAGCGTCAGACAGGGGGGGCTACATGCTGATATGCATTCTATCAGGATGATTTATGCAAATTATGCACATTATTCCCGCAGGAATCTCTCTTCTGAAACTGCCAGGATAAATTGCCGGAAATTAGCCATAAAATTCACTGTGCAGGGAGTGTGAGGTGAAGGCCGCTGAGGAGCCAAGGACATTGGGGCTGCCGTGGTCACGCTTGGCCTGGTCTACCTCCCCCATGCTTGGCATTCATGGCTGTTAAAGACCTCTGCTCAGACAGATACACTGAAACCTCAAGTAGTGCTCATCACATCAGCTGGATCAGCCAAGCAAGCGTTACGCTAGCGCTCGTGGCTTAAGTGACATGCTTTGTGTGTACGTACGAGGACAGGTTTTCTGAAGAAGGAAGGGGAGGGTTTTCTTTATCGTATGTATCATTGTCAAATTACATTCGTTAAAATTCTTGTCGAGAAGCCGGTGGGTTTTCATTCAATAAATGGCCTTAAAAAAAAAGAATCATTCCAGGAATTGTTTTGGACGGAAATTGATTTTAATCTGCATTTTGTTTACTTGCAGAGCTGACCTTTTGTCTTGTCCATGGTTCACGCTAATCTTCAGATAAAATTATAATCCGAAACCTGCCTGACAATCTGATAATGGATAGATTGACGTTCGAGCGTCAACGTGTAAACAAGGTGCCAAGTAAACGGGCAAAACATTTCCTCTCTTCGAAAACATAACCCCTCAGTTTGTCCTCTATTATTGGTCTGGGATTTCACAGGTCACATGGTGTGTGTGTGTGTGTGTGTGTGTGTGGTGTGATGATCATTGAGTGATTCACGCTGTAATTGTGTCATCCGCATGTCTTTATTTCAATGTGGAAGCCTGAGTTAATGGGTATCAGAGGCTGGAGATGAATTCCACCTTGCCTTCGTTTTAATGGACCCCGGGCAGGTCCACACCTGCATGTTGATCAGGCTAGATGATCTTTTACGCACACACGCGCACACACACACACGCACACACACACACACACACACACACACACACACACACACACACACACACACACACGAGAGCCATAGGCAGAGTACTTCCTGAGTTTTTTTAGTTCATTGATGAGAGTTTAAAAATAAAATAACTGCTAACAAATTTTAAGATTATTTAAAAAATAGCTGCTCTACAAGCTGAGGTATATGTAGATCAGTAAAGTTAGAAATAAATCATCTAGATTTATTTTCGTGGTTAAGGGTTAGCATTAAGTATTGAGCATAGTGGTAGTGTGTGACTCTGTGTGACAGAGGACATGAGTGTAACAATGCAGTCCTGGTCTTAGATACATGATACAGGATGACCCATTGGGGTACGCTCAAACACAAACAAATGGAAAGTGCATTGGCTTTTGAGGAGGCTTGAACAATATTTTAGTTTATTGTTTGTAGTTTATAATACATTTCAAATAAGTTATAGACATATTATGTTACATTTGAGCCCTTTAACATGCAGAAATGAACCTGTACTGGTCAATTTGTGTTGTTTTTAAATAAAGACTTATTAAGACTTAACTTACTGTGCATATTGGGCTTATTGTTTCAGGAATAGAACTCTTAGACAGACAGGGGACCTAGCTGTCACACTTTTAATTTAAGAATGGAAATTAAACACTTTCAACCTGAGCATGTCATTTCAGCAATGTCCGACATTTTCAAAGAATAGCAGATCTGCAACCTGGTGTCACATCATGATGCATTGTGAGCTTGTAGATCCACTATTTTGCTATTAATTTTATGACAAAGTATATCATATTTAAGTGGTTAATCATGCCAAAACTGGAGTTTAAAGTTTATTAGATAGTGTTCATCTACTCTAACAGATAACCTCTCCACAATTATTTAAAATGTTTTTGCAGTCTTTCTAATAGTTGTGTTTGCATATGTTTCTTTCTGTGAGTGAATCAATTTGTGTTGAATTAACCTGTCTCTTGAGCCCAGCAGCTGGTTCTATCCATAAAAAAACATCACAAATTACTGTGCTCTGGCATGACTGCATGGTTGTAATCCCTGGGAATAAAAGAACATCAGATTATGGCACAAAGAGAACGCCATTGGTAAACAGGGATTAGGGGATTGGGGCTGAGTTTAATCTGTTTAATAGGGAAGCAGGCAGAATGTTGAGAGATGTTGCCCAATAATTGTATTTGGGAGGAGGATAATCACACATTGCTGGGTCATTTATTGTACCCTGTTAGAGCTTTCAGAGCTAAACACTGCGCCATATGTTTGCCTGACCTCAAGGCTGCCTCCGAAAAAAGGCAACCCATTCTCTTTACAGCGATTTTGAACCTCATTAGGCAATGACGAAACCATACAGTTGTGAAAATACAATAGGCCTCACTGAATATTATTAATATTGTGACGTGGAATTTTGCCTGAAAAGGAAAATGGTGTTTTCAGTTTCTATCCGTGTACACAATACACATTTGAAATTAAGCTATTACTATGTTTGTATCGCTTACTCTTGATAAAATTCTATTTAACCATGTCAGCAAGCACTACTGGGGGGCTACTGCAGGGCTACTGACGTGATCAATTGAGTTATCCTGATGTTCATATTACATTATTGCCTCATTATTTGTTGCATGTATTATTCTTGTGGTATTTGAATTAGCAGAGTGTAACTGAATTAGAACAGGGCTTCTCAATTGAACTCAATGGACGCTCTGTTCTATTCGCTCGCAGTATCTATTACTTTGACAAAAACAACGATAGTTTTAATTGTATGGTGATCATGCCTGCCTTGGAATAAGGCCCTGACTTAAGCCCTTGTAGTTGTAGTTGTACGATGAATAGCGAAAATAACCGCTCTACAAGCTCATAACAGGTTGCATCACAAAGCTTTGTGAACTTGTGGAATCCTTTATGTATTTATTTTTTGCATGCAAATTTTTCAAAAAAATATACATGACAGAATTCCAATTTATAGAAGACCAAGCAGTTCACCTAGGCCTCCGCTGTCACATCTTTAATTAGATGCTCCTTAGCACCACTTGGAATTGTGTGTGTGTGTGTGTGTGTGTGTGTGTGTGTGTGTGTGTGTGTGTGTGTGTGTGTGTGTGTGTGTGTGTGTGTGTGTGTGTGTGTGTGTGTGTGTGTGTGTGTGTGTGTGTGTGTGTGTGTGTGTGTGTGTGTGTGTGTGTGTGTGTGTGTGTGTGTGTGTGTGTGTGTGTCCACAGTATTTAGTTTATTTGTGTCTGTATGCCCTTACAATCTTGATTATAAAATTGACATTTTTATTGTATTGTTTCACTATAATTATTTAGTGTAGTTTCTACTAGTTTGTGGGGAAAAGTCCCCTATTGCTTTATTTAAATGTCACTGGCCTGACAAGAGTAACTTACTGCACAGGAGTTGATTTGAAGCCTCAGCAAGACATATTCCTTTATATGTTGTTTATGAACACAGCATGCTTCAATTGCCAGAGTTTTGCAGTTGCTGATACAGTATGTGGTGGACAGTTCAATTCACAGCACTTATATGAAGGCTGTATTTTGTGTTTCCATGTTTATCATTCGTGGCATACATCACATTTGTGTTATGAATAGGCACCCTGCTGGCTCTTGATATGGTAAATTGGATATTTTATGTTTTATGAAAAGGGGCACGTTTTATCTCCCACTTTTATTCATGACCCCTAGTTGTAAATGCCTTTAAGACAGATTTGTTTTTATTAGATTCATGAATAAAAATGATGTTGCTTATTATGACTGCTGGCTGTTGGTCGGTGCAGGCCATTGAGGAAAGCTTGTGTCCCTCTGTGTTGTCTTACTGTGGCTCTGCTGAGTGCTTTATCACTGCACAAATGTCCAACCCCACTGCCACTGCCAGCACTGCTATAGAGAGCCTCATGTGCATGTTTCATGTCACAAGCTTGCAAAAATGCTATTGGTTCTTCAACATATCCAAAACTGCTAACAATTTGTGAATTTGAACAGTCCACACAAAACCATGTGTAACCTAAATATTGATATTATTGAGTTGAAAGATCTCCTGCTGCCTTTGAACTGCCTTTCCTTAGATGCTCTGTTCTGTGTTCAACACGCATATGGCTCTCTCTCACCCCTGGGGAATTGCCTCTTCTGGGCTAATGTGAATATTAGTATGGGTTAAATGCTCCAGTCATTTGTGTGTTAATGCATATTGCATAATTAATGTTTTTTGTGAAGTCTCAGCTTCTAACAGTGGCGGAAATTAAACCTGCCGTGTGTGTGTGTGTGTGTGTGTGTGTTTAATGTGGAAGGTTAGTTTTTGTATCCTCGTTTTCTTTTCTATATATTTATTGGGAAATGGACCGTGTGTTCAGTCATGAACGTAATGTATGCCTATAACTATAATTGCAGACAGTATTTATATGCCAAAGCCATTTTTGATTATTTTCCATTCCTGATTAAGGGCTATTCCGTGAAGACCCAATGCGTTCACAATCACAAGTGTGACGGGATTGAACGGGACAGTGTAATGACCCTGTTGTCAGAATGGCTCATACAGACACAATGCTGAAGCTGAAGACGTCACGAGTGTTGTGATTTGGGGAACACAGTATCACGTTCATTCACCATGAGTCAAGTGCATGCACACAGGATTTACTTTTAGTTTAAACGTATGTCAAATGACATATTTACCAAATTTATATTGCAATTATTTGTGTGTGTGTGTGTGTGTGTGTGTGTGTGTGTGTGTGTGTGTGTGTGTGTGTGTGTGTGTGTGTGTGTGTGTGTGTGTGTGTGTGTGTGTGTGTGTGTGTGTGTGTGTGTGTGTGTGTGCGGTTATTTGTGACACAATGTTTAGAAAGGTATATGATAATGTTATACTAGATTGGCTGTTTTATTTGATTAGAATGAACTTGCCAAAATTGTCCACTTCTTACTTCTCAAATTAGCAAGATAAAGCATTGTATTGATTTACTGAGTGGAGTTGAAAATCTGTCTATGAAATCACACTATTCCAGACAGACTGTTGTTCACCCTATATTAAAAACATTATTGATAAAAAGGGGGAAAAAACAGTATCAAAGGGCCAGTGCTGATAGGAATTTGCCTTAGTATCCTTTTGGGTAGCCTCTGTCCATGGTGCTGATTTGCTGAACATGTCCAAACATTTAAACTTTGTTTGTTTTTACTGGTTAAAATGGTGTGACAGACTTCATCCAAAGTCACTATTCGGCTATTTTAATTCATCTCAGCACGTGTGTAATTACACAGTAAAACATCCACATATTTGGCCTGTGTTCTAATGTTCCCTGTAACGACCACAGTCGTGCTATAGTTGTTCACTCATGAATTGAGGGAGCTGATTTTAAGATGGGACCTTAATAACAAGTAACGACACATATCGTTCTTAAACATTTTTAAATGTTGTTGTTGCCCTTCTCTCGGTGTGGACAGCAGACCAGACTATAGTGAAGAGACAATAGACAAATCCAAGGCAGTGCCGCCGATTGCTGCATGCGTCGTGATAAAAGACACCAAATTACGCCAATGAACGGTGTCGTAATTACGTTCCTTAATCACATTCTGGAGGTCTAATTGCCTTAACGATGTGTTTCATTAAGTGCAGCCTATAGGTAGGACAGTCGACCGTTTTCATACACAGTTGTTTTCGGATTAACATTATTAACATTAGGCTATAGTCGTTATGAAAATTGTTTTAATTATCATAATTGTTGTAGCAGGAGCTTTGCCCCCACCCAATACACACTCACATCTGGCCTGCTGTCAAGTGTTACAGAAGCTCACATTCACCAAAAGTTACCGGTTTTGTTTGAACACATAATTATTAAACACTTTCTTTACCAGAAAACGGTATAGGCTTTTGATTTGACAATTAAAGCAAAAGGTCAGCATCATCTTCAGACATGAAAATGAAAATATGAGCTACGTTTAAAATAAATGTTGACATGTCAGTCCAGTTGGAAATATTAAAGTTGTTGCGTTTTAAGGGGAAAAGGTCCAAGCATTGGACACTCCGCTCAAGCTATACTCCTTGACATCAGACGAGTATATAGACAGATCCGTTTCTGTTGTTCAAAATATTTTAATAAAGCTTTTCAACACGGAAACACTTACAAATGGCCCTCTTTTCTCATATATGAACTAATATCTACAATTATCCACAGCTTGACCTGACAACGCGATAGATCTCAATAACTCGGCCTTCTCGTGAGTGTGAGAGAACACTAATTTATACAGCAACTCTGAAGCAGATTAGGCCTACAATACGCCATGCAAACAAAAGTAAAGTACCCAGAAATCGTTCAATTTAAAAACACCGAAAGACCATTATAAACGTTGATAGAAGCTTTAGAAATCTATCTGACATCTTATCACAGTGCCAAAAATAATTGTAGGCTGCATGCAGCGCAGTGTTTAGATTCACAAATAAATATAACTAATTTAAACAATTCATGTCTATTGCATTTCTTTGCTCGTGACATTCTTCATGTATGCTCAACAAAAGTTCATTAAGTAGGCTATTAAGTAGACATGTATGCAAAGAAGAAACGTGTCATGTCAAAGTAAACAAAGCAGCAAAACTGAGGGTAGACAAACTAATGTTCCAGCAAGTTGTCCATATCAAGTTGTCAGGTCACACAAAGCTCCAAAAGGGTCCATATAGCTCCTGCAACACCTGCAGCCAGTCATATACATCTGTTTGGTTTTCACTGTCATTCATACCAGCACTTAAAGGATACTTTATATACACAATCAAGTATTGTCTGAACAAAAAGCGCATTTTGAATGCATTTTGTAAATGTTATAAAAAGTACTCATCGTCATTTATTCTGTCTCTAGCCTATATGCGACAGCTGTAGCCTCGTGTGTCTCCCTCTCCAAAAAGTGTTCAAAAGTGGTGTATTTTCTCGCATGTGCTTCGCCGAATGAAATCTCTCAGCTCGCAAGTAGTGGTTTGCAGTTAAGGCTTGTCAGTACAATGTTTACACAGGCTGGAGGTGATGTTGCTGAATAGGGCACACTTATCGGGGCAGGAGGATGCCGCTGCCACTCCGCTGGGGAACGGGTATCCAGGCGGCTGGTCGTACGCGCCCAGGCCGGGAGGCGCTGCGAGGGCAGTGTTGGCCGGTATGGAGGCGGCCGAGATGGCCTGGCCCTGGTTGAGATATGCCACCAGCCTCCTCATCTCCTCCAGAGCCTGCGCCTGCATGAGGATGTAGTTTTTGGCGAGCAGCAAAGTCGCTATTTTGGAGAGTTTCCGCACGGACGGGCTGTGCGCGTAGGGGATGACGGAGCGCAGCTCGTCCAGCGCGTCGTTCAGGTCGTGCATCCTCCGTCTCTCCCGCGCGTTGATGTTCAGCCGCAGCGTTTTCTGCTCTTTGTTTTTCTTACCTCCTTCAATTTTCCCCGCGCTCACTGTCCTCCCGTCGGTCAGCAGGACCATCTCGCACCTGCTGTCGCTGTCATCGTCGCTGTCGTCATCGTCGCCGTCCGCCGAGGGCCTGCTGCCACCCTCCCCGTACTTCAAACACAAAGATCCGGTCGGCAGACCCAGCGGCTTCCCTCTGACCCCTGCCAGTCCTCCTGGCTGTATGGGGTCTGAGTTGGTCGGGTCAAAACAGCTGATAGGCGACTGGCGGTCTCTAGCTGGTAGTTCAATACCAGCCGATGATCTGAAGGGGTCCATCTTTTTGTTTGACACAGCGCTCAGAGTTTTGTGAAAAATGTCTCCTGCGCCGTTCAAGTTCATTCTCGTGTCCATATACTGGCTCGCCTTCTGGATTCCGCGTTACTATAGGCTAGAATGTTTTTTTGGGGGGGTGGGGGGACACTCTGGCGCTTTAAAGTTTCTTCCCCGTGTTGTTGCGTCTAGACGGTCTTGAAGGATTCCTTGACTTGTCAGCTAAGTGTGGAAACGAGAGGCGACTCTCTCAAGTAAAGTGCTGCTCTGGTCTCCTATCTCATGTTCACCTCTTCACCAGATCTCCAGAGCGATCATCGTTACGCACAAGACGCGAGTCTTTTACATCATTATCTCGAGGCGGGTTATTAAAGATGATTCGCCTATTGGGACAGAGTACTCTCTCTCCTTCTCTCCCTTTACCCAATCAGGTTAACGTTTTAATTAATGGGATATAAACGGTGAAAAACAATACCGCGTGTGCTCTCTCTCTCTCTCTCTCTCTCTCTCTCTCTCTCTCTCTCTCTCTCTCTCTCTCTTCTATCTCTCGTTCTCTCTCGCCGTCTGCATGGTTCGACCCACAAGGTTGTGATCGAGACTCGATCCTTATAAATGACACTCAGGTCTATTTAAACAAATGCAGGACACGCCTAATGTTTTCAGGCTACAAAAGACCCCTTCTTCTGTCCTTAACTGACATATAGCATTCTTTTGTGCGCTATACAAGTTATACGTTATTTAGCATTTCAGTGCTTTTGTGGATTTTTGTCCTTGCCTTTCTTTGTTTAGTATAATAAAGAAATGTATACACTTGCTTACTTATAATGGAAATGTTCAATCACAATGTTTTGTGGAACCTTATTGTAGCCTGACTTTGAGTTTCTCTATTTGACAAGAAAAGATTTAGTCCAGAAAATGGAGTTGCTTGTTTCTGCATGTCACTGAGGTGACAGTGTCATTGTAGAGTATGGGTGTTGTAGATTTAATATTTGTGCTGCATGCACAAGTATGCATTATAGCCTATTGAAACGGCATGTAACAACCAAATTAATAATTTCCTTTCAAAAGCTTACTTGTGGTTTTAGAGGACAATATTATACAGTAAGTGAGGATAATGTTTAGATGTTTTTTATTGATTTAACTACTACAATTGACAATTTAGGCCTTTATCAGACGCTCTGGACGCTCTTAATCCAGAGCGACTACATAATGTGCTTCACTGTAGGTTTATTTCCTCACATATTTCCAGAAGTGCCTCTTCTATTACTTCAGACATTTTATGATTGCTGGGCTTGGGAGTTTTGGTATCAGAACTTACTTGTGTTTGTATTGCCATCTACTGGATTGTGAGGTGTAGCACATGAACAATAGAGTAAAATTGGACAATGAACATGATTATTATACAACAGGCATACAATCTTTGTTGGTCATTATCCAAAGTACATATTCAGATTGTTCCTGTGTGTTACATTTCTGAGTAGTTACACTATACAGGTATTGTCAGTAAATAAGGTAGTAAAGTCGAGCCAAAACCTTATTCACTTGAACGGAGTAAAATAGAATAGCAACACCTGCTGCCTGGGCCATTCATTAGAACAGCATGCTTTTTTTTCGTTCAAGGTTTTTTTATGATCGTTCGGGTCATCCACATTGAAAGTTGAAAGTTGGGGTATACCATTAAAAACCTATAAGACACAAAAACATTTTTCATTATGCTTCAAGTAGCATGTATACAGTACAAGGGGGTTTTCATAATTCTGAACCCATTCCAAGCATTTGGAAAACACAGACGGCTAGCACTGCTAGCTGTTATACCTGTAGTGGATCTGTCCATGGTGCTGAACTCACTGCTAGCTGTTACACCTGTAGTGGATCTGTCCATGGTGCTGAACTCACTTACATTGGCATGAGAAAATAGCAAAAAGTGGAACAATACGATCAAAACAAGATGTATGTACAATTGAAAGTCAGAATCTCCAATAAATCTATTTCTCTGTACAGAAGGTCGCTCGATGCAGATAGTGCAGGAATACACACAATGATTAGTCTTTAGGGTGGTTGTGTTCCATTTGATATCCTTCTCCTATCACAGCAGCTCACGAATCTTGCTGCTGTGTTTGCACATTGTTGTACTTCGCCCAGCAGATATGGGAGTTTTTTTTTGTCATTAGTCATGTTTTCAAAATCTCCGTCTGTGATTGTAATCTGTGGGAAGTAAGTCTCTGATGTCTTGGTACAGTGGACAGATGGTTAGGAAATGTAGCTCAGTTTCCACTTAATTTTGTGTGCAGTGGGTGCATATAGTCTGTCTTCTCTGGGGAGACAGGTCTGCCTATGACGGCCTTTCCCAATCGCAAGACTCACTGTGCTCACTGAGTCTGTACCTAGTTACGATTTTTCTTTGTTTTGGGTCGGTTCCAGGGCCAGCTGACTGAGGGGGAATTTCTCTAGAGTTTTGCTGTGTGTGATTGCCTTGTTATGGAGGGCATTTTGGTCATTTTCTGGTTGTAGAATTTAAGATTATGAGTGGTTATCATCCTAATTCGTAACTGCATGCATTATTTGGTGTTTTTCGCTGGGTATGGAGACTGGATTTGCAGAATTCTGTGTGTGTCAAAGTGACCCCTTTGTTTTTTCATCCAGTCTAGCCCACCCCTAGATCGGATCACACGGCAATGTAGGAACACGGTGACGCGAGGTTAAATGTGACCAGATTTGACTGAGAGCCTGCCATCGTGCAAACCTCCTGCTTTTCACCAGAGGAAAACATATTTTATCCAAAATGAGTTTATAGCACAGACTCTTCACATACTAGAGCATGTCTGAAATAAGTGAAAAGAGCTGAAAATGTACATATGAAATATATGCTTAAACATGTAGCTATAGGTGTAATGTTAGACCACAGAAGTGAACCTTTCAAGGCTGTTTTCTCAACTCTCTGTTTCTCTGCAAGACATTACTCTATAAGCCATATCGCCAGAACTGGTGGGTCAAAATGAACAACCTATATGTCAATTTGAAGCTATGATTCCCTGCTTTCACTTGACATGAAAAACAAACATCCAATGGCAGTCCCTCAGTCACAAATTATACAGTTTATAGAGTGCTTTTCTAGATACTGGAAGTTGCTTTACAGAGAACGGAAACAAACGACGCCATTATCTGATGACCTATAAAGTAATGGTTAATTGGATTCATTGAGACATAATGCTTGTTGTTCTTCTGTCAGATCCCAGCACTGGTGTCTCTAAAGGGTTTTATAATACTAATAATATTAATGCTTGTTGTTCTTCCGTCAGATCCCAGCCCTGGTGTCTCTGAAGAAGCTGTCGTCGGTGAGTTTCGCCGGCGTGGACTCTCTGGACGACGTGAAGAACCACACGAGCTGTTTGTGTCGGGAGGATTCATCGTGTCCGACGAGTTCGTGCTCAACCCGGACCTCATCTCACAGGGTGAGTCCCCCAATAGTCAAAGTCAAAAGTCGTACGATTTGTCACACACACGTTACCGCAGTGAAATGTGTTCTCCGCATTTGGTTAAAGTTACCTTTGAACAGCCACTGCACCGACCGCTGAGTTGCTTGTCATGAAAAGCCACTTTAAAATGGTGTAATCGCTTGTTGTAGTCTTGAAAAATATTCCAAAGTGGCGATCACAACAACAGTGGACGAGGGAGGCGCGCGCTGCCCGGCAGCTTCCCCATTGTAAACAATAGGGACTCAATTTCGTGTCTCCTATCCCATTCTGTCCGGTGGATTGCCCATATGACTTCAAACTGATTAAAATGGTGCTGAACTCACTGCTAGCTGTTACACCTGTAGTGGATCTGACCATGGTGCTGAACTCACTGCTAGCTGTTTTAGGACATTGTCATATAGGGCTCCAAATTCGTTACCCGAGACCTATACGAATATAAGCGCCACCCGCTATCTTTTTTGCCGACACTGGTATTTGTGCTTGGAGGTGTGGTCATGGGCATGTTGGCACGATTTCCTCATAATTGCTATTTTGGGAAGATGAGTGAGACTTCAAGGCAGCAACGCAACACTCTTCCATTGGCTATATACCGTAAGGCTATGAAGCATAGAACTGGGCATAACGGGCAACAGATAAGGGATCTCTTAAAGGCAATGGCATGTAGACTGCTGATTGGTTTTACCTATGCATAATATAACGGGTAACGGAGGTGTTTTAGGGATTTAGACAGGTAACCAAAATACCAACTTTAGTGGGGGAACACCCCTTCCCCACTGCTAAATCCCAAAACAGTGTGTTTAGAAAGATCAGATGAAAATGGAGCCCATAGGGCCATATTTTCGCCATGCTAAACCTTTTCGCCCCTAAACTTTTATTTTTTTACTATTTTGAAAACATTTTCAAATTGTTCAACTAGCCGATCTACATCGACACAATGTGACCGTGTAGATTTGAACTATTCAAAAATGTTTTTCAAAATGGACAAAGAAGTTTAGGGATAAGGGATATAGCACGGGAGAAAATAGGGCCCATAAGGTCTACCTTCTTCACTATTAAAAATTAGAAGATCCTTTTTTTTCTCCTCGTTTGGATTGTTGAGAGATGACAAAAAAGAAGGCCACAGTGAATATTTCAAGTATGTAAAACAGACAAGTCCGCGACTTGCATGGAACATCCAAGGTCAATGTCTCTCCCGCTGTCTCAGCATTGGGTTAATTAGCACATTTTCAGATCCCTATACGCTTATGACATCAGTGTCCAGGAGAGGCCATCAGGCAAGAAGCTATGATCTGACTAGGGTCAGAGACAGTCACTTTATCCTGAGACAGCAAGGGAACACCTTCATGGCCAATCAGGCTGGGCTAATGAGACAAGATGGGCCTGGATGGGGAAAATGCCATTACACACACATATAGTCTTCTCCCTCAGTCAGCAATTTTGGTAATTGAGAGTCTACAGAAGGCTGGGCAGAAATGGATCTTTCCTCTTTTTTAAAGAATGGGCAGCTTCTGCTTTCCCCCCCACACTTCATTTAGTGGTGGTAATTAGAGAGGTGGTAATTGGAAACGTTCTGTTAGAGGGATCATAATGTGTTAGGAGTAAGTAAGTATGGTTGCCAGTGAGATTATCAGATAAATTGACCTAATCACTAGCTTCCATTTTCTGTAGGTGAAATAGATGAAACTTTAAGGACAATAGTTCTACAAGATCACAACACATTTGCAATGCAATGCATTGTGATTATTTGGTGCGGAGGGATAGAAATAAAAATGCAGACCCCTGGGGGAAGTATATAGGGTTTAAGTAGTTAATGAATGAAGCTGACTTTTTGGACACGCACGCACGCACACAGTAAGACGCCTGAGGGTGAGAAGTGCGTGCTTGCATCCGCCTGGGTAACAGCAGACTGCTGGGCAAGCGCTGGCGCTTTGGAATGGGGTGTCAGATCAACATATGCGCCTGGGTGCAGCAGACTGCTGGGGGAGCACTGGTGCTTTGGCAACTAAGTAAGTATATGGTTGCCAGTGAGATTATCAGATACATTTCCCTAATCACCATTTTCTGGCCATGTGATATAATAGGTGAAACTTTAAAGATGCAGTGCCATGATGTCTGTCTGTGTTGCTGACATTAATCTTTAGTCATTTGTTGTAACACTTCCTTGTCCTACTGCACAAGTCATGAAGAAAAGCAAAGGCTCGCAAGCAGTCAGACAAGGTTGGCTGGCCATTGTTGTACATGTGATGTGTAGCTTCCACATATTGAATAATATGTGCTGAATGTGTAAACTCTGATGCATTGCAATGTGTTGAATTGGTTTGAAAATGTCAAATGTCAATTAACCAGACTTTCTTATTGTACTTGTTTGACTCCGTTTTACAATTAATTCATTTGAGCACATATTCAAACTATACTTTTCTATGTTGTGATGGAGACTTTAACTTTCCCCACCTTTTTTAATTATATTAGACAGACATATTAGACATATTTGTCTAATTTCTGATACCACCAGGATAAAATGTGTTTTTAGTTTAAGGAGCACTTCAACCATTTTCAATATCTTCATAAAATTCATGGTGATGAGACCAATGACAGTAATGACACCATCAATGGGGATTCCAAGCTAATAGAAACTATAGCATTTATCTGTCTACACTGCAGCCTGCCATAGACCGAGTAGATGTCATCTTTGTTATGGAGCATTTAGTGAGGACCAATTACATGAAGATAGTTTGAAAATGGATGATGTTAACTATACCAATAATAATTCTGTTATAGAACGTGCACATGATCAGGTGCAGGATATATACGCACGCACGCACATGCAGTTTGAATCCTATATGAATGTGTTGGTTACCCAAAGTACATAATTCCTGTCTACACATATACTGGATATGGATATTTATTTTACAGTAGTTACTGCTTTCTGCCACAAGAGGGCAGGCTACACTTACTATTATGAATAACTATTTGGGACTTGGGTAGACGTTCTCAAGGTAAGGCATATGGATGATGGACAATTTGGACATACTTTATGTATGTTCACATTAGTTTTTTTTGTAACAGAATATGATATGGATAGGCACTAATAAGCTATAAGCTTCTAATCTGCCTATACCTTTTCGATCACTTTAAAAGAAAATGTTTAATTGTAATGTCTCTCTGGAAAGAAAATCGAATGCAGTTTCAATCAATTTCAAACATTTTAGTCATTTAGTAAAAGATAAGACCGTAGAAACCATGTGGTATCCTAAATGTATCTTGGCTGTCAACATACAGTATAGGCTAAAGTAGGCCTTCTTATTTTTGGTGTATATGCCGGTATCTTACAACCACAACATAATATAGTTATTTATTTGTTAATTTATTAACACATAAAATATGTTGAATACCTGTACCATGCTTGGTTGTCTGCTCTAAATCATTTCATTTCTATATGCAGAAATCAAACATATGTTAATTTGACAAATAGTCAATACAAGTAATCTTGTGTTCATTGTCCTTTGAACAACAGCCCATAGTAAATCTCTTGAGTTCATTGAATTATTATTGAATTCAGCTCAACCTTTATATCTCTCTCTCTCTCTCTCTCTCACACTCACACTCACACTCACACACACACACACACACACACACACACACACACACACACACACACACACACACACACACACACACACACACACACACACACACACACACACACACACACACTGCGGCGGTGGCCTAGGGGTTAGATGAGGGCCCTTGTTGACGAATGGTTGCCGGTTCCCCGGACGGGCAGGAAAACTCTGGGTCAGGAAGTGATTGGTCATCACTCACCAACACCGCTGAAGTACCCTTGAGCAAGGCACTGAACACAAAATGAGCACTTGTGCTCAGCTACTGGAAAAAAACAAAACTCACACACCCTCTCTCTCTCTCTCTCTCTCTCTGTCTGTCTCTCGCTCTCTGTAATATGGACTCAAGGCAGACCGTTTCAGTATTATAAACATTTGATATTATTTGATATTGACCATTTGAGTTCATACAATTACCTGCATCAGGAATATACTATACATATTTATTTTCCTCAAAATCTGTTTTTTGGGGTGGGCGGTTTCTTTGAGGACTTGAAATGGTCCAATTAAGGGCCATGAGTTGCATGCTTGGTGTGTAGATTATACTTAATACTAATTTAGAGCATTTAGGAAATATATGCCCCCCCATCCCCCGTCACACTATATATATTATATCATATTATATTATTCTGCTTATTCAATGTGTGCAAAATGAATCCATGACATTTCCTCATGTCGTGTAAAGAAGAAAATAATATTTACAGACAGGTCCTTATATGTTGGCACTTGGCAATATAGAAAGCAATTAGACGACCAGCAAAGATTGCATAATGTGTGTATCATCATGCACATATTTGTAGAAATATTAGATATTGATTCTACTATACAGTACTCTCTCTCTCTTTCTCTGTGTGGGTGTGCGTGCGTGTTACAATTTGACTTTACAATGAGTGAGGATTGAGGAATGGACATGATGGTGTCGGTGTGTTACCCAGTAACACCTCTAGGTGGCAGCCTTGCCAAGGACGATCATGTGAATGAGCTGATTGGCCATAAATATGACTATAGTTTAACCAGTGACCTATTTTCATAGGTTCAGCCGCAGATGATTCTTCTTCTTTGAATCGGACAATATAATGCAACCTTTAAATTCCTCTTTAATCCAATATTTGAAAGAAATCTTTAACCTACTGCTTTTCAAAACAATAATGCAAATGAGCATGGACACCAATAAAATCATAATTTGGTCTCATCAACTTAATTGCTGTGCAGACAAGGCCTTACCGCACCCGCCTCCACCTTGCTGTGTGTGTGTGACTGGTTCGCTTTACAAAGTCCTGTGTGAACACTAAACGGACCAAAATCAAAATGCAACAAATTAAACATTTGGTCCCCAATTCGGACCTTCTATAGGCGAACTTTGTGTGAAAGTGCCCTATAGTTTACTTTGCTTCGCAGCAACTATATGTCACGTACCTGTATCAAAACCTATATTTACTATGTTGCTGATAAGTACTAAGTATAGGCCGAAAGCGCAGGGTACCTGAAACAAAGCGCTAATCACTGCGTGCTTATTTCAGCACCACGAGAGGTGGACAGCGCTCTAGAGCAGAGCTGTGCCAATGCAACATGGACAGCTCCCACTTTATACAGTACTATGCAGTGTCACTGTTGACCATGTGATTCTCAAACGTGTTCATTGTAAAGGACGATCCATGGGGCTAGACGAGATTGGTGTATAGTTAAAATGTCTCGAAAATATCCTAATTTGTCGCCATGACGCCACTCACATTGAGCGTGTAGATGGGCTATTTTTTTATATATGTTATAGGCTATAGGTTTAAAGTGGTTAAACTGCATTTGATGCAATGTTAACTCATTGTCCCCCTTGGGACGCCTTCAAGGACACCTGGAGATCCCCGAACCCCACTTTGAGAACCACTGGTGGTGTTGACCGTTCATGGACCCGTTCACATAGAAACAAGAACTTACGATGTTGAGTGTATTTCGTTTATTCGAGAAAGTATAGGGAAAAAAATGAACATTACATAAATAATAAATAGCAGTTTGAAACAATGGAAAAGTCGATCTTGTTATACGGCTTTACTCGGTTGTTGTACGGATGCAGTGTGGGCATCTGCAGACAGAAGGATCATCTCTTGGCATTCACCGCGTGCCTTAATTGTAAGACATTAAATCAAGGTCCGCTGTGAACACGGAGAGACAGAACCTCGGATCACCGTGTGTGTGTGTGTGTGTGTGTGTGTGTGTGTGTGTGTGTGTGTGTGTGTGTGTGTGTGTGTGTGTGTGTGTGTGTGTGTGTGTGTGTGTGTGAGAGAACACATACGAACCATCTTATTTTCAGCAAGCTATATGTGCCTTTTACGTTTAAACACGAAATTATTAAATAAGATCAAGCAAATGTTCAGCATTCTGCATGTGTCAAAATAAAAATAAAATCCTTGATTGAGAGGTTTTTTTGGTTGACCTTACCGTGGAAAAAGGTACATTTAATTTGGGAAAACTAGGCTATAGGCTACTCTAAAGCAAACGGCCAGCCGGTACCTTTGCCGTTCGTATAGGCCATGTTAGACACAATGTATAGATAAGAGTCCCAAACTCCCAAGCCATTCGGAGGCGGCGAATGAAGGCTCCAGCTATAGGCACTCCATTGGTTTTTCTTCATGGGATGACTTTCTTTTCCAAAATGCAGACTTGTATAAAAATCCCGTGGTTGTCCAAGAAAACACCTACAAAAACAAGAAAACAGAAAATGCATCATGAACTGCATATAGAATTGTAGGGCAGGGAATAGTCAAAAAAATTACAAAATAATCTTTTGCTCTTGCTCTTTTTTCAAAAAACTGTTTTAAAATCGATAGACATCCATGGAGAACGACTAAAAATAGCCAATGTTCCACGTCCAAAATATCGATTCCCCCAATCACAAAATACACGCATTTCCCCAATCCCCACACGCCAAGCTCTATAAGCCTCTACACTTGCGGGCCAATGTTAAAACTGCCGCAGAGCGCGAGCGGAAATAGCGGCACGAAAACGCAGGGCATGAGTACTCCATTCACGCGTGGAACCGGTTCCTCCCAACAAATCCACCACGAGACCCGCGAGGACAAGTGACTTCGGCTAAGTGGGACTGGTGTCCCTCCGTCCGGTCTTGTCCCCTTGCCGGCTGACTTTGGGATTAACACTGCTCCAGCCAAACAAATGAGGCATCTGCCTTCAGTTCAGCACAAGAGGATTGCATGGGGGCGTTGACGTCACTGGGCAAACAGATGTTCCTCTCTAGCCTATACCCACCATCCTCATCAGCAGCATCATCCTGTGTCCTTGAAACATTCCCACTCTTCACCTCACCTATACAGACGTCTTCATTTCTACACGTATACAGTTTTATGGTGTTATAATGTGTGGAGTGCAACACAAACACATATAACAACGGCTCGCAAATTATGCCTTAACGGCCTTTAAACCTGCAGGTAGCTGCTGTGTGCTGTTATGCAACATTGCACTACAAGAAAGAAAGAAAGAAAAAAGAGAAAAAGAGAACGGTTGCATAGCCTACGACTTAGTTGCGTGCCTGCACTTGAGGGGCAGGGGTTGTTCTCTCGTTTGTCATTCCCTGCTGTTTGATGTGGGTGCAATTTGGTTTAGGAAATGATATTACCGGTAGTCTGTTTATTCGCTGTCCGTGGTTTTGAAATAGGCTTCAAAGTCTATACCATGATACATTATAGCGGACACTTAAGAGAGTCGTACTATACGACTCTCTTAAGTGTCCGCTATAATGTATCTGGTGATAATGGGATTAAGTCGATTATGCTTAAGTAGGCCTATTGTGCATACGAAATGTATTAACATAATATGGAGTCTCTCTGAATAACTCTGGGCGTTATTGTTTTAACACAAACTAATGTAAGATGGTTTATTTTATACTGTACTATAGCCTATTGGCTATATAGGCTATACTCTTTCTTTAGAATGTTACTGCTATATTTTTAATAATGCGTCCTAAACCTCTTAATCATCTGCAATTCAAATCAAGTCGGTGCTGTTTTTCCGTATTAATTATAAGTCGCATAGCCTACCTGTCATCCTCATCCAACCTAAAGCCAAAGCTTAGCGGTGCTTCTGCGCACACCACGGTGGAAGCCATTTCTGCATTAAACACCCTGCATGTTCTAGTCGTTAAAATAGTGAATCTGTTGGGTAAATTGCAGTGGAGACTAAATTAAGAACCGCAGGCTAGTAAACATATGTAATTGCATTGTTGCACCGTATACCAACGCGTTGGAACAGAGGACAGGGATGCAGAAACAAAGGGAATCGCCATTTTAGACGGAAACGTCCCCCTCCCTTCACAATCATGCACGTACTGTCGCATCAGCCATCATTTCAAGCTCATATCACCATATTTTTTGCACCCCCTATCTAGTAACCATCACGAGCACGACCCATATGACCCAACGCGCCCGGACCCATTGTCCTGGTGCACCGCGCAATGAGCGAACAGTAAAGCCGAGAAAACCTCATTATTCTTACTTATCGATTATGCAACCGTCGACATAACGCGGTCTGACCACATAGACCAGATTTTGTAAGGTTTTTCTACGCCTCTTTTGTCCCAACGCGGTTCATTCTTCTGAGCCCCGCAATAACAATGGCAAGTGCAACGTGGGAAGCCACGCAGGACCGTTATCTTTCATGCGCACTGGGAAATCTTCGCTCTTTCTCACCAAAAATCGTCCGAATTAGCTGTCACACAACATTAACATAAACATACACATATATATTTACCAGAATATAGCCTATATGACCAAAGAGTCGATCATGATAGAAACTCACCATTCTATGTCCCACGCCATATGGCCGATCCGTCTGCTCTCGTATATAGACTATAGCCACAATCAGACGTTTTCCTTTTATCTTATACTTCACTTAAATTCATCGCGGGCGTTTATAGTAGAGGCTATAACGGCGGTAGGTTGTATTCCCGGTTCGCTCGGTTTAGCGGTGGACAAGATTCCATTTGGTGAGAAGCTGGTACTACCAATGAGACCGATGCTCTAGCCTCTGCAAAGCATGGCTGCGCTTACCCCCCCCCCCCTTTTTTTTCCTTTTTTCAAAAGAGGGCAGGTCGTTCCGTGCATTACAATGAGTCAAATCTCTCTCTCTCTCTCTCTCTCTCTCTCTCTCTCTCTCTCTCTCTCTCTCCACACACACACACACGCACGCGCACGCACGCACTATACTGCACGCGCTCTCGGAAAAAACTCGGATCTGATTTTACACGCCTGCTCTGTTGTAGTCTCTATGACAAAGCCTATCCACTCTAATGTATATAGGATATATGTATGTATAACCTATAGCCTGTGTGTGGAATGAACTGTTCCATAATCCACTGAAATTCCAGATTAGGCTACCTGGGATTGTGTGACGGCGTCGTTGCCTTCACGCCCTGGTCACAATTTATCTTGTTACCGACTTTGTCTTGAGAGGTCCTGGGGTCCATTATAGTGCCTTGCCGTTTCACGCGTTATATGCCGGACTGCAACTCGGTTATATAGCCTATATATAGGCTACTTGCATGTTTGGCCAACTGCACGGATAGGTGTATTGTTATAACAATACATCTAGCTATATGAATCGTATATATAATTTATTAATCATATATGATTCATAGCCACTATACACAAACAGACTAAACTAAACGCCATTCCACTGCTATAATAGCATGCAGGTATTTATTATATACTATCCGATATGACGTTGAATAACAACACAAAATAGATTCTAAAGCTATTATTAAGCTGTATATATAGTATACATATGGGCGTTGCTTTATTTTGCTGCGAGTATAGGCCTGTATGCCTGCTCTATTTGCTGCAGGTGCCATTTCGGTTTAGGCCGTACATTTTCAGAGCATGCCTTCTGCCTTGGTATTAGGAATATATAGGACCAATGGTTGTTTATATAGCTTATGATCCAGGCTATTACTCTCTCAACCTTTGGTAAATTATTGAGTGAATCAACTAGCCTATATGTCCATGTTCTGTGGTAAAGGCTTCATTACTCGTTTGTGTACCATTGCACTATAGTCCTGTGCAAAGATGATGTCATTTCAGCAACCTCAATTAGCCTATAAACCTATAGCCCAGACACAGCGGAATCTGCTGGGCAGGTCGTCTAAACATTTATGTGCATGTGAATTGAACAAGAGCCTATATATATTTATCCGATTCTAACATTATAAATAACATACGCCCTGTTCATTTATTTGAGTTCTGATGTCTGCATGCATGCAGTCTTTGCAGATGAGATGCACATTCACATCATCCACGCGGTACAATTCACTATACTTTAAAGATAGCATGCTAGGCCACGCTCTATCTATTTCACTCCATTAGACATGCCCTATACGTGGAGGACATTATTATGCGATGATTCAGTGTTGATGCAATATGGGATAAGAGAGACGCCACAAATGGTATCTGTCGGTTTGACCGTTTCGTTTGACTCGCCATTAACACAACAAAACTATAGTGCAGTCAGTTCGAATAGGCTATAGCCTATATGTCTGTATATAGCGCTGCATGTGTGTGTGTGTGTGTGTGTGTGTGTGTGTGTGTGTGTGTGTGTGTGTGTGTGTGTGTGTGTGTGTGAGAGAGAGAGAGAGAGAGAGAGAGAATATATATACATGGGTGGGTGCACAACCGTTACACACACACACACACACACACACACACACACACACACACACACACACACACACACACACACACACACAGAGAGACTATATATAGTAGCCTATATAGGCTATAGCTCTATATACTACTGTGCTTACACAAGGCGACATAATAGAGGGAAATTTGAATTCTTATTTTCCCTGGGAGGGGGGGTGGGTGGTAAAGCTGTTGTTCTGACTGAAACAATGAAAGCTGCGGGCGACATGCAGCGGTGCGCACATGAATGGCAAGCCTCTGGGATGTGCGCGGGTCAGTGGCCGGGGTCCCCGTCACAAAGCCTCTTTCCCAGCGCGTCACAATGAACCTGCGCGAGGTCGCTGCTCCTCGGGGTCACAGGCCACCCCCTTTTGTCCCTCACTTCAAAACAGATAAACATTTATTAATCAAGAGCCGGCCACGGGGGCCCCCCTGTTTCACAGCGAAAACAAAACGTTAGGGGGTTAAGAGGGGTGGTGGGGTGAGTGAAGGAGAAAAAAATGAGGGGGGGGGTGCCCGCTCCCTGCCTGCAGATGCAAATTCCTCCATTAGGCCAGAGGTGGAACTTTGAAAAAGTTTCAAATGTTGCCTAATAGTCGAAGTTAGTTGACATTTTCTTCAGACAGGAAAGGAGACGCTGCAAATGCGGCAACGTGACATTGAATGTGGACCTATTCAATATTTACCTTGTTCACTTTTACAATTGGATAGCCTACATTGGAAAATGTTGACTTTTGGAATGGAACTTATACTTGCGCAGTGTGACATTATTTTCTCCACACCTGAGGACCAAAGAAAGGATGGAAAATAGCCTATACTCGATAGCCTATACTGGAGAAATTTGACGGAATTGTATAGGCTACAAAATGATCTAAATTGTCGGAGAGCATTGGGCTAATATGCTGCATTTGTTATTCGTTCATGCTAAAACACACAGGACGTCGTCTATTATGATTGTTTCCGTGCATCGACGAGAGCCTATAGGCCTGTCTCAACAGCTGTATGCTACAGCAGGACTTCTTTCCGTGTTTATAAAGAGAAAATCTGGACTTCTGAAATTATATTTCCGCTTTAGATCAAATATACCGATGCGAACTCATAATAAATATGTTTTGGAAGGATAGTGGCCTGCAAACGAATAGCATGTCAGACAAAAATATATAGCCTATTGGCTATGCTAGGCTATAGTGTCTGACCGTATTTAACCTTTATGTTCTGAATACCAGGATATCTCTTTTTTTGTAAATTACGTTTTATTACAATTGTTTTTGCAACGAACTTATAGCCTAAACCCCCTTTAGTCTTTTAGTGGTCAATGGCCAATGTGGACACAATAACTATAATGTGATTATTTTGTCTTTTCCTTTATTTTTCATACAATGACAAAACCGTCACCAGTGCACTAAAGTGACACCTTTATCTACATTGTAATTACGTTTTGTTTGTTTTCTATACTTTATATTTTTGTACTAATAGCCTACAGTATAAGCCTATATACTCCCTATACTCACCTATAGTGTAGTATAGGCTACATTTCATTAACAAAAGCCATTTATTGAGCATCCAAGTTGGAGTAAAATTACATGTAAGTATTGCAAACAGAATTGAACAAAATCACGAACAAACAAAAATGCCTTACTCTAAATATTAATATGTATGTGATGGAGCAGAGAGAATGGTTTGACTTGCTGCTTACAGTTGCTTGGCTGAAATCTAAATGATGCTGGGTGGATGCAGTAATAACATGCAGTACCATATAGGATACAGGGGGCACACTATTTTCCTCACTGTTTTTTAATGACACCAGCTATGACTTTAAAGTGTCTTTATTTAACCCATAGCGTGTTAAAAAAGGGACCACAAAATGAACGCCCACAGGGTGTATTTTGTGGCCTAATTGTTTGAATAACTGGTGCAGTTTCTTGCCATATTTTCAGTCCAACTTGGACCAGTGTTAAACCATATGCAGTAACCTTAATGCCTTTTATAATTATGGCTGTGTGTCTACAAGAGAATATATACACACTCCTGTATAGTCAGTTGGTTCAACATGTTGGATACATTTATATTGATAATGAATACTTATAGGCTTATGCACAATTATTTTATTATATTAACCACATGAAACCTATATAGTGTCCATATTCTGGGGAGAGCATTCAGCAACTATAGCAGATCTACAAGCTGCACGTTGCAATGTGGCTATTTTCACAGAAGATATTTGATGTATAGAGGGGGAGAGGAGGGGGCTTGGTACAGATTCCTGCGGGACTCCATGCAGTCAGTGGAGTATAGGGTTTAGAGTGGTTTACTGCGGCTGTTTTGAAAGCAGAGTCGGATGTAGCCTATACAAATCACCACTGAACTGAAAAGCCTCTTTGAAGCATCAGTCATTCTATTCCATTATAAGGTACAGGTAAATAATGCAACAGTGCTTCTGTTCCAATCCAACGTGTAGTCAATCACAATCAAATCGTCCACATTCATCGTGTCACTGAATGGTTGTTTTGGGAACACGCAGATAACGCTGTTATTGTCATTGTTGTTTTTGTTAATGTATGTGACTCCAGTGCGTGTGTGTTTTGTTAATCTGAGGTAGCCTCATTGTTGCCAATAAATATTTTAGGACATCTATGAATGAATACATTTTTTATCTATCATTGTATCTCAGTTGTTTTTCTGTTGTATTTTAGCGGGACATCTAGTCTGTTCATCATCCTGAAATTGAATTGAATACATTTGTAGTCAAGTGCATTTGCTTACATTTTTTATGATTACAACATGGACTCTAGTATATGACTGCTAAAAGTACTGCTATCTTTCCATGCCATTGACCTTTTAGCGTGTGTGTGCGTGTGTGTGTGTGTGTGTGTGTGTGTGTGTGTGTGTGTGTGTGTGTGTGTGTGTGTGTGTGTGTGTGTGTGTGTGTGTGTGTGTGTTGTTTCTTTTTTACCCAGTCCTGAAACATGTGCCTATACTTAGCTTGCGCTGGGACGATACGCTCCCCAAGCTAACACCAAACAGTCGTTGTTTTATGATTGCATGCAAAGCAGAACCAGGTCATCTGCACCAGACTACAGGCATGCTGGCTTTGTTTGTAGCATCCTCTGAATTGTGAACCATCCTTCGTGTAAAAGCCATAGGACTTTGTACTCAGCCTTAAGAAGATTCCTTGGCTTACAGTTTGGCTGAAAACATTTAGAATACAGTATCAGTAATTATCAACCTAATTTCAAGGAGACCCATGTTATGTGACAGACCTTTTCGACAAATTATTTGTTCTCTGAGAACCCAACCTATACTGTAAATCATCAGCATTAATATAACTGTGTGAGGATGTCTATTTGGTCCAATATGTACTTACCTGTAAGTCATTTTTGAATGAGAACTAGTACAGTACATGCAGTACATGATAAACATCTTGATGCACTTGAATGGTGGCGAACATATTAGCAAGTATTGCATCTGAGAGAAAATGCTTTGGATTTTGGGATTTTAGTATCAGTGCTGTACAGTGTACATTATGTACAGCACTGCTACTAAAATCCAAAGCACTTTCTCTCACATTTGTCCTGATGGAGGTCTGCTGACCAAAGTTAGATAATTTATTTATTTATTTTTGAATTAAAAGATACTGGTATGGATGGACCTGAACATGTTCTCCCTTTAGTGTTGTGCTCTGATTCTGTAGCACTGCAGCTTATCATGCAGTTGTGAGAGCAGTAATTCACTCACAACAATGGTACTGTAGAAAGGAATCTTCAGTCAATAGAAGATGATTATGGTTATTCAGTTTGTAATGTGTTATTGTGGGTTAATGCCTAATACAAATTACACAATAGAGTATTAAATGAGAACATTAAGCAAGTTGTGAAACATTTGTTTGATTTAGATTTACCTTACTCTTTTGAAATATCACTGTATTTTTGTATTTCCAGCCCTCTGCTATTGTCAGTCTCGATGAATCTATTTGACTTGAAATAAATATAGCCATGTATATATTTAATGAAAAACAACGCAGCTGATGCACATTTTTACAGCAGGAAAAGGTAATCATTAAATTAGCCATGGATACATTTTACTGTGTGAGGTTAGTTGTGAGAGAAGATATTGAAATAGAGAGGGTGCTGCTGAACGTGCGCACACTGCACAGTAAAATCCATAGCATTAATTAAAAACCCAAGCCCAAGTGGACCAAATCTATGGGTCCATTTGGTTCCATTTGCACACTCTTGATGAGTTGAATTAACACTTAGGATTTTACTGTGTGCAGAGACCTTCCTCCCTCTGACATTAGCAAGGGGGTCAAATGTGCTTGTAGGGCACCTGGCTCTGAACCTCCCCTCTCTCTCTCTGTGATGTTAAATGTCAGCCACCCGCCCGGCAGCGTCCACAGAAAGCAAGTTGAGAGGCTTCCTTTCTAATGCATTCACTGGTACATCAATTCACTGGTACATCAATTCACTGGTACATCATTACACCTGACTCCCAAAGTCATGTAGCTCTTTTGGGAGGCAAATTAAAGCCACGTGAGAGAAATATAATCACACCCGTGTGAAGTGCAGGCACTAATATATAAGTTTAACTCATTAGGGATTAGGTGATGGTAATGGCGATGTAAAACAAACCGTGTCAAAACAAACATTCAATTATTTCTTATTGTTAATGGCATTTAATATTTGTGTTAGGGACATGACGTAAACTTTCTCTTCATTGTCAATGGCGTTTTTAAAACAAACCTTCCCCTCAAAAATACAGAATCATTAACCCAAGGTTTTTCATTTTATTTTAGTGAAGAGGATTGTGTTAAAGGTCGGTGTAATGAGAGAGAGAGGAGGTTATTGTGAGTCTTATCTCAGACTGTCAGACGGTCTTTATAGTTTGTCTGTATGCCATGCTATTTCACAAAAATGAGTCTGTGTCCATGTACCTTTTAAAGTAATTGTTTCTAGTCAGGTTGTCACAACACCACACTTCAAAGCTATTTTCTTGTAATCCACATGTGACAACAAAGCGTTGTTTGATTTAGAATGTTTCTCCTGTTGTGGTCTGTCTGCAACCTTTAAATGCAGTGGATCCATTGTGAACCCTCTCAAAGATGAGCAGCATAAGTTTGACTTGTTAAATTGATATATATATATATATCAACCAACTCTATCAACCTTGTATGACTTTGAAATATACTCACATCCACGTTCTTTGAACACAAAGCGTTATATGGTTTAAACAAATTCTTTGTTCATTTCATTGCTGCAAGCTCTTCGGCACTGAGATGAAGATTTCTTTATTTGAAATGCTGTGGTGTGTGATATATGATTAATGCTGCTTGCTTATATAATTCTCTTCTGCAAGGTGCAATTTCTATTATTCTAGTGTACAGTTGTCCAATTGTGATTTGTTCACCCCCACCACACTGTACCTGAGCTGAGATATAAATCTGCTCTCTCAGCCTGAGAGGCAACCACGTCTCTCAGAATGTCAGCAGTCAGAACATGCCACTTCCATTGTCTCTAATAGAATGTCTATTGAAGCCCAATCAGCGAGTCTGTTCCAGCCTTGTAAGTGGATTTCTCCCATACCCTCAAGGTCTGTGAAATGGGGGTCAATGGGTCTGTTATTGTTTTTCCCTGCCTCTTTATCCTAGTATAGCTCTGTGATGTCAACTGTGAAATGACAGAGAAAGCTGCAGCTTTGCGGAGGAAAAAAACCAAAGGGGAAATAACTGCTATTATGATCTCTGTGTGTGTCTACCCTCAACAGAACTACAATTGTTCCAGTGGGTATGGGCACACGCGCATGCAAAAATAGAAAGAGGTAAATATTTTTCCCCCATAGGTTATAAATTAAACCGCGCTTGGTTGCCTAGGAGCTGTAGAGAATATTGAATCTAGTTTGAATTCTATCACTAAGCATCTTCAGACTGCCTCAAAAATGGTAGACAGTTCATGGGGGAATGACATTCCACATCAAGTTATTGGATTTGTTGTCAAATTTGCCATCTTTATGTACTATTATGTCACTCATTTTATTTTCATGCCATGCCATGGTTTGTATTTGTTATTGCTTCGTTTATGTCAATCAGATAACACAGAGAGTTTTTATAGGACGTACACAGCTTTTCAAAGTTGTCTTTTTCGCAATTTACACTATAACCGTGGAAGAAATTGTTCTACTGAAATCCAATTTACAATTCCAAACATGTTTTGAAAGAGGCAAAATGCCATGGCTTCTCATCACATTATAGCCTGGTGCCATTTGTTAAATGAAGCTGGGGATCTGTTACGAGGTTTGAATTTTATGCCTCTGCCTGCAATGTGATCATTGCACCAAAGCACAGCCATAAATTTATTTTGATATAATTGTATTAATGCAGCGAATAATGGATGAGCATATGTTTCACACTGATTACTATCCCTCTCTGACTGTGTGTCCTAGTTGCCTTCCCATCGCCTGACTATCGGAATGAGAATATGTGCCTTGAGTTAATGCTGATTGCAGCAGCTGCCAACACATGAATCTCCATGGCAACAATAATGGTTGCCAGGCAACCATGCTCTTTTAGAGACACTGAAAGAAGCCCAAAGGCATTCTAAAAATATACAGTACATGGGTAAAATACTTCAATGCCTCGGTCGTATGCATGTTGTGCACGGAACGTCGACAAACAGTGAATGCTGCAAAACATCACGTTATTTTCTCTTTTTTTCCCTTATTTGACCACAGTATTTGTTCCCCTTCATAATACCATAACCTCAAATGTGAGAGCCTTTGATGAAATAAAATAAATCCATAGAGCCATGACAGAGGAATCCATAGTCCCATAAGGGGCTGTGGGTTGGTCTGGTCTTTGGAGATAGCTTTTACATTTTTATATATTTTTTTCTGTATTTTCTTTTTACATCTGAATAACGGGGCAATGGTCGGCCATCTTGCCTCCCACACCGAGCATATCCCCTTGCAGCTCCCTCAGACCCAGGTGGCATGCGCACACGCTGTGGAACAAAGCATTCCATCAGCACAAGTGACATCACTGCAGTCAGCTCAGCTGTTTCTGCCTGTGCTATAAATAGTGTGAAGGAAAGAGCGGACTGCCTATGCAGAAATTATTTAACGCCTGACCCCGAGCCTTGAGAGAAATACATTTTTTTCTCTCCTGTTCGTGGAAGTGGTTTGGACTTGATATTTGCCAGTGCATCTATCTTGAAGTATTGTTGTGTGTCCATGCTTGTGTTTAAGCCACAGAGCAATATTCTTCTAAGTGTAAGGATGATACTGAACATTGTACTGCACAATAATAAATGACTGAGCTTTGACACAAGACATGAGAAATCAGAAATCATGAGCAATACCCCAGAAAGCATTTACAAAGTAATTGTTATTCATCCTGGAAGCTATATTTCATGCATGTTATTTAACCCATTTTGGACTGAGGCCGATTCTAAAAAACACTTCTAAATCCTGACCTAAGTTTTCTGAAAAACTTCAAATATTTATATAGCAGCATAATTTTTTTAAACATTTTTGAATACATACTGTACAGAACCCCAAGAGTGGTTCCTGTCCAGATGGGTTAGAACACCAATAGGGGATCCCGCCCAGAATGGGTATGTTGGACCATGAATATTTCGTTTCCTTGATCATATTTTGTGTTATAACATTGATTTGAATAGTTACTGTAGAGAGAAATACATTTTTTTCTCTCCTGTTCGTGGAAGTGGTTTGGACTGGATATTTGCCAGTGCATCTATCTTGAAGTATTGTTGTGTGTCCATGCTTGTGTTTAAGCCACAGAGCAATATTCTTCTAAGTGTAAGGATGATACTGAACATTGTACTGCACAATAATAAATGACTGAGCTTTGACACAAGACATGAGAAATCAGAAATCATGAGCAATACCCCAGAAAGCATTTACAAAGTAATTTTTAGTCATCCTGGAAGCTATATTTCATGCATGTTATTTAACCCATTTTGGACTGAGGCCGATTCTAAAAACACTTCTAAATCCTGAACTAAGTTTTCTGAAAAACTTCAAATATTTATATAGCAGCATAATTTTTTTTAAACATTTTTTAATACATACTGTACAGAACCCCAAGAGGGGTTCCTGTCCAGAAGGGTTAGAACACCAATAGGGGATCCCGCCCAGAATGTTGGACCATGAATATTTCGTGTCCTTGATCATATTTTGTGTTATAACATTGATTTGAATAGTTACTGTTGATGACAACAAGGCTCATGAGTTATTGCGTTGTGTTAGCATTTCAAGTGACAGGTACTGTAGTCTTTCTCTGTTGGTTATTAACGTTATAAGGAATTGTATTTGATTGAATTGCACAACGGACGTTCAAAACCATCCATAATAGCCATTATGTCTTCTTGTAAAATACCACCTCAGTCTCTGGCTGTGAAACAAGAAGTTGCACAGGTGCAGTGGCACGTTACTTCATGGTGATGGCTGCTGACCCAGAATACCTTGCTTGGCTCTCATTAAATTGGTCAAAGCTGTACTGAGGCTGATAAAGCAGTAGGAGTCACAGACAGGAATCCTCCTTGAGCCCTGGCGACTGCAACCCACTCACCACATCTCCAGGCTAATTGGTCAGCTGTCGTCAAGGCAGCTCCCTGCGCTTATAAATATGATTTGTGAACGTCCGTGTTCTGATGCTACAGCCTTGTCTACCATCAGCCGTACGCAGTAAATGTAAAAAAAATGTACCCTTAGACACTCCAGGTTTTGCTGTGTGAAGATGATAGCAATGTAGGCTTGCACAGTGTGGAGCAGAAATGACCAGTAAAAGCCGGTGTCGTGCACTGAAAGTACGTACTCTACGAGTTCACGTGCGCATCGCCACACATTGTGAGCTTGTGGATTGGGTATTTTAGGCTAAAGATTTCAATCGACGAAATGCATGTGCAGAGTGCAATATAACCAATCACAATCATTGACTGTGCAGCAATGTCCCCTGGCTTCTTGCCATGGCTTTCACACACTCCTTATTTTGTTCAAAACACGCACGCACGCAAGCGCATGCACCCACACATGCACACACATAGCCTGTGTCAAGTCTCTTCTAGGGCTGGTGAAGACTGTCCAGCCCACTGCTACCAGCATTGCAGCAGGCTTGCGAGTCCAGCCAGTGAGGAAAAGGGTCGCGGTGTGGCTGGCCAGGTGCCAGGATGTGTGGAGGGTGGGGTGTCTGGGGCTATGCCATGGCAGAGGCCCTTGCAGGCTGGCAGCATTGAGAAGCGTAAAGGCATTCAGTATAGCGTGAATGTCCCTTTGTCTCAGTGCGGTGTGCCAAGCTAGCTCTAATGAGGCAGCTCTTTGTGACGGGTCTCTCAACATCAAGTGGGCTGGTGGACTCATTAACCTGACTACTGCAAATAAAGCAGGCAGGCACAAGAGACGCCTATGATAGCACACTTAAGGCCCCCGCTGAATCGCCCCCCCCTCCACCACCACTATCGTCCCTCCTCCCCGTCTCCTCCTCTCCCTCCAAGTCTCACAGGCTTCCCAGGGCTGCTCTGATAGGAGAAAATCAGCCTCTGGCCTATTTCAGGTGTCCCAAATAAGGGATGGGGGTGCTTTCCAACGTTCCCTATTCTGTCTTGTTCTTTATACCTTGAGCTTTAACCAGTTTCTGGCTCCATATTGTAGCCTGGTTCTCGCTGAAGAATTAATGAACTGGCGTTTGCCTGCAGTTGTGCAGTGGATGCAGTTTGTTTAAATGTTTCAGCATCATCCACTTGCTACTGTATAAATACTGTAGTATATTCCTTATTCTATAGCAATGCCGTATTCAATCTTTTGGATGAAGGGAGACCAAACTGCATGTGACGAATTGTAGCATCCATATTCGGGGGTGATTCCTCTGAAAATAGCAGATCTGCGAGCACACAGCTCATGGCGTTGAGACTCGGGAGCTTTTAGATCAGCTATTTTTGGTGAAGAGATTTGGTGCAGAGGGGAAGAAAAGAGCGGATCATGAAGTGCAGACTGCAGTCAAGCTTTAGAATAATGTATGCCAGTTTTATACAGTGTGCACTGTAAGAAATAAAATAATAATCGTATACCTCAGTAACCTCACCAATTATTGTTGCTGCATATTGTGCAAGGATGCCAAACATATATATTTAGTGGCTTGTCAGTTTGAGACAATGTGGTTTTTCAGTAGTGCAGCACAGCAAATGTACACAGCCATATCTCCAGCTAACACCATAAGCATAATGAAAGTAATAGATAAAACCAACAGATTGTTTTTTGGTTGAATATCTTCACGAGTTACCCTACCTAAAAGTTTTCTATAGGTTTCTGTAATGACATCTCACAGACGTGTTTAGCCTATACCTTTGGATCAATGGTCCACTGATAGTGAATATTACGGTCAACAACTTGATATGAGCACTATACCTATTCTAGGGGAGAGACGGAAATTGTGAGCTTCTAAATCGGTTATTTTCGATGAAGACATTTGGTGTAGAGGAGGACAAAAAGAACGTGGACCACTGGTGGTCCGTGGAGGGCAGGCATGGCATGTGATCCCTGACCATGCATTTAGTAATGTAGGATTTGTTGACTTTCCAAACCGTGAAGTGAAGATTGGTTGAGAAACAGTGGGATGTATACACATGATGGGATGCATAGCAAGTGTTACAAAAACACGAATAATCTTAGCCCACATCCTCACCCAACACAACAGCGGTCCCCAGGTTGATTCTTATAGTCAGGGTGGTGGTCCCTCGTTCACAATCAGTTGAAAAAGTGGTTAACCCATTTTGGGCAGGAACCCCTTTTGGTGTTAGCATTATGTTATGCTTTAGCTATTGAAAAAATAGCAGATCTATACAAGCTCATAGCGCGCCACCGAGTGGCGCGCTACGAGCTTGTAGGTCTGGTATTTTTGAAAAATCGAAGAACCACTGACATAGAAACATGGCTTTTTCAGAAAACTGTCAGGATGTGAAAGACATTTTTAGAATCTGATCTCGGGTCAAAATGGGTAAGATACATGTACTGCACAGCAATAATTAGTGGGTGTGATACCTTTTCGTCTCTTGTATAAGAAAAGCACAAGATGAAAGAGAATACATGTATAATAACTATTAATAAGTCAAATCATTTGATCATCAAAGGGAATGGAAAAACAACAGTGGAATTGCTCAGAAATCATCCTCAAAATTAAATCAAAGTGCATTTTATCAAACTAAAGGAAAACCACTGAGGGTGGGGGAAAAAGGGTGTCAGCTGAAAAATGTGATGACACTGATGAAAATCAGCTGTTGTAGGTGAGCAACAAACGTGCAGCAAGTCTGAATTTGGCTTAAGGCGGCTTTTCTGGATGCAAAAATATACAGTGCAATGGATGGTGGAAGATGTTGCAATCAGCTATCAGATCTATGTTACTCTCCTAGTGGTTGCAGCGATACATCCTCATCATCTAAATCCGTCATTTGGTATAAAAGTGTAAACTTCATAGCCTATAGTAAGTTTCTAAATGGTAACAAATAGACTTAACAAGCCAAGCAACTTAACACAATCTCAAATCATTTCAACACATTGATCACATTGACTTATGTAGGTCAGTCAAGGCTTCATGGCCATGTCCCACTGCTAATTAAGCAGTTACAAAGCCAAGACGAGGGATTCTAGGTTGGCTAACTGAACTATATCCACTAAGTTGTTTTGATGAACATTTTATATGGCATGGTGGAGAGCATATAAGCCGATGAATTATGTATCGACGTGAAAATGGGGCCATGTGCAGCTGTTCTCTGCATACTGACAAGGACAGGTCACATGCTCATCTGATGTCAGCGCGTCATTTTATATTTCTCCTGATTATTTATCACTCACATCCATGTTGGTTATTAGCGCTCAGCGTTATTGCTTGTGGGCGTGGACCCCCCCCTGATATTGATTTGATGTTAACGTCATGTACCGTTTGATGTATGGCCTTTGAAATTGCTCAAGCATTTGATCAGGTGTCCTGTATGCAGATTAGATTCATTAGATATTCACCCCACTATTTTTCATGATGTTTCCCTACATTCATTTTATGACCCGTCATTGTCCTCCCTGCGCAGCAAATGATTTTAATCTGGTTAAGCCACACACCCCGATAAGCAACTGCACCCCTTAGGAGGCAGAAATGGAGGAGGGATGAGAGAGGCTAACGCCACAATGAGCTCTAATAGTGTGTACTGTAGAGAGAGTGCCTCATTTTCTAAAACGGAATATTCATACTAACATCAAAGGGGCCAGCGCTCCTGACATTGACAAATTGTGGATGAGGTTTCATTAATTAAGTAGGCCGCTAATGTTTATTTAAATGAAATTTACTGTTGTATTATTGATTCGCCACCACAAAATTATGTGACACCATGCGAGCAGACTGTGAGCGGTTGAATTCTCTGATGGTTGAGGCAGGCAGCGGGGGTTAGGATACCGAGTGGGGGGTAGATGTTTTTGTGAGACGGGAGGGGGCCTAGGTATGTATAAGACCTGAGGACTGGAGAGGAAAAGAAAGAGTGGATTAAGGAAACAGTATGGCTGCTGGAATGAAGATGCCCTAGCGTACAGTATAGTATATTATACATACTGAGAGGGAAGTCAAGCTATACAGTAGGGTGGGCGTTTGTGGAGGAGGGATGCCTTTATTTGCTTTCAAAACGGCAGATGATTTGATGTAATTTTAGGTGGGAAGGGAGGAAATTCTGGGCAGATATACGTACAACAGTGGTTCACATTTCCTGACAGTGTTCGTCTCACAGCAGCATTTGATTTAGTAAACGACCACTTAATTTTCTTTCTTCTTAACTGGTAACTGGCAATTTTAAATATCTATATAGTTAATGTCTTTCATTATGTTCTTTCTATATCCTAAGGATATGGTATATATATTTTTTTTAAACATTGAAAAAAATGCTATCACTGTGTGAATGTATTGCCAGATCTTAGAAAACCTTTGATTCTCAGCAAATTCTCCTTTGAATGGCACTTTGTATTTTCTGTAAATGACAAATGATTTCATGAGACTTTCCTGCCATTGTTCCCAAGGGCTGGATCAAGGAAAGGCTTGCAGTGCAAGTGCGCGCATGTGTGCGTGTGTGTGTGTGTGTGTGTGTGTGTGTGTGTGTGTGTGTGTGTGTGTGTGTGTGTGTGTGTGTGTGTGTGTGTGTGTGTGTGTGTGTGTGTGTGTGTGTGTGTGTGTGTGTGTGTGTGTGTGTGAGTGCGTGTGCGTGTGTGTGCGTGTGTGTGCGTGTGTGTGTGTGTGTGTGTGTGTGTGTGTGTCTGTGTCTGTCAATACATACGTATGTGCCTGTACGTGCATTGCGCCTAGCTACATGCCTAGGGCTGCTATGGAGCATATAGGGCTTTCTAACACATCGCTGTTTGTCAACACAACACAACACACACACACAGATAAATTACCAGTATCGACAAGTATGCACACAACACCAAGGGCTACAGAGGAGACTCAATAAAATTGAAGGATAGGCTTGTTGAGAACCCGGGCCTTTTTAATTTCCCCTAATAGACTTCTTTATGCTTTGAAACGTGATTTAGGTTGAAGGAGTGGGTTTCGTCAGTCCGCCGCCTCTCCCTGCAGAAGAGAGCATCACAGTTAGGTTAGAGAGGATGGTTTTCCCATGCAGGCAGGACACACACACACACACACACACACACACACACACACAGCAGCGCTTACTTCACAACCACAGACCCCGAGCCTGAACCCTGAAATACTTCAATGTACCATCATCATTCAGGCTGATGCTAATGCAGTCTAGCTCTCCACGTTTGTACAGGAGATTGACATGTGACGGCGGCAGCCGGCAGGGGAATATAATACTCTGTTTGGTGCTGTATGAAAGCACCTTTGCTGTATAGTGGTGGAATCGTACCCAGCATTGGGCAGAATTGACAGAAACTGAGAATGGTTAACAGCATAGGACTATTACTACAATGCAAGTCTTTATTTAATTCTATTGTATTTATTTTGTGACTTTGTATAACACATCAGGGATATACAGTGGTTCTGCACAGTAAAATGTGTAGTTTCTCATTCAGAGAGCATCGAAATGGAGTCGTATATTGTCCCTCAGAGTTAATACTCTTGATTGTCCTGTGTGAGTCCACACAGTCGAGGCACACTGTGTGTGCGTGCGTGCGTGTGTGTGTGTGTGTGTGTGCATTCACGGTGGATCTTGAGTGTCTCTGTGTGCAGTAGATGAAATCGTCTGTGTTCTCCTGTTCCTCGCAGGCAGCATAGTGATGGCAGTGTGTGTGTGTGTGTGTGTGTGTGTGTGTGTGTGTGTTACAAACAAATGACAAAAATGGCATTCATAAAATCACGGTCCTAAACAAGTTCAGTAATACCAGTAAGACAACCTGAGGGAGAGAAGCGGCCTCGGCCTAAAGGGTGAGGTCGCGTGCACGCATCCGCCTGGATGACAGCAGAATATGGGCGATTTGGAATGGGGGGTCAGATCCACATATATGGAATGAATTCTGTACTGGCCATATATGGAGCGTGTCTTGAGTGTACAGGGTTTGATGAGGGCCCAGGTAGGGCCGGGCCTTAAGTTTTGGGCCTGTTGAGAACTTTGTTTTCGGCGGCTGCCGCGGGCGGCTGCACTAATAACTTTGGGGCAGGCCAGTCTAGAGTTTGAATGGACTGGTCAGTCAAAAGGGAGACATCGAAGAGGAAGGACGGGTGTTGAGGGGGAACATATGGAATATATGGAGATCTAAGGGTTTGAGGTCATATTGGTGGCCAGCTCCATACAGTGTATGCCGATCTAGGTGATGATCCAGTCTTCTCCATGTATGGCTATCCAGGGTTTAATGAGGTCAGTGTTCTCATATATGGAGACGGCCATATATGGTGGCGTGATGTGTCACAAGGCGTGATGTCACGAGGTGTAATGGACTGACAACCATATTGGCGCGTGATATATGGAGGCGTGACCTGACTGACTGGTTTTGCAGGTTTTCATAGTTTCCTATGGTTACTAAACTGTGTGTGTGTGTGTGTGTGTGTGTGTGTGTGTTTGTGTGTGTGTGTGTCACGTACTTGTAAAAACAACATCATCCAAACACAACTTCCTCTCCTTCACATGAATGAATGCTTTAAACAAAATCATTGCTGTTCAGGCTATTGCAGAAATTACATACATTGTATAATAACCATCTCTTCCTCACGGCTAAACTCAATTGTTGAGCAATGAGCGCCCATGGTTCCCAGCAATATACATACAATACCACATGCAGCCTTGGGATACCATACGTCTTTCTGTGTGTGTGTGTGTGTGTGTGTGTGTGTGTGTGTGTGTGTGTGTGTGCGCGCATCCATGTGTGTGCGTGCGTGTCAGTAACAAAGCAGGAGGGAGATATGGAGAAGGTTGAGGTTGTATTGTAGTCTGCGTGTGGCGGCGGGCGGTAGATGACATTGTGAGCCAACAGGCTGAGGTCACCGGCGCTGGGCACAGGCCCAAGCTATATTGTCGAATGGGGAGCTGGCAGCTCGCTCTGCTGTACTGACGCCCCACACACACACACACACACACACACACACTCACACACACACACACACACACACGCGTGCGTGCACACACAAACACAAACGGAGACGTGCCAGGCTAGTGTGCAACAAACACACAAAGCAATACAATAATGTACAGTCACACATGGACGTCGCTCGCTAAAATATTGATTTTGCAATGGCAGAGAAACCTGAAGAAAAGACTGGAGCTCCTTCCATCTCCAGTCTTTACAGTTTATTCACTGAATTGTGTGTCTTCAAAAAGCAGCAATCGATTTTGAGAAATGAAAGAAAACCAATAAACAGTAAAATGTTACAGTTACATTATTTGCAGCATTTTATTCCAACACCCTGAATGGTGTGTGTGTGTGTGTGTGTGTGTGTGTGTGTGTGTGTGTGTGTGTGTGTGTGTGTGTGTGCGCGTGCGCGCGCAAATGATAATAATTGTAACTGTTTGATGAGTAATATTAATAATTAATTAATCCAGTTTCACTCTCTTATGTGGTATAGCCACTAAAAAAACATTATGATTAAACAGAGGTATTTTTCAGCGTGAAATGATGGAGTCGTGCTGTAGCGTGATATAGCTTTGAGCGTGTTTAGAGAATCACAATGTCCTTTTTTTTCACATCATCCTTTCAAAGAGGGGAGGGGATACTTCTATGTGCTCTCTCTTTTTTTTGCAGCAAGTCATGCTTCATCACAGCACTGCACTGTGTGACCCACTTTAAGCTAGGTCTATATAGACTTCATCGTACAATAGTGTTGCATGCTGAAAATAGCAGATCTATAGTACAAGCGTGGCGATCTGCAATTCCTGTATCAAAGCAAACCAGATACCACAACACGTGCGCACACGTGCGTGTATGTGTGTGCGCACGTGCGTGTGTGCGTTCATCCGTGCGTGCGTAGTGTGGGGGAGTGGCGGTTATGGGAATTTGCCGTAAACATCACATTTACACTTAAAACAGTTCAATTCCTCCCATATATAACTTGCATTGAACATCCTCTCAGCAAACACCACAATTTACAGTTACCATTTTTGGCGCTGCTGCATGCACATTTTCTTCGTGTGAGAACCTATGCTGCCTCTTCTGGTCCAGTAAAGTGTGTGTGTGTGTGTGTGTGTGTACGTGCGTGCGTGTGTGTGTGTACGTGCGTGCGGGTGTGCGTGCTTGTGGATGGGTGGGTGTTAAATATTTCTTCAGCATTGTTAGCGGCACAGGGGAGCGATAATGAAAGAGACATCTCCAGTAGATTCTGACTATCAGTGGTTATCTCTCTCCGTTTTAAAAGTGTGGGTATAGGTGATGGAGGGATGGGGGAGGGAGGGAGGGAGAGGGACATGGAAGGTGGATGGGGGGGGTCACAGAAAGTGACAGGCACACTTTGTGTTGTTACCCCCACCAAGAACTCCTGTGTACACACACGCACGCACGCATGTGCTCACCTGGCTCACCTGGGAAGCATCAGAAATGTACGCATGCAGGGACCGAGGTTAGAAGGCAGGATGGGAGAGATGTAGACTGAAGATACAGAAAGGAAAGAGGGGGGGGGGTGAAGAGAGAGAGAAACAGAGACAGTTAGAGAGAGATGGAGAGAGAGAGAGAGAGAGGGGGGGGGGGCATAGCAGCTGGCTCCTTTTTCACTGTCATTATCCCCAGCCGCTGTTTCACTCAGCCCCATTTGATGAAAGTCAAATAGTACACTAGCCCTGATTATATGACAACTGGAATTCACCTACTTAGTTAATCCTGCATCAGGGGTTTAGATTTCAATTAATTTCCCTCCGGTTGCTCCGTCCTCCGGGGGTGGGGGTTGGGGTGGGTGGGTGGGTGGGACAGTGAGATAGGGATGGGGGAGGGGAGCGTGCCGTGTGGGTGAGGAGGCGGCGTATACAGTGTGATGGAGAGGGTGGGGGAAGGGTATGCACCGCACACACAGAGAGACAAGAGATGGTGAAAATGCCTGCACAGCACACATGTACACACATACACTGTATATACAACATGTATGGCAAAGACTCCATCATGCGATCGATATTTTTGACAGCTGAGGAGCGGAGAAAATTAGTTGTTTCCGTCAAAGGGACTGAAACGTTGCCGCGTGCACATTTGTGTCTTTTTGTCATTCGCGCAATATTTGCACCGTGATCTGTGGAGGTGTTGTGTCCTTGTCTATTTTAAATAGAAACAGTGAACGCTCTATTTAGCTTTGATGCAAATTGTATTTTTATACACCAACTATCTGCAGATAGCACTTCCTCCATCCGGGCTGTACTGTATATCCTCATGCATATAGCATGCGTGCACGTATCCGTTTTCTGAACAGAAATCTTCATTTTTTCATGAATCTTCAATTTAAACACAGGAGCAAAAATAGTCGATCTGTAAACTCACAATGCATTGCGATATAACATGCTGTGAGCTTGTAGATTTGCTATTCTAGTTATTTTGGGATTGTTTTTGACATTTTTGTCTCCACCAGGCCGAGGGCATCCACCAGGCCGAAGGCATGGGGAGAATATGTTTTGCACTCCGTCTATCCGTCCGTCCGTGTGTGTGTGTGTGTGTGTGTCTATCTGTCTGTCCGTCTGTCCGTCCGTCTGTCCGTCCGTCTGTCCGTCCGTCCGTCCGTCCGTCCGTCTGTGGACAGCTAATCTCCGGCACCGTTGGCTTGATCGCCATACTCTGCAGTCTGGTAAACCTGGCTGCCATATCGATATGCCATATTGGCATTGACAATAAGGTTGCCCTTCTCGCTTGTAGCAGAAGAAAAAGGGTAACTGAATGGCGTGTGCAGACGTATACCCAGACGCTGGGTGCTTATGTACCCAGACACTGGGTGCGCGCCATGTCATCAAGCACAAGACCCACGACTATGAATAGTCATGTGAGTATATGGAAAAGGTGTTTTCTGTCTGATCAGCATCAGAGATGCTTCTCCTAAAGCATAATTATTTGCTAATGTTGCTTAAATAACCACGGTTATTGTATAACCTCCAGTTTCCGCCCAACTGCGATGATATGTAGGGCCAGAGGCCTGGCCCTATGTGTAAGTTGTGCATACAGTATGCAATGTGTGTGTTTTTATAGACAAGTACATGCATGCCTATGCACAGTGCATCTGTGTGTGCGTGTGCGCATTCAAATGTAAGTGCATGCTGCACGCGTGTATTTATGTCTTCGTGTTTCTCACGTATCCAATAAAGCTGCATATTAATCAGGTCCCGGAGCCCCTTTAGAGGATCAAACCCCCCAGGTTGTGATTTTCCGCCATTAGCTTTACGAGGCTGAGGGGACGTGGGCTGTTTAGGCCAGCTGAGCCTGCTTGCACTGAGGGAACCATGCTACTGTAACCCCTGATTTACACTTGGTTGCCACCAGTGCTATGTACCAAAAATGCCATATATAGAAGCTCACAACGGGTCACAACGCGATGCATTGTGAACTTATAGATCTGCTATTTTCAGTGAGTGACACCCCGGCGTGCAACTATGAATCACTATCTACCAAAGCCTTCTCTTCTCTTCTCTTCTCTTCTCTTCTCTTCTCTTCTCTTCTCTTCTCACTGTCTGACATTCCTTGACATTCTACCGAAGGTCTAACATGGAGCCCCCTGGCCGTGTCGCCATGGTAAATGTTTTGCCATATGGCGTCCGGTCACACTCTGCGGCTGTGTGGGGGAGGGCAGGCAGGCAGCGGCTGGCGGTGTGATGCATTATTGCAGAGCCGTTTGAGAAATAAGCAGGTGAATTTTAAGGAGCCACATAGGTTAATTCCTGCAAGCTCCTTTTTTAATATATTATTTTCTTCTATATATTATCCTATATTCTATAGACTAATTTACCTATGGTGAGATTGGTATATTTTATGTGCATTGCAGTAAGGCTTTTGGGAAATGTGCAAATTGCACATTCATAGATTATGGAAAATATGTATATTGAAAATATATCTGCACCGAACAAAATGTGTAGATGGGGAAATACATTTAGCATTCTTTTCACTGTAATAGTGTAATGTAATTGTTCTGAACCTTATGAATGTTTTTACAAATTATCTCATTTGAAACATCACAACTACTGTATATATTTACACTTTCCAATCTTTTGAGCCCTTTCTATTTAATTCAATTCTATTACGTTTTGCATTATTAAGAATATGTGGACGAGTATACAAGAGCAAAAATTGAGTCATTGCCATAGTAAAACTCACTTGAGACTGAAAAGACTGCATCACGATAATGAGCAAATGATCCTCAATTTCATGACATTTCGCCCTGAGCAATTGGGATGTTGAGAGTTTGCCCTTTCAGTTACTGACACAATTCACAATGCTCTTTAGGAAAAGTCTATATGGCAGTAATTTAAATTCAAGTCAAAACTCTGTGAAACATGCTGAAAATACACATTTTGTTCCACGTTCTTTGACAGGGTATATGTACGCCATAAAAGCCCTTGGCTAATGCACCGAGCTAATACCCCACCGAGCTAATATCAACGTTAAAGTTAATGCAAGGTGGTAGCTAAAAATAATTCCGTGCAGCACTCCAACGGGGAGTCCTTGTTCTCCATCAGCTCTCATTAATAGAGAATGGTGCTGCAGTGTGAAATGAGGCCGCCGCGTAATACACTGCCCTGCCCGGCTGTAATCTGATTTCACCACTTCAGCCCCTGACAGTACAGCCAGATACTTAACGCACCTGTCTCTCCTTTCCTCACCTCTCCATGCAGCCTGCTTCCCCTTTAACTCGTCCTTTAAACTGTCCCTCTCCCTATGTGCTGCTATTGTACTGTTTCCTCCCTGCCAAGGCAAGCAGCCTCAGAGGAGCAGGCTGCTGGGATGCCTCTCTGCACTATAACGACACCATTTGCAGACCGGTGTGAAAACCATACGCGGCGGGCAGAGTGACGTGTGTGTGTGTGTGTGTGTGTGTGTGTGGAGTGGGTTGAAAGCTGCTGGTCAGCAGCCTTCGTTAGAAAATAACCCAGCATATAGTCTGCGACAGAGCATATCTCGAATATACCTCAGGCTGTAATGTGGCTGTGTGTGTGTGTGTGTGTGTGTGTGTGTGTGTGTGTGTGTGTGTGTGTGTGTGTGTGTGTGTGTGTGTGTGTGTGTGTGTGTGTGTGTGTGTGTGTGTGTGTGTGTGTGTGTGTGTGTGTGTGTGTGTGTGTGTGTGCGTGCGTGCGTGCGTGCGTGCGTTACTATAATTGTGAGGGCCAAATGTCCCCACAGGTAGTATAATTTAAGAAATACACATTGGACAGAGTCCAATGCGATGTGAGCTTTTAAGTCTGCTATATTTGTGTGTGCGTATACGTGTGTGCCTGTTTATTTATATTTTTACTGTACATGTAGGCATACGGTATTTGTACAGTACGCGTGTGTGTGCGCGTGTGTGTGTGTGTGTGGGTGCTTGTGTTTGTGCACACTGACACAGAGACGCTCAGAGACAGTTCGGTCGCCTTTCTCCCTGTAATGGCCGCTGCTCCCATTCCCATCCCGTGTTCCTCTCCTCCAATGGCTGCTGCTGTTGCTGCGTGTTTCCTCCGTGCACAGGCACGCTGCACGCAGCCTGTCTCGTCCAGTCTTTTAGCCAGGCTATAGCTGCAGCATCATCAGCGGTCCTCGTGCTGTTGCAAGGAAAGTGCAACCTTTGCCTTGGGCCTTAATTATGTTCAATTTGCCAAGCCGGGCCTGAAACCATTGGGGGGTGGAAAAGCTCTCTGACCTATTTATTAATGCAGCTTTCCTTCCTCTGTGAGACCGAGGCAGAACCAAAAAGATGGAAAGGGGGAGAGAGAGAGAGAGAGAGAGAGAGAGAGAGAGAGTGATGAGAGAAGAGTGGGTTACTGTAGTTGACTTTTTCCGTTTTCACTTCAACAAAGCTGTAGCATAAGCTGGAAATAGACTCAGAGGGTCTCTCTATCTTAGCCCATAGTACTTGCCCTATAGCCTCGACAATAGGCTCAACTTATGTAACTTAAATAGCACTTTATGTAGACATGATAGCACTCTATAGTGTATACACATCGTTTCATTATATAGATATTCCACTGTTAGATTCTTAAGCTTAGGCTACGTATGATTCATGATGGCTATTTTTATGTATTTGATGTATTACGTATTATGTTTTTGTTCTTGCTTACTGTAAGTCGCTCTGGGGTAAGAGCGACTGCTACAGTAAATGCCTGAATTGTAAATGGCAAACGTTTTGATTGATTGATTGAAAATGTTATTAACAGTGTGCAGAATGGGTACATTTCAAACGTATACGGTATTAGTACAGTACTGTAATACTATGACGCTATTAATAGCCTACTCTATTCTGGCTCTTGCGCTTGAACTTGTATAGAAGGGTTTTGCAGTGCAACGCTGTAGTATTTCTATTATGATATAACATACTGTCACGGTACGCGGTAGGCTCCTCTTGTCTGTGTCTACGTATTTGTGTTCTGTATACCTTATTTTGTAGTAGTGTTCTGTGGTTTCCTGTCTGCCTTGTTTTGTGTCTCTGACCTTGTCTCACCTCCCTGTATTAGTGTCACCCTAGCCACCTGTGTTCTGTTTCAGTTCACCTGTGTGTAGTTAATCTTAGTATATATGCCCCAGTGTTTTCACTTCCTGGTCAGTTCGTCGTCGTGAATGATGTGGTCAGTTCCTTGTGTTTCCCTAGTTAGTTATTCCAAGTCCTAGTTATGTCCTATAGTTATTCCAAGTTGTTTCTCAGTGTGCGTTTTTGAGAATTAAAACCACTTGAATTCACTTGAATCCGACAGCCAATAGTCTGACAACCAATAGTCAGACAGCCAATACAACCAATAGTCCGACAGCCAATAGTCCGGCAACCAATCGGCCAACAGCCAATAGTCCGGGTGCAGTACTTAGTGTAGACAGTTTTTGGTTTAGACTAGTCATTGGTTGGACCAGTCATTAGTCCTACAACTACAACCCATCTCAAACCCTCACCCTAACCCTAACCTCCCACGGGGCAGCACACCTAAACCTAACCTTAACCCATGTCTAACCAATGACTAGTCTAAACTAAGTATGCACCCCAATAGTCCGACAGCCAATAGTCAGACAACCAACAGTCCCGCTATTCTAATAGTCCGACAATCAATAGTCCGACACCCCAACAGCACCACTCAGTTCAGACGGGTCTGATTTTTCTTTTAATATGTTTGCACAAGAATAAAGACACTTCATGTGCTCAAAATAGTATCCATGCAGTGCAGCCACTGCTTCAGCTTGCAGTTTTCCTAACAAAGTGCATCATACAATCCACTTCCCACAATTCCAGCAAAGTGTGTTGGTGGCTTGTGGTCACGACAAGGACCTCCGGACACGGATAGGTCAGAGACAATGACACAGTGTTGGTTTCACCCAACCCACCACGTTCTGTTATATAGCTCTGTTAGTAACTAATACTCTGTTTCCGTTTTTTAGGCTCATAAGTTACAGTTGCAGTTACATTTCAAATACAAATCGTGTACTTTTGACTCTTCTATTTTTCTAGGAAGCAGGCTCATGGGCCCCAAACTTACAGAAATATGTATGAATAATTAACCACTTAAAGCTTATTTGAAATGTGCGTACTGTATAGTGCCACTATTTTCAGACATTTCTGAACATTTTTATGTTCTATAGTATCAATACAACAATGCATATGTTAACATATAATGCATGATAATTCCTAATTTGTACTTTTTAATACTTGACTATTTGCCTGATTAGGGTGCAGTACTTAGTTTAGACAGTTTTTGGTTCAGACTAGTCATCGGTTAGACCAGTCATTAGTCCTACAACTACAATCTATCTCAAACCCTCACCCTAAACCTAACCTCCCACGGGGCAGCACACCTAAACCTAACCTTAACCCATGACTAGTCTAACGTAGTATGCACCCCCCTGATTATATACCTTGTCCACCGTTGCTTCCTTGTCAGACCGCTGCAGTTTGAATAGAGACTGAAGGAGAAGCTTCTTCAGACGACATGATTGGAGGTAAACACTGAGGAGACCATTGACCTTTCATTATAGCCTCTGATAAGGCCAACTATCTGCCCTCTCTGCACAGCGGCCTAAATGTCAACTCACTGTATGTGTTATAATTACACACAGTTGCTATTTTCCTCCTCTTTACATTGTAACAAATCCAGTCAGTCGAGATATGCTGAGGATTGTCATACTCGGACTCGTCGCACGCACACACGCACGCACACACGCACAGGTTTTATCTTGGCTTTGTTTTTTTTGCTTCTTCTTCTTTCTATATGCATTCCATGAACACTGAACCTCCCCCGAGTTTGACTGTGTGCTAGGTTCTCATTAGGTGGCACCATGGCAGATAAATAAACAAATGCTAATAATCTCCTAATTATATCTCCCCCACCACCAATTCAGGGACATTGAATATTTTCATTGGACCAAATTTAATTATTATTATTTGCATACACATTTTCGCACACGCTAGTTTTGGAAATGTTGTTCAGCCCCCTTATGCTAAATAGTGAAAATAGCTGGTCTGCAAGCTCAACTTTGTGTGCAACCTGCGATGCTTTGAGTGAGTGAGTTTACTTCTCGCATCCGCTTCGGGCCACTTTCTGTCTACTCTTTTCGGGTGGCAAGAGTGTAATTGTGAGCCATTCTTTTGCGGGCCACATTGTTAACAATCAGCTGCTGGAGTGCACCAGCAGCTGATTTTCATTTTGGAGGATGAAGAGCCAGCCTGAGTTCATTTTGCTGCCCTTGTTCATTGTACATTCAATGCACATGTCCCAGGCCATGATGGAATAGGGGTTACCTGTCATGGACGTGAAGTGAAGTGAAGTGAATATGGAGTTAAGTTAGTGCAAAGGAAGGCAACCTGTTCAGCAGGGAGAGCTGTCAGCATCGCCCAGAAGTCATACTTATTGTTGTCGTATATGCTACCATCCACGCTACACCCCCGGACCCCCCTGCTGTGTCCTCAGTATTTTCTGGGATCTGGCTCAGTATTTTCTGGGATCTGGCTATGGCCCTGAATAGAACAGGCACATCCACTAATTGAACACCAGGTGCTGGGCTGAAGTAAATAATATAAGAAAGTATGGTCTGCACACTGGACTGAGCTCCAAAAGCTTAAGATTTTATTTTCTACACCACAGTGGACATGTCCCCTGTGGTGAGAGGTTAATTTCTACCTCGACAGGGCTGCAATGCAACGCAGCAGGTGATCTGATGAAGTCAATGATTGACCACTCAGAATCACAGAGGGAACACTCAACCAAGCCATTTAAACGGGGCCTTTTATCACACTTATTTCACACTACAGGAGTCTGGAGAAATACGCCAGTGTAAGATGCGTAATATCGTATTCATCGATTCATAGAACAATGAAGCTACGATTAGGTCCCGCGTAAGGGAAGCTGGTGTAATCACACTCATTCACCTGGTGTTGCCTGGTTTGATGGAACATCCACGCCCATTCCACACCATATCCACAGGAAATATCTAAATACGTCATCATAGCCTGCACAGATCAAGTTATACAACACTGAACCGCAATGAGCTTGTCGAGGAGTTAACTTTGACAGGCGGGTCTCTGCACAGACAGATCTTCAAGCAAAGAGCGCCAGTTATATGTATATAACCAGTAAGACGCGCAAACGCGGGAAGCGAACGCAGCTGAGACCCTGCAGATCATGTCTGTCTGTCTGTCTGTCTGTCTGTGTGTCTGTCCCGCTGTTACTGTATATGTGGACCTGGCCCCTTTTGTGCCCATATATGGAGCTGAGTGGACCTGGCCCCTTTTGTGCCCATATATGGAGCTGAGTGATTTCTGATGCAACACACTCCATATTTGGATAGCGGGACAGACACACAGACAGACACACATACAGACATGATCTGCTAGAGCACTGGACTCCTTGGTGTTGTGTGTAACTCCAGTGACACGTGTCAATGTTATTCCACTGTGAAAGCTAGAGAATGTCGAAGTATTTACACATAACAATGGAACACACTCAAAAGATTGACTGGATACAATGCACCATATTTTGGCTCTATTGTGTGCTTCCTTTTTGTGCAAACATTGTGCATTGCTAACGCAATTCAAGCTGCCAGTGCAATTGTGTGGAAGGAGGTAGCCCCATTTCCTTGGGAGGTGCGAAAGGCTTTTAAACTGTCACCTCGCTCCGTCTCCCCTGCATATTAGAAACCTTTTAGTGGTCGTCATCACGGACAATGGAGTGTGAACAAGGCTCTAATTCTGTTTCTGCCCTTTTTGATTTTTGAGTTATTAGGCTAGATTTAAAGCTGATCGACCTTCAGGAGCCTTATCAGCCTGTGTGTGCACGCACGCGTGCGCGTGTGTGTGTGTGTGTGCACACGTGTGTGTGTAATCATGTCGTGTGTAATGTGTCTAATCTGTATGCAAAGTATTTACACCAAATACATTTGGATTGGCATTCGAGCTTGCCAAATTAGCTAGTAAGTAAACCTTCTATACTTAATGAACTTGTCCTGAGTTGACTCTGTTCTTGGTCTGTCCTTTTTTCCCTCTACACCAAAATTCATAGCAGAAAATAGCTTATAGATCTGCTATTTCCACAGAATGTCCTCCCCTGGATATACAGTAGGATGCTGCCTTTCAAGCGGTTTACATGGTCTTGGTTGGGCTTAGAGACTGACATGATGCACGGTGGCACCTGTCTCACTGCTGTCTTTTATCGGAGCTCTCTGCCACTGACAGCCAGAGTCCTCACTGATATGGAAACCCCAGTGAGCACTGAAGGGGAAATCTGAGATTAGGGACGTTATCGCAGACATCAAGGCTCGAATCGAGCTGTTAAGGTCTTGTGTATTAGTGGCGAGATTAAAAACTGTAGGGCACTGAAAGAGATTAGTCACATTCATTCCACGCAGTGATTTGCAGTGTGCCTTTAACAAGCGCGGCGGCCATCATGCGCCGGCTGCAGAAAATTAAGTGGAGAGAAAATGAAATTATGATTTGCGATGACAAAGCTGAGACGCGTGCGCACCACCGCGGTGGCAGTAACAACTCATGAATAATGCATGCTCGCCGTGGGCTATAGATTAAGTGTGAATATTCATTAATTTGCTTGCCCTTTGGGAGGCAATGCATATTCATACAAAAGCGTGCTGACATTTTTTTTTCTTTCTTTTTGGGACAACTGGGTTATGCAAGGCTTCACTTGAATCCCTGAACGTTACTATCGATGGTGCCGGTTATTGTTTCGTAAACAACACATGCCCTATCTGCCAAGAATGGCCTCGGCCCTGTGAGTGGGTAAAGAGTCTGAGCAGGGTCTTCATCCCCCCCCTGCCCCCCACCCCCCACCCTTACCTCTTAAGTGCTAAGTCACCGGAGCAGGGAAAGCCCATTAGAGTTAAAGAAGGGGGGGAGTATGGGCGATTAGGCTGATTGGATGTAGCAGCACTGGGTTGCTCAGGTCAGGACTAATCAGCCTCAGAATGGAAGGATGGTTCCTAATGAGAAAGACAGAGACAGAGAGAGAGAGAGTTGAATGATTGACGTTTTATTATAGATTTATTATATATTTGTACATATCTGTCAAAAGGGTAAAACAGCATTGTGGTCATTTAAGAGAAACTTTTGGGAACTTTGCCTTGACTTACATAATGTCCACCAGGGTGTCTGTGAACAGCTCAGCTAATCTCTGGCACTGCACTGTTGTTCCTATATAAGAATGTTCAAATGGGCCTCTATAACTTTGTATGCACACTAGAGGCTAAGGAAAAACGTCTGGCCTGCATTTTTCAATTCTGCCTTTTAGAGCGCCAACTTTTGTGCAACCCTTTTTTATATTAATCCTTCAGAAGTTCAGATTTTATCCAAATATCACACAAAATTAATTTCAAAGGGCTATACATGCATTCCATGATTTGCGGGCCCTGGGTATAGGTAATCCGGCATGGTGGAGACCTGCACTCAGAGCATTACACTTTTGCAACGAACTGTAACACCCAGGATTCAAACTGCCTAGCACTCATTCAAGAGACACTTGAACAGGCCTAGGGCAGGGAGATATTGGCTTATGATCTTCAGGTAGGGCTACATGTACCAGAGTCCTCCAACCACTACAGATGTGCTAGTTGTATTAACAGTAACACACACTACTGTACAAATTGGTTCCAATGATGATTTATTCATTCATTCCAATCATTTCCGAATTCAGCTAGTGAAATTAAATTGGGCCACTCAATTAGACATAACTTCAATCAACTGGTTTGATGTAAGAATGTGATGTAAAAAACCGCGTATGTCAGGAGTTCACACACTCTTTTTTACACACACACACACGCACACACACACGCACACACGCACACACACACACACATACACACACACACGCGCGCGCGCACGTGCACACGCACGCGCACATGCACACACACACACACACACGTGCAAAAATAAACTTGGGCCTATCCCCTAGAGGGCATTCGCTTCAATTACAGTACCCTCGCTGCTCCTCCACTGGCCGATGGCCTTAGCTGCTGTCTCTCCCTTTCCTCAACCGAGAAAAACAACTGCGCATTGAAAAATTGATTTTGTTTAGGGGGATGAATTGCACATTTATCCACACTGTGTGAAAGACCTCTTGCACGTGCACAGCCCAGGCACGTAGACGGGAGAAGAGCACGGGATTGGACGGAGATAAACGACTCATTAACCTCAGATTGATCATGAGCCGCTGGCTCGCGAGGACATTTTCATCATTAATATTTCAACTTAATTATTTGCGCGCGTGTTGACGCCGAGGTCCTAATTTACACGTCACTGTGTGATGTATGAATTATTGTAATGAACACCGTTTGAATTGTTATATCAACCCCCCGTCCCCCCTGTCCCCCTGTCCCCCCGTCCCCCCACACACACACACACACTCAAACATGGCACCATCTCTTTTTCTCGTTCCCATTCTCTTTTTCCCTCACACGCACGCACGCACGCATGAAATATAGCTCATGGGTCTTCAATGCTGTCAGTCATACAACATGTGTGTTGTCAGTCAGTTTGAAATCACACCTCTGCTCCTTGTGAACCAAAGGCAAATCCACTGCAGACTACAGATCACATATAGGCCTTCAACTACCAGGGAATGTTCTCTGTTTGTACATTGCACTGATACTTCGGAAGCACCGCACCAAAATCTGAAATACAAGCATTTGTGAGGTTAAAGCAACAACAACATCCACCGAAGTGAAATTCATTTGAGTGACAGGGAGATCAGTGCAAAGAACGGCATCCGAGTCTGTCTCTGTGTGTTTGTTTCACCAGAGTG